>NC_062214.1:173157313-173465461 GCF_902686445.1 Sciurus carolinensis | reverse complement strand
TTTATTCCTTCTTTTTTTATGAGCCTCAGTTCAGAACTAAGATCTCTAGTCTATGGGACATAACAGTTAACACGTATGCTACAACACACCAGGCCCTGTCGTAAGCATTTTTATAAAAATTCACTGAGCCCTCAAAACAACCTAAAAAGGCGAGTAGATGGATACAATTGTCATCATCCCTTCTTGCAGATGAGAAATGAAGGCAAAGAGAGGTTAAGGCAATTGCCATGTTACCCAGTTTGTTGGGTAACAGGATCAGCACAGGAGGGAGTCTGGCTCCAGAACCTGTACACCTACCCATGTTGGTGACTGCTGTTGCTGGAAGGTCAGGCAGCACTGGGGGCAGCCCACGCAACTCTGAGGCAACTTCATAAGGGGCTTTCCTATTAGCCTAGCAGTTGCTCTTGCCCTGGAAAATAGGGTAACCTTTCTTTCAACACAAGGATTTCTTAGCTGAAGTTGACAGTCCTGGTCATTCAGGAGATCCACGAAAGGACCCAAAGGGCACTAACTTCCATGGGCTTCTCACCTGCACCATGGACAAGAACAAGGCCTTACCAGGTGTGGTGACATATTCCTGTAATCCCAGCAACAAGGGAGACAGAGGCAGGAGGATCCCAAGTTTGAGGCCAGCCTGGGCAACTTAGCCTGTCTCAAAATAAAATAAAATGGGGATGTAGTTCAGTGGTAGAACGTCCCAGGGTTCCATCCCCAGTGCAGAAAAAAAAAAAAAAAAAAAAAAAAAAAGCCAACACAATGAAACTTTGGGCCTGTCAGGAGTGAGCCTTCTGCCCAGCAGGTGTGCCTGTGTCTCTCCAGGATCCTTCCCACTCTGGGGGCTGGCAGAGCGAGGCTGGGTTGCTGGGTGCAACGAAGCATGTTGAGCTGGCAAGGCCTCAGCGAGCCCTTCCCTGAAGAAAGTGGCCCTGACCTAGACAGCTGGGTGATGAAACCATTTCCTTTCCAAGAGAGGCCTGGCAAGGGCCACAGGCTTTGTTCCCTTCGCCACTCCCTACCCAGATGTGATCATGTGCATCGTGGGACTTGAGACAGTGAGAATCATTTCCAAAAGGGAGACAAAGTGTAGATAATTACTATCGCCCACACGTTTACACTTGGACAGCTTTATGTGGCTGATGTGACTTCGTTGATTTAATTATTTAAACAACCTTATTAGGTAAGTTCGAGTTCGCTCCCCTTTGACAGATGAAGAAATGGAGGCCCAGAGAAGTTAGCTTCCCCAAAGCAGCATGCACAAGACAGATTCAAACCCAGGAACAGCTGACTTCCCAGACTGTGCTCAACTATCTGATGCAAAGTGGAGGCCTTCCTTCAAGTCAGGAAACACACAGGATCAGGGAAGACCCTTGAAGCATTTCCCTGTTGGATTGGGGATCCACAGACCTGAAGTCCCGTTGTCTGGGGATGCTTGGCAAGGAGAGCCATGCCTCCAGTAGTATCATCTGAGGATTGGGGTTGTGGCTCAGTGGGCGAGCACTTGTCTAGTATGCAAGAAGCCCTGAGTTCAATCCCCAGCACTGCAAACAAACAAATAGAACATCCTACCCAGAAGTGTCATGGCACCCAGAGTCTCACTGCCACTCTGGAGTCACTATAGAGCCCCATGCACCAGAGATGGCTCTAGTAATCCTATAGGCTAAGTAAGTCCCTATGACAAGTGTCACCCTGGACTGAAACCTGACTGACCCCACAGAACAGAAAAGGATAGGAAAAGAGTAGGCACAAAACCTTCCCAGATGCATGAGGCCCTGGGTCCAGTCCCCAGCACTGCAAAAACAAGAAAAAGTCTTTATCTCTGGGTATTTGTCTGGACATGTCCTCTTCCGTCTGAGCTTGAGCTCTGTTATGACTGGGACAACATCATGCTAGGCCAAAGCTCTCAAGACACCTTTCTATTTCTGGTCCACTGACATGCCTTGCCCCAGTAAAAACACATCACTTGGTAATATTTACCAACACTAGCCCTGGAGTCAGATTCCCTGGGTTCAAAATCTAGGTCTGCCATTATTTATGAACTATTGATCTTTCAAAGTAGTTACACTATCTGTGCCTCAGTTGCCTTATATGTAAAACAGGAATACAATTGTAACTTCCTTAGAGTGTCATTGGGTGGACCATGAGATAATGTCTGGGCGTGGCAAATGTTCAGTCAATGCTGGGCACGAGTATTGTGTTTGTGGTTGGTTACATCATTGCCTCCTTCTTTCTCAGGATATGGAGATACATTCATTGACCCTTGTTGGTCACTGTTGTAAGCTGTGCCCTGCTGGGCTATTGTGTGTACTCCTCCTTCCAGGCCCTTCCACCCTCAATCCTGTTAGTGCTTTCTGAAGTGATTCAAGAAGAGGCACTCTTTGAATGGGGCAGAGGTCTCAACATATTGAGCCAGGGGTCTTGGGGAAATTCCTTAAGGTCGATTTTCTTGATAAATTTAATGGGTCAATTTGGGAAGGCAGCCAAAGCTATTAATTTGTAACAGCTGCTAGGAAATCGTGTCAACACCTCAGCATAGATCCTCTCTGCTGGGCATAGAGGTTAGGTTGAAAGTCACGAAACCTAAAAATACTTATTGGGCAACAGCATGGTAGGAGATTACTGATGGCAAAATAAATAACCTTTTAAAAAATCCACCCCCCTTGGCTGGGTCTGCCTGGGGACTCTCACCTCCTTTTCTTAGATTGTCATGTCAGACTCCAAACCATGTCTTAATAGAACATAAGGGCAATACAAACCTACGTGCCTACTAAATATATGCTGCTGATGATATGGGCCTAGGATAGAAAGTGAGCAAATTAATGGGTGAGTTAGTGCTGCAAAGGAGAGTCAAGGTGAAGGGTGCCTTATCTCACATCTGAACAAAGAAGTACATTTCCTGTGAAGTCTGATGAAAAAAAGAAGAAAAAAAATGTGGTTTGACTCTATCACACAAAGTAATTTACAGTGGGTCCTGCCCTGTTGCAGAACTTTAAAGCCCTGAGCTGCACATTTGTGGTTTGGTTGTGCTATCCGATTCTGGGGCTGATACGAGCTGCTTTTAGTTCATGGCTCTAGAGTTTCCAGGCCTCCTTTGGGCTCTTACGTTATGGTTTCGGCGTGGCCACACATCTCTCTCCACTATTCGGGTGGAACAGCTAGCTACAAGGGTATCCCCACAAAGAGACCGTGATCATAACTGCCACGGAGGGTTGGTCAGGTGCCACATGCATCTTTTCTGCATCATTCCATTCATTATGCCCACTTCACAGGTTAAGAAACTGAGACTTAGTACAAGTAAAATCATTGATCTAGGGTCACACAGTTGGAAGGTGCTGAGCCTGGTTTCCCACCCAGGACTGTGTGGCTACTAGAGCCGAGAAGCATCAAATTATGATGCTTCTGTCCTCTTTCTAAACTTCTGTTTATGCCGGGACTTGCCCCTTTCCTTCCACACACCTACCTAGGATATCACCTCCATCACCTTCCATCCCCAGCAGACATTCCCCCTGTTCTGCTGTCCCAACCATTCTGGCCTAGAGCAGTTTCTCATCCCTCTAAACTTTTGTCTTGGCCTGAGTCATGCATCGTTACACTGTTATGCAAATGTCTCAGTGCATAAGCTGTCTTCCCCACAAGCCCTTGGAAGTCGAGATCAGCTTCTTATCCCTCTGTGTTGCCCCCAGCACTCAGCCTAGAACTGTGCACATAGTAGGTGCCTCATGAGAGTCTAAGCAAATGAAACTCAAGATAAATCTATAAAATGGGAATGATTCTCAGAGGGTTTGTTCCATAATTCGAGACATGGGAAGCACCCCTTGCACAGGATAGCTACCATAATTATCACCATCACCATTATTATATTCTAAACCTCTCATGGGAAAAACCTCCAGCAATTCAAAAATAAAGGTCATGGCCACTAATCTAATGGGTTTAGGATGGAAAATTGCTGCATAAGATGATCAAAACAACCCTATGCAACCCTTTGGCCCACAGTCTTCTGCGTACTACTATTTACCAGGTTTGGGTTATGTTTTGTTTTTGCTGTGGCCACGTTGGAACCCCCGTGGTGTCTTCCTATGGAACTCAGTGTATCACCGGTTGCTGCTGCGGGGGCCCACTTTTCCTTTCTTTATTAAGAAAAGGAAACAGGAAATTCAATGTAAAACCCTCCGACGGTTAGTGTCTCATCAAAGTTGTGAATTTAACCACACCCCCGCCAGGAAATGAAAATACAGTTCTCACAGTGATGTTCCCTCACCTTCCCGTGGTGTTTTTCAGATCTGAATTCGATAGTGTAGATGAAAGGTCTGAACTTTGGGCAGTGGGCTGTCATGGGGCTCTTGTTGATTGGGGCATAGATTAGTACACAGATTTAATACTGTACAAATGCCAAAGGGACTTTCATTCGCTCTGTGTCAATACGACTCTGTCAGATGTCACAAACTGGGGGAATGGAAATGCACAGGCAGATTCTGACCTATTGATATGTTTGTTTGGGCACACATAAGTGTATTTTTTTTTTTTTCTGGTACTGGGGATTGAACCTAGGGGCATTCAACCACTGAGCCATATCCCCACCCCTTTTTAATTTTTTATGTTGAGACAGGGTTTCACTAAGTTGCTGAGGCTGGCTTCAAACTTGGGATCCTCCTGCCTCAGCCTCCTGAGCCACTGGGATTATGGGCGTGCACCACCACACCCGGCTCACATACTGTATTTTAAAATTTGCTTTAGTCATCAACATTTAAAAACAGAGAGAGAGCTGAACATGAAGGTTCACCTGTACAATCCCAGCTACTTGGGAAGCTGAGGCAGGAGGATTGCAAGTTTGAGGCCTGCTTAGGCAACACAGTCGGATGCCATTTCAAAAAAGAAGAGAAGGAGAAGTAGGAGGGCTGGGGTATAGCTCAGCAGTAGAGCACATATAGGTGTGGGTTTAATCCCCAGGACCACAAAAAAATAAAAATAAAAACAGAGATTGCACACATGCACCTGCACACATACCCAATCTGAATTTGCAGCCTCTGTAATAGTGATCGTGGTGCCCAGCTGCCTGTATTAGGTCACATGTCTTGGGTTTGGTGCAGCCGCCCACTGCACTTATTTGAGGTATCTGCCTGTCCCCAGGGGTGTTCCAGATTCCAGACTTAGGCCTTGAGGACATGAAAGGCAGTCAGAAAGCTGTCACTCCTGAGGTTGGCATCACGTGTTTGACCTTTTCCTTTATATTTCATCCTTCACTTCCTATGTGAGTCTCCTGATTCCAAGTCGCTAGTCCTCGCTACCCTGGATATAAACATTGTTCATAGTCTTCCCCAGCCTGCCAATAAGAAAAAAGATAGCAGGGCTGGCGTTGCAGCTCAAGTGGTAGAGCGCTTGCCTGGCATGCGTGAGGCACTGGGTTCCAGCCTCAGCACCGAATATGAATAAATAAAATAAAGGTCTGTCGAGTTAAAAAAAAAAAAAAAAAGTATAAGAATAAAAAAGAAAAGTTTACTCTCCAACTCTATGCATTAAGTGGAGGTGACTTACTAGTACTCCCTAAGTGGGTGTGTTACAGAAGCCTGGCCAATCAGAGCGCGGCTCAATTCCTCTGCCCTGTTATTGGCCCAGAGGTGGGCACGGGGCTCCAGGGAAACCCAATGAGACCTTTGCAGGGATTGTGAGAGAGGAGCCACCTTAACTCGAGGAGCCTCAGCACCAGAGGACAGAGCTGCTGAAAGATGAGAGATGGGATCCTAAAGCCCCTGGATGAAGCCTTGCCTGATGCAGACAACCCTGCGCTTTTCAGTGTCATGAGAGGCCTTTTGAGGTCTCCTACCTGAAGTCAGCTTTTTGCTAGGAAACAAGACAGGGTGGGAGAAGGTGGAAGGGGTACACTTTTTACATACCTCTCAGGTAACCCTAAAAAAAAATTAGCAAGTTTATTGTTGTTTCCTTTTTTCTTTTTTTTTTCTTTTTTTAATTATAAAAGTAATATGTTTTTAAGCTCTAATAATCAAAAAGTAAATAATGCAAATTAAAAAGTAAAGAACTCCCCTCCTTTTCCCCTCAAGCCATTCTCTAGAGGTAACAGGAGGTAACTATGGTTACTAATAATATTGTTAGAAAATAATCGCTCATGTTTATAGAGGGCTTAGCGTGTTCCAGACACCATTATAAGTACATGTATTTTCTTATTTAGCCTTCGTCTCATCCTATGATGATCATTTGCGTTCTCCAGAGAAAGATGTATGGCATAGGAAGATTGAAGTTGTAAAGCTAATAAAATTTAAGTGATCTGACTCCAGAGCCCAGATTCTTAGCCACTGGATTACACTGCCAACAATTAGATGTTTAGCCATATTTTTTAAAAAATATTTTTAAGATGTTGATAGACATTTATTTTATTCATTTATTTATATGTAGTGCTGAGAAGTGGACCCAGTGCCTCACACATGCTAGGTAAGCACTCTACCACTGAGCCACAACCCCAGCCCCAAGTATGCAGATTTAAACTACTGATAAATTCATGTTACATATTCTCTTCACAATTATCCAGTCTTTTTTTTTTTTTTAAGGGGGTACTAGGGATTGAACCCCAGGAGGGCTTTACCACTGAGCTACATCCACATCTGTTTTTCAAAAAAAAAAAAAATTTTTTTTTTGAGACAGGGTCTTGCTAAGTTGCCCAGGCTGAGCTCAAACTTGTGATCCTCCTGCCTCAGCCTCCTGAGCTGTTGGGTTTACAGGCATGCGCCACCACACTCATCCTCACAGTTGTCTGTCTTAAATGACCGTCATCTTTGACATTACTCCATGTCTCTTTCCAGGTAAGAACTTCAAACTCTTGTTTAGGAAGATATTTCTGGACACAGGTGACATTCAGGGCTGGCAGCCGAGCACACAGTGGTTGAGCTGCCCCTGAGTCTCCAGCAGATAGCAGCAACCCACACCTCTGAGGCAGGGGGCAAAGGGACAACGGGTGGCATCAGTCTTACCATGTTGTAGGGCTTTAAACCTGTTGGTCATTGGTTGAGAGAAGTCCATGTATCACCTGCTCCGTGAGGCCAGGTCCTTAGTCCCAGTTGTACTTCCAGAGTGTAGTACCATGTGACTGGCAGACCTGCCACAGAGTAATGCTCAAGGAAGATTTACTGAGTGAATGCATGAAGGAATCATTTGCTGGACACTTTGGGGCAGGTCATCTAGAAGTGAGACTGGCTCTGAGTCCTGTGTGAGATGTTGCCAAGCCTTGAATGTGACATGACTGACCTGGATTCATAGTGTTTATTAGTAATGATGTCATGTTGACGTTCGCACAGGATTTCCACGTAGCTTCTCTCATTCTTCTGCATTGAGGTAGATCCCACACCTCATACATCGTCAGCAGCCAGTGTTGAAAGGGCATGTTGGGGGTTGGAGGTGTAGCACAGTGGTAGAGCACTTGCCTAGTGTGTACAAGACCCTGCATTTGATTCTTAACTCTGGAAAAAAAAAAAAGTGTATTGGCTACCACAGAGGTGGTTATCAAGTGGTGGTTACAGGTTTGGGATCTGGAGCCAGACTACCTAGGTTCAAATCCTGAACTAGCTGTGCGACATTAGGAATGTTACATAACCTCTCTGTGATTTCCTTTGCTGATCTATAAAATGGGGATACCCCGAATACGTACCTAGTAAAGCTGTAAAGATTACCTGAGCTGATGGAGGTGGAATATTTAGAAGAATAACAGGCATGCAGTTAGCGCTCAATAATTATTAGCTGGTATCCTCATTGTGAAGAACCCTGTTGTATGACTTTTAAAACAGAGATCAAATTAAATGACAGCATAAGATTCTGTAGAGCTTTTAAAGC
Organism: Sciurus carolinensis; assembly: GCF_902686445.1. NCBI lineage: Eukaryota > Metazoa > Chordata > Mammalia > Rodentia > Sciuridae > Sciurus > Sciurus carolinensis. The sequence goes on along the minus strand of NC_062214.1, from coordinate 173,457,628 downwards.
CAAACGCGCTACTGATTTTGAAATATCATACATGTTGAGCACAGAATCTACTGTTTTGACTTGCTCTCTTTCCTGGATGGTGTTCTGGTTCATGATTAGTTTCCTGGCAGTTCAAGTGCATGCCTTTCTGAGTGATGGTAACCCTGCCTCATACACCTAATCCCACTGTGTCCCCTCTCCTTCTCGTCATCACCGTGGGCTACAGAATCTCCCCCTTTCCCCTCAGTGGCCCAGCGTCCTCTCATTTGGGCGGGAGCTGCTGCAACTGCTGCTCTAAAACTGAGAGCCTGCCAGCCGCCCTCTCCCTCCCTGGCTGCAGGCTCACTCACGCGGGCCTCGCCCCTGTTCCCTCTCCACGGCAGAGGGCCCAATGTCTGCCAAGATCCGTGAGCCTAAAAAGAATCTGCTTCAAATTCTGAAAGGTTCCCAGAAAATGCTGATTATGTTCCCACCTCTCCCATAGCCAGTTTCTTCCTTAGTTAATATCATTATTATTCTATTATCCTGGGGCAACTCCGAGAAGATGGAGAATTTAGGGCAACGGTTGCGTGCATGCGCATATGTGCGCGCATGTGTGGATTTTCAACACAATGTTAAATGAAAATATGCTGGGCAGTGACACCATGAGGGCATAGAAAAGGTCAGCCCTACTATCATAAACCCCTAAGAGGAAAATGCAGACATTAAAACAGATAAGTGAAGTAATGATTAACCATCTTATAAAAAATATTTCCTACACATGAAGACCACATCAGGGATTTAATTAAATAGCCTCTTTAGGTGTATTGGACCCTGATTTATGGTATGGGACCTCCCCCAATCCTATCTGTTTCCTCAAAAATACCAGTGTCAGCTGACACCAGAATGGCTGAGATGGATCCCCTGACCCAAGGCAACCAACCTAGTTTAATTAGGTCAAGCATCAGGTGCTCAGGCTGCTGGATTCTCTCTTGGGCCAGAACTCTGAGGCCAGAATGACCAAGATGTGGGCAGAGGAAGCAGCTACCCAGTGGGATGGAGCTGTGAGGTTCTGTTCACAGCACACTCGGCTGGCTTGGCAGTTCCTTGGCAGGACCAGGGCAAGGACATGGATGGGGACCTCAGATTTCTGAGGACCTGGCCTTTCCTCTTCAGCTGCACTGACATCTCCCTCAGATCCTATCCCTCATGACTTTGAGGAAGGCTTCGTTGTACAATGTGCTTTCTGCCCAAATTCAGTGGTTCACTGGACAAACCGGGTGGGCAGGTGAGCAACTTTGTGGTCCTTGTTCTCCTCCAGCTCACAGTGTAGGCAGAATAGGTCACAGGGTATTTAAACTCTCCAGCTGAGGTGCACGAAGATGCCAAGGGAGAGGCACTTGGTCTAGACCTGGAAGGGTTAGCACAGTTGCTTGAGTGGAGGCCTGGAGGAAGCTTAGGAATTTCCCAGAAAAAAAAAAAAAAAAGATGGGAAGGGCATTCCAGGCAGATGGAACAGTCCATGCTAACACATATAGGGCAAGAGAGCTCAGCACGTTCATCTTGAGGTGTCAAGGAGGGGCATGGAGAGTGGGGTGGGCCACACAGGAAGGAGCTGGCAGGGACCCATGGGAACTAAGCCAGAGAGATAAGCAGACCCAGTCTCAGTGGGCCTGCCTGCCAAGGCTTTTGGGATTTCTCCAGAGAGAGCAGCAAAGAACCATTGAGAAGGTCTATTCAGTGGAATGACCAGATCTGTGTTTTAGAAACTCTGACAGCAGGGTGGAGGGGGATTCAAGTGCAGCCCACAGCGCACCAAAGAGTGAGAGTGGCAAGTATCTGACCCCAGCCTGGGGGAAGGAGGCTGGGAAGGCATGAGTGGGAAGATTCTGCTTAAGTCAATTATTACTAAACTCCACACAGTGATTCATCTATACCTTCCCCATTCCTGGCTTCATTTCCCCATCCGGCCCCTGCAAGCCCCGTCTTTGATTTTGGTTCATTTCCCTTTCCTTCTTCCCTTAGTGGCTTCCTTCACTAGAATTCTCTAAGGAGCCGACTCCCTTCAGCCCTGTGCAGCTAGCTGCCAGATTCTTCCGGTTTTCTTAGTGGAAAGCTCCCAAATTTTCCTCTCCAAAATCCCTTAGAAGTGCTTTGGCCAGTGGAAAAGAAAGGTCTTTCAAAGAGCAGCTAAGAAGCCAAACACTGTGATGCACGCCTGTCATCCCAGCTGCTTTGGAGGCTGAGGCAGGAGGATCACAAATTTGAGACCAGCCTCAGCAACAGCGAGACCCTGTCTCAAAATACAATAGAAAAGGTCGGGGATGGGGCTCAGTGGTAGAGTACCCACTGGGTTCTGGTATTGCAAAGAAAAAAAAAAAAAAAAAGGCAGCTAAGAAATAGCACTTCAATCAAGTTGCCAGTTATGGGAATCCCACCTGCTGTGGCTGCTGCCAGGAAGCAGCAACATGAGCCTCAGCCTCAGGCCTCACATTCTAGCAGGCTCCAGGAGCCAAGCTGTACTCCTGCCAAGCCGTCATGCCCTATGGGTTCCATCATGTCAGCCATGTACCCTGGGAGATTATATATGGGAAACACGTAGCTCACCAAGCACGGGACATCTTTCCCCGGCTGGTAATGGGCGGCAGGAAAATGCCTGCATGATCAGCTCATTGAACCGTTACGCTTCATCTGTAGGAATCATATATATTTTAAGAAACCTGGTATTTTCAAATTCATAGAATAACAAGCTGTGTTATATTAGAATTCCCTTGTCTGTCCATCTATTAAAGTGTATATATCTAAAAATATTAAGACTCTGGCTGAGGGGCAGGTGACTCTGTAGTAGAGTGCTTGCCTAGCAAGAGCCAGGCCCTGGGTTTAATCCCCAGGACTGCAAAAATAAATGCATAAAATAAAAATGTCGAGACTCAGTTCTGGAAATGCCACAGATAAATTAGATGTCGTACAGGATTAAATCAGCGAGCACCTATCTTTACACATTGTCACAATACCAGTAACATGAGGGTATTTTGATGTATAAGGAAACCATTTCCAGGTGAGGTTTGACCCCACTAATGTAGGAAATGCCATCTGCCATTGAGCCATCCCTAAATTCAGACTATCACGTTTGTTCATGTGGCTGCTGCGCCTAACTTCAGATAAAAAATTCCTGCCATTCAAAGGCAGAGATGTTTGTGTATAATTTATGAACCCTTGGGTTCCTTTCAAATGAAAAGAGTTTCTGAAATAGAAGTTATTCTTATCACCATGCCAACGGCAGAACCACAACATCGCCTCACAAACTCTCTGTCCTTAAGCCCAAAGCACATACCCTCACGTTCCTGCATCAGAAAGATCTTTCCATTTCCTTCCAGAACAAACCTCCTTCACATACAGCGCGCCCTCCCTGCAGTCTATGCAGGCCACGTCCCTCGGCAAGCTGGCAGGAACACAGACTCACACATGCACTCCGCCAGCACACTCCTCCCTCCTCCTTCCCCAAGAGACCCGGGGGTGTGTGTGTGAATGTCTGCACCGATGACATATTGTGACAACGCGCAAGAGAGTGAGGCACAGCCTCAAAGCAATGCAGGTCACGGCAACAGGCTTTATATAACCCAGAACCACCGAGAGCCCTAAAATAGCAGTCTCCCTGCTGCTCAGTTAGTCTCCTCCATCAACCAGGGATAAAATTAGAGCAGGCGCTGACGCGCACCTGCGTCTGCAGAGGGACTCCAGGGAGACGCGAGAACAGGCTCGATACTGCCATCGGCCAGTGCCGGCTGCCAGGTTTTTCAGACCCAATCTGTCACCAGACTCTGTGTGTGTGTGTGTGTGTGTGTGTGTGTGTTTCAGGGGTGTACGTGCTCTCCATGTGGAGCCCTGATCCAAGGAGAACATGTCTAGGGACTAGCCCAGGAGCTGGAGGCAAGGGCTCAACAACATGTTTCTGTTTTCCTTTCTTTCTTTCTTCTCTTATAAATTTTATTTTATTTTTTAATTTTTTTAGATGTGGATGGACCTTTATTTTATTCATTTATTTATATGTGGTGCTGAGATTGGAACCCAGTGCCTCACACATGCTAGGCAAGTGCTCTACCACTGAGCTGAGCCACAACCCCAGCCCCTTTCTCTCTCTCTCTCTCTCTCTCTCTGTACTGGGGATAGAACCCAGGGCGCTCCACCACTGAGCCACATCCCCAGCCCTTTTTAAAACTTTTATTTTGATACAGGGTCTCGTGAAGTTGCTCAGGCTAGCCTCGAACTTGTGATCCTTCTGCCTCAGTCTCCTGAATGGCTGGGATTACAGGTGTGCCCCTGTAATTGTAGTCTGGATTGTAGTCCTGCTGTGTGGGGTTTTGAAAAGGATGTTCCAGGCTTCTTAGGAGGAAGTCAGTGCCCACACCAGTCCCCATCTTACTTCACAGTTTCTTTTCACTGACCTCCATACCATATCTGGGCTATGTGGGATCAAGGTTGGCCCCTTTAAAACCTTTCTGCAAAATAAACAAACAAAACCCAATTCCTGCTTTTTAATTTCAACTCCCCGGTCCCCCCCACCCTGTCCCTGCCACACACAGTCTGGCAACTCAAAGGCTGTGCCAAGAGGTCGAGAGGAGAGAGAAGGCTGAGTGAGCATGACTGACTGTTCCGAGGCCTCAGGGCCTTGACCCTGTCTGGAAGCCATGAACAGGTGTGAGGGGATGGGCAGAAGTGCTATCCAGCTGAGGCAGCCAGGTGATTTGCTTTCTGCTTGAGAGAAGGCAGGGCAGAAGAGTGTTTCTCCCACATAAATATATAAAGATTCTCTTTTCTTTTTGCGGTGCTGAGAATGAACCCAGAGCCTCACGTATGGCAGGCCAGCACCCTACCACTGAGCCACGTCCCCAGTCAAGGGTTTGTTATCTTGATCACTGGGCACTAGATATAGTCCAAGGGAGGAAGCTTGGCCAACCCCATGAGCCAGAGCACAGAAAAACAACATGGACTAGACAGAATGAGATGAGACAGGGCTTTGTTTGTGTTGTTTTGTTTTGTTTTTGTTTTTGTATTTTCGCTGCCAGAGCTTTGCACATGGTAAGCATGCACCATCAGTCCATACCAGGGTCTCTAAAATTCCACTGCATGTTCATTTGGGGGCCTTTCTGTCCTTGAAGTTCTCTTTTAAGTATATATGTCAGAGAGTACTAACATATTGAACTATTTCAAGTTTGGAGGCATCGGTGATTTATTAGATCTTTTTTTTTTTTTTTTTTGGTATAAGGGATTGAACCCAGGGGCACTTAACCACTGAGCCACATCCCCAGCCCTTTTTTTATATTTTATTAGAGACAGGGCCTCACGAAGTTGCTTAGGGCCTCACTAAGTTGCTAAGGCTGGCTTTGAACTTGTGATCCTCCTGCCTCAGCCTACCAAGCTGCAGGGATTACAGGCATGCGCCACTGTGCCTGGTTTAGCTCTTTATTTTTGTGTAGATTGACCAGCATCTCTGGCTTCTTCCAGTCCTTTCCTATCTGCCACAGTTTGGCTTCTCCACGAATACACAGAAGGAGCATCCAGAAGCTGACTCTGCTTCTCTTTCCAAGTGCAGACATGAGGGCCCAGGGAGAGTGTGGATACTCATCTCACCAGACCAACAGAGCTGTGGTGCCCTGGTGAGAAGGGGACTTTTCTAGAAGAGATGGGGGGGGGGGGGGTAGAGATATGGAACGGAGCCCAGTGGGCTTCAAGGTGAAATTTCTGCTGTTGGCATCGTCCGTCTTTAGTCTACCCTGTACAGTCACCAAGAGTTGAGGCTAAGAACTTATTGAAAGAACGTGACAGTCAAGACAGTAACCTGCCTACCTTTTCTGTACCCTCTTGCCTTTCACCCGGTGGCCCCACCAACTTGCTGTGTGACAGCTCCATTGCTGCCCTTTGTTCAGAAGCAACCTTTGCCCCGCTTCTCTCTTCCATTAAGTCTTTTCCACCTTTCCCTTCCCCCATCTACCTGCTTCCCTTCCTTGGCAGTCTGGAGAAGTTGAGGTCATTCTTCAGTTTTCAGTGAAAATCTTACTTACTCTGGCACCTTTCCTCCGGCCACCTCCCCAGCCCGGGGCAGAATTCCAAAATGGCCCCAGGAGTCCTGCCTGCTGGTGAACTCCTCTGAGATGCTCCCCTCTCCTTGAGTGTGGGCAGGACGTGAATATGGTGAGATAGCATTTCGCTGATTATGGCAAAAGGGATTTTACTGATGTAATTAAGGCCCCAATCAGCTGATTTTAAGTTAATCAAAGGGATATTACCCTGGGTAGGTCTGACCCAATTAAGTGAGCTCTTCGAAAGGACTGTGACTCTTCCTGAAGTCAGAGAGAATCCCCCCAGCCTTGAGGAAATGAACTGGCTATATGGCAAGGACTGAAGTGTGGTCTCTGGTTTCTGCGAGTGGTCCCTGTGAACAACTGGCAAGACCACAGGGGCCCCAATCACACACATGCAACTAAACAATACCCACAGCCACGTGATTCTGGAAAAGGACCCCAAGCTCCAGAGACGGATGTACCCCAGCAAAGCCCTTGTAGGGCCCTGAACAGAAGATGCAGTTAGGCCACGCCTGGACCCCCGACACTTGCTATGAGAGAATGAATAAGTGTTATTTTAAGCTGCTAAACTTGTGGTAGCAAGGTGCGGTGGTGCACACCTGTAATCCCAGCAATTCGGGAGGATTGCCAAATTTGAGGTCAGTCTCAGCAACTTAGTGAGACCCTAAGTAATTTAGCAAGACCCTGTCTCAAAACAAACAACAAAAAGGACTGGGAACGTAGCTCAGTTGTAAAGTGCCACTGGATTCAATTCCCAGTATAAAAAAAAAATAAATAAAAATACAAAAACTTGTGGTAATTGGTCAAGTAGCAATCAGATGCCAACACCACCTCCCCCAAAATAGGGAATACATGTTTGTTCCACTTTTCCCTTCCCCCATCTACCTGCCTTCCTTCCTTGGCAGCCTGGAGAAGTTAAATTCATTCTTCAATTTTCAGTGGAAACCTTACCTTCCCTCCCACCACTGCCCCAGCCCTGGGCAGAATTCCAAGACGGCCCCCAGGAGTCCTGCCTGCTGGTAAACTCCTCTTCCATGCTTCTTTTGCTTCTTTTCTCACTCGCTATTTTAAATACAGGTAATCTTTTTTTTACATTTTTTACCCCAGTATTGGTGATAGAACCCAGGACTTTACACGTGCTAGGCAAGTGCTCTATCACTGAACTACAGCCCCAGCCAATTCAATTATTAATGTGACATATTCCACAGTAGCCCCTAAAACAAAATATTGTTTTAGATCTCCCTTCTGGCTTTAGACTATGATTTCATGAGGTCTTGTGTTCGACTCCCAGTGCAAAGGAAGGAAGAAAGGAAGGAAGGAAAGGAGGGAGGGAGGGAGGGAGGGGAGGGAGGAAGGGACTATAATTTCTCTGAATGTCTGGGAATGTCAGATCCTCCATGAAAACACCCCCTCCACACACACCACAGAACTGGGGATTGAACCCAGGGGCCCTCTGCCCATGAGCTACATCCCTAGACCTTTTAATTTTGTCTTGAGACAGGGTCTCGCTAAGCTGCCCAGGTTAGCCTTGAACTTGCCATTGCCCTGTTTCAGCCTTCACAGTTGCTGGGATTACAGGTGTGGGCCACATGCCCAGCTCCATGACAACATCTTTAAACCAGCCTGTGATAACACTAACCCTTCAGCAGCCAAGGGCAGCTGTCAAGGCTATGCTTATGGACCCAGGCCTCAGTTCTTGGCAAAATACTACCTACCTCAGAGGCCTCTAGAATGCCCCCAAGAGCACACCACAGCGGATCTGCCAGACTGTTACCAGCAACCTTTGTGTCTCATGTGGACAGCATCAATTTATTGTTGGCATATTGTCCCTTCAAAGAGCATTGCACCAGCCAATACATATGTCCTGACTTCTGGTTCAAAAGTTTGGTCCCTGGGACTGGAAGGATAGCTCAGTGAGAGTATTTGCCTAGCCTGCTCAAGGTGTAGGTTTGATTCTTGGCATCAAAGGAAAAAAAGAAAAAAAAAAAAAGAAAAAAAAAGTCACTGCAGCCACCGTGTGACCCCAGAAACAGGGAACAGGTCTGTGAGGTTACTTTGCCTAATTCCTACCCCACCCGCACCTATGAGCGTTCACATGGACACACGCATGCGCAGGCACACACATGATGCCCCTTCTTTACTGTCACTAACAATCCTATAAAACACCCATAATAGGGGACAGGTTTTTTCTCTTCTCTCTGTGTAAGATTTATGGAGTAAAAGCTCCCGAATGGAACTCTGGGAACACCCAGGCCCGCATTTCCTTTGCCACCATTTCATAATCTTGGCCAGACTTCCCTTTGGCCTTAGAAAAGAGGAGGAATTTCTCGTAGATCAGAGAAGGCAAGTCACAGGCCTTGGGGGCAGAGATAGAATGAGGGGCAGGGCGGGCGGCTCTCTGGGACTTCGATACAGACATTCCTGGTATATAGTGAGTGTAGACAGACCCTTTTTCTTCTCTAACCTGCTTCTTTGTGTGATAATGATATCCAGCTCATACAGTTGTTTTAAGGATTATGTGAAACAATACATAAAAGGTACATGCGTAAGGCTTGGCACCCAGAAAGTCACCTGAGATCCTTTCAATATTCCCATTATTTGGCCTGTAATCAGGCCCAAAGGGGTTTTTTTAGGGTCTCAAAAGCTAGGAGGAAATGGGTCTACCCCCATAGTCACAGGTTGCTCATCAGGTTTTGGGGTCTCTGAAAAGTAAGGTAGATCTGGCAGGCTCCTCATTGTGGGCTGCTCTCCAGTCACCTCAACCCCATACCAGAAGTAGCAAGGAGGGCATTTGGCAAGAACCCCAACAGTGAGGCACTAGGTGTGACTGATGAAACAGGAAGTCTGGCCTGAAACAAGTGCCAGCAGTAAACCACCCCAGGAGTCCATCTAACTTGGCCGCTGATTGGGCACAGAGCCACCACTCGGGTCAAGTTCAACAGGAAAGTTTGTATCAGTGCCCATAAGTTAGAGAATGCAGACCTTCAGGCCACGGGGGGAACAGATTTAACTGGCAACCAGAGGCTTACTTGAGGCAGCCCAGGCTTTGGCCTTCCAAGTTCAAATCCCAGGTCACCTTGTCACCACCTCGAGCACATTATTGGATGTTTTCAGCTTCAGCTTCCTTATCTTGGAAAGGGGCAGGGTCACTGAGATGACATGCAAAGAGCCTAGTTCGGTGCCTGGCCCACCCCACAAGTGTGAGCTCCCTCCTGTGGCCCCTCCCAGGCGTCTGGGACATCCCTCCACCCCTTCCTTGTCTCCGCACTGAAGACAGTTGACCATGCAGCCTGGGGATGACGCCAGTTCTTGATTATTTGATATTGCCACACATCTGGCCTTATCACTAGTTATTGACTATAAGACTGACTGCTCTCTGCTCCACCTGGCTCCTTCCTGCCAGGTGGCTTTTCCTGACGCACTTGGACAATAGTGAAGGGTTGGGCCGGGTCACCTGTTGGCACTGGGGTTAATGAGAAAGGATTTTGCTTAGCATTCCAACTTATGGGAAGGAATTACTTCAAAAACACAAGTCTCCACATGCCTGTAACACACACCTCTCAACAAGTCGGTTTCCCTAGGGCCCAGGATACTGTGCGTTCTCTGAATGCCCTACCCAGTCCTTGCTTTAACCAGTTTCTTGGTTTCCAAGCTCAACTTGGGTCCCTCTTCCTCAGCCAATCTCCTAAGTTTTGAAGTTCTAGGACCTTCTACCCTCAGTCCACTTCTGTCACCCTCCACATGGTGTGGTCACACGGGTGACCTCAGCCACAACCATATCCTACTGATTTCCAAATCCCCCTGCCTGGCTCAGCCCTTCTTCCCCACACAGGTCTGTGCATATGTAAATACAGCTGCCTTCAACATTTCTACCTGGTTGTTCCCCTCAGACCCAAGACACAGCATGTGCTCAACAACTCACTGAGTATTAAAATCAAATCCATATTGATTCTCATAGAAATAATATTCTCTTGCCAGATTTCCCCACCAAAACCATCCTTAAAAGCCAACTGTGGGGCTGGGGCTGTAGCTCAGTAGCAGGGTGCTTGCCTAGCACGTGTGAGGCACTGGGTTCCATCCTCAGCACTGCATAAAAATAAACAAAGAAAATAAAGGCATTCTGTCCATCTACAACTATGAAAAAGAATTTTTTAAAATGCCAACTATGATCATATCTCTGCAATGATCAGAAAATCTCCAGTGGCTCCTCGCTGTCTGTGGACTAAAGTCCAGGCTCCTTAGCATACCACGTCTGGCACATGTCTCCGACCTCCCTACCTAAGGTTATTGCCCCTGTACCCCTGCGCACATTCTCGACACCACCTAGCTCTTCTGTATTCTGTGTCCCAGTAAATGGAACATCATGCAAACCCAGAAACCCCAACAAACCCCTAACTTGTCTCCCTCTTCTGTTAATTCCATTTCCTTAGTGTCTCCTGACCATCCCCCACTGTCCATCTGCGTTCTGCCACCTGTATGCCCGCCATCATTAGATCTCCCTTGTAATGCTGAAACTGCCAGAATGGACCCTCTGCTTCTAGTCGTTCTCCATGAGAGAACCTTCTGGAATGTAGATCTGATCGTGTTCCTCCTCTTATTTACTATCCATTTGTTTATTGTCAGAGCTCGGGACCAAAGCTCTGCCACAAGGCTACACCCCAGCCCCATTCCTCCTCCTGTTTAACCCCGCAACTGCTCCCCACCAGCCAGTCTACTTTGACAATTTCGGATGAAGAATTGTTCATTGGGTCTGAAGTTGTCAATCAGGAAAGTGAAAAGACGAAGGAACAGTAAGAAGGGGCTGCCCTGCCCCAGGGCTGAGGGGGACAATGGGAAGGATTGGGGTGACTGAGTGAAGAGCCTGGAGGAGGTGGTCCTCTGCAGAGACAGGAGACCAAGGAGCCTGACAAGCAAAGCCCTCAGGGGCTGTCCCCGGCTCGCTGGTCTCTGTCCCCAGCACAGCCCAGCCTCTTTCGCCTCCGAGCCCTTTTCTGCCTGAGCTTCAGCTGCCTCAAGAAGCCGGGCCAGGGGCTGGGGCGTAGGGGTGCAGCTCAGAGGCAGAGCACTTGCAGGGCATGGCCAGGCCCCGGCTCCATTTCTCAGCACTGCAAAAACAGAACACAACCTTTCAGGGAGGCCTCATGTCATTTTGAGGCCTTTCCTGACCACGTCCCCCCTCAGGCTGAGTTCTGTGCCCCCCGTCCCCACTTATAAGGCTTTCATAACATCCTGGTCAGTCTCCACCATGTCTCGTTATGTTACCGTTGGCGTTGTCCTCCTCTCTGCGCTCCAGGGCCGAGACAGGGCCATCCCTTTTTCCTCTCTGCACCTTTGGTTTTTAGTGCAATTCCTGGCACACAGTCTGCTCAGTGAGCCTTAAGGTCAGACACACGTGGCCTCTCACACAGTAGTGTTCTTTTGCTGGGTTTCCCCACTGAATCCATCCTTCCTAAGGGCCACCCATGATCATAGCTCTCCAGTGATCAAATATGGTTCCCCAATTGTCTGTGGGGTAAAGTCCAGACTCCTTGGCATCCATGCCTGGCACTTGTCTCTGGATTCCTACCTCGGCGTATTGACCTCTGCACCCCTGCGCACACCATGGGCTCCTCCCACGCCCGGCCTCTCCTTCCTGCCTCAACACCTTAGACTCTCTCCCTCCAGATTGGAGTTCACACTGTTACCTTTTCCGGCTACCTCTGCCTATTGCAATTCTCCCCAGCCATCAAGGTCGGGTCATAGGCACCTTCCTGGATCCTCCTTTTTGAAGAGGATAAAGCTCAGCTGTTTAACTGGACCTTCCAATCCCTGCTGTGGGGTCTGCTCTGCTCCCTGATCCAGCCTTCTCTCTTCCCACTCTTCTCTTTGCTCCTTCTGTCCAGGAACTCCTCTGGGTTCCTGGGCAGTGTGGGGCTTTTCTAATGCTGAGCCGTTGTGCATGTGGTTCCCTCTGCCTAGAAAGCTGTTCCTGCCTGCCCTTCACCCCAACCACTTTCCTGGCCCCCAAACCCAGTGAGTGCTCTCTAGTGGATATGCTCTTGCACTTTGTCTTTCTGTCTGTCAGCTCTGCTAGGCTGTATGCTGCTTGAAGGTGGAGCCCGTGGTGCATACAGGAGTATTATATCCCTAGTCCTTAGCACACTGCCCAGGTACACACTTAGTGCTCAATAAATGTTTACTCACTAACAAGTTTCCCCATTTATAGAATTCTCAATAATCTGCAACAAAGTAGTTATTTGTATATACTTCTCTGTGTCTTGATCATAAACCACTTTTTTTTTTTTTTTTTTTTTTTCCAGTCCTGGGGATTGAACCCAAGGGAGTTCTACTACTTGCTACATACCCAGACCTTTTTCTTTTTTATTTTGGGTAAGATCTCTCTATGTTAACCAGACTGGCCTCGGATTTATAATCCTCCTGCCTCAGCCTCCTGAGCCAGTGGGATTGCAGGCAGGTATCACCACACCCAGCTATAAGCTGCTTTTTTGGTGGGGGAGAGGGGTACTGGGGGTTAAACTCAGGGGCACTTGACCACTGAGCCACACCCCAGCTCTATTTTCTGTTTTATTTAGAGACAGGGTCTCACTGAGTTGCTTAGCACCTCATGAAGTTGCTGAGGCTGGCTTTGAACTCGTGATCCTCCTTCCTTAGCCTCCTGAGCTGCTGGGATTACAGGCATTCCTCACCATGCCCAGCTAAGCTGCTTTTTTATTTTTATTTTTATTTATTTATTTATTTATTTTTCTTTTTTTTTTTTTTTTTTTGAGGAGAAACCAAACTTTATTTTACGCCAGTGGGCCCAGAGGAGATCACCAGCACTCCAAAATTCTGAGCCCCAATCCACAGTTTCTTACAATATTTATAGGTTATTTGACATCATCTTAGACCCATCCTATCTTTGGGGCTTTTTCCTCTTTTTTTAAAAAAAATTCCCAATCTATGCGGCTGAAGGTCTGTGCAGGGTCTCTAACATAAAGCATGCTCACAGAACAGATAAGAAGAAACTAAGCTGCTTTTTTAATACAAACATTTTTTTTTCTTTGGTACAGGGATTGAACCCAGGACTTAACTACTGACCCACATCCTCAGTCCTTTTTAAAAATATAATTTATTTATAGACAGGGTCTCTCCAAGTTGCTTAGGGTCTCACTAAACTGCTGAGGCTGGCTTTGAACTCACAATCTTTCTGCTTTAGCCTCCGGAGTCACTGGGATTACAGACATGCTACCACACCCAGCAATGAACATTTTGAAGACATACAAGAGTTGAGCTGGGAGCCGTGATGTGCAGCTGTAGGTAAGATCACTTGAGGTCAGGAGTTCAAGGACAGCCTGGGCCACAAAGTGAGACTCCAGTTAAAAAAAAAATAATAATAAAATAAAACCAAGAGAATAATAGAGTAACCCCCATTTCCAGCGTGCTGCCTTGGTAGGGTAGTCATCAGCATTTGGCCAGACTTCTTACCTGTTCCCCCACCTTTTTTTCTAAATTATTTTAAAGCACATCTCAGACATCACAAGTCAAATATTTCTTCATAGTTTATGTTTTGTTCATGTTTACTTTTCACATAATCCTTAGCTTAGCATCTGGTCCCTAACAGATAGTAAATGTTAATTTAATTAATTAATTAGAGAAAAATGTTATTCAGTCACTCAAAAAAAATCACTCAATAACCAAGCACAGTGGTGCACACCTGTAATCCCAGAAGCTTGGGAGACTGAGGCAGGAGGATTTCCAGTTCAAAGCCAGTCTCAGCAACTTAGCAAGGCCCTGAGCAACTCGGTGAGACCCTATCTCTCTATAAAATATTTTTTAAAGGCTGGGGATATGACTCAGGAGTTAAGCAGCCTTGGGTTCAATCCCCAGGACCCCCCACCCTCCAAAAAAATCACTTTTGACTTATTGAGTAGCTGCTATTTGACAGGCATGTTGTAGGCATTGTGGAACTGTGGACAGAGGCTAGTGAGCAGATACAGAGATTAAGTGAATGAATAAATAAGTTATAAAATTTTAAAACCAAGAAAACAATAATATGAAGAGAGAGCCTACAAAATGGGAGAAAATCTTTACCACATGCACCTCAAATACAGCATTAATCGCCAGGATATATAAAGAACTCAAAAAACTGAAAAACAAAAAAACAAATAACCCAATTAATAAATGAGCTAAAGAACTGAACGGACACTTCACAGAAGAGGAAATACAATCAATCAATCAATACAAGAAAAAAATATTCAACATCTCTAGCAATTAGAGAAATGCAAATCAAAATTGATCTAAGACTTCATCTCATACCAGTCAGAATGGCAATTATCAAGAATACAAACAACAATAAATATTGGCGATGATGTGGGGGAAAAGGTACACTCATACATTGCGGGTGGGGACTGCAAATTGGTGCAACCATTATGGAAATCTGTATGGAGATTCCTCAGAAAATTTGGAAAGGAACCACCATTTGACCCAGCTATCCCACTTCTTGGTTTGTAACCAAAGGACTTAAAATCAGCATAGTATAATGATACAGCCACATCAATGTTTATAGCAGTTCAATTCACAATAGCTAAACTATGGAACCAACCTAGATGCCTTTCAACAGATGAATGGATTAAAAAAAAGTGGTATATATATATATATATATATATATATATATATATATATATGGAATATTACTCAGCCTTGAAGAAGAATGAAATGATGGCATTTGCTGGTAAATGGATGGAGCTAGAGAATATCATGGTCAGCTAAATAAACCAATCCCAAAAAACCAAAAACCGAATGTTTTCACTGTTATATGGATGCTAATTCACAGTGGGGGTGGGGCAGGTGGCTAGGGAAGAACAGAGTTACTTCAGATTAGGTAGAGGTGAGTGAAAGGAGAGGAGGGGTGTGGGGATGGGAAGGATGGGAGAATGAATCAGACATCATTACCCTATACATGTACATATATAACTATACAACTGGTGGGATTCTACATCGTGTATAGACAGGAAAATGAGAAATTATACTTCATTTCATATGATGTATCAAAGTGCATTCTACTGTCATGTATGACTGATTAAATTTAAAAATTTTTTTTTAATTTTAAAAACCATGTCATTTAGCTGGGCGTGGTGATACATGACTATAATCCCAGCTACCGAGGCTGAGGCGGAGGATCACAATTTCAAGGGTGACCTGGGAAACTTAGCAACGCACTGTCTCAACTTCAAAGTTTTAAAAATGGACTAGGTATGTGGCTCAGGGATGGAGCACTTGCCTCCCAGGTTGAGGCTCCGGGTTCCAACTTCAATCCTCAGTAAGGTGTCAGGGTGGGGAGGAAGCACCCCGTGGGGTTAAGTGCTGTGCAGATGGTTGTTAACACAGGTCAATGGGAGAGCGATTAGGTGGCCACTGAGCCCAGGCAGGGGGGGAGAGCCCCTCTGAGAGGGTGACCTTTAACCTGTCGTGAGTGGTGAGGAGGAACCTCCGTGGGACGCTGAGGGGAAGGCAGTCCAGACGGAAAGAACAGCCACTGCGGTGCCCCGAGGCCAGCCGGCTTGACTGAGGAACAGAGAAGGGCAGTGTGGCCAGCGTGGGGCAGTGTCCGGGGTGAGGTCTGAGGAGCAAGCAGAGGCCACATCCTGAAGGGCTTGGTAAGCCCAGGAAGGAGTTCGGGTTTGATGGACGGTTTCTCGGGAGTTCGTAGGAGGATTCTACGCAGGGCAGCCGTATAATCTCTTTAAAAGATCATTCTGGCGGTGGCACGGGAAATAACCCAGAAGGTGGCGGGAAGACAAACTAGGAGGCAACTGGAACAGTGTAGGAGAGGATGATGGTGCATGAGGCCAGAGTGGGAGCCCTGGGATGGAGAGAGGAAGAAGCCAGAGCAGTCACAGGTCTGGCTGACGGATTGGGCCCGGGGGTGACGGGAAGGCGCCTGAGAGGGGGAAGGTCCCTCCTGCAGAATGAAGCGGGCAGCCGTGGTGCCCTGAGGAAGAACCAGCTAGTGAACGGCAGAGTGGCCACGTGGGACGCCAGGCCGAGTCAGCTCTGTCCGCCCCGTTTAATTCCGGAGGCTTCAGCATCAGCCTCAAGTTCCTCATCTGTAAAATGGGCACAATAATGCCACCTCAGAGGTCCCTTTGCAGGTGAAATGAGAAAGCGTGTAAAGGGGCAGCAGTGTCTGGCACGCACAGGGGACGTGAGTTCTTACCACTGCCTCACCCCAGAACCGCCTCTCTACCCGGCAGCCCTGCCTGGCTGAGGACCGCTCCTGGGGAGTGTCACAGTCCCCTACAGAACCTGATTTATTCACCCGCTTGTCAGAAAATTCTTGAACTTTCAGTAGGAAAACCTGGAGTCCCAGGGCAATGGTTGTCCTTGGGCTGCGGTGCCTTGGGGGGTTGAGATCTGGAACTCTCTGGGTACCTGGACTTCCCCCAAAAAAGGGGAAGAAAGAGAGGGGAGCTGGAAGAGCAGGAGACTGTGGGCGCTGCCCCTCTGTCCCATGTGGGATCCACGGAGAAACGAGCCCTAGAGACTCGCTGCTATCTGCTCACGGCCCCATGACCAGGGCACACAGAGAGCCTCAAGTTGCACTTCAGTGTGTATATGCACCGAAGACTAAAAAGTATACATTCAAATGCTAAAGGTTAGCCACCAGTGTTGGTGCACACCTGTAACCCCAGCGATTCAGGAGGCTGAGGCAGGAGGATGGCAAGTTCGAGGCCAGCTTGGTCAACTTAGCAAGACCAGTCTCAAAATAAAAAATACAAATAAAAAAGAACTGGGGATTTAGCTCAATGGTAGAGCAGCCCTGGGTCCAATCCCCAGTACTGGAAAAAGGAAAAGAAAAGAAAAAAAGCAATGGAATTTCTGAGTCTTAAGGGACATGGGAAAGTGGAATAGGTAGAAGGACATTCTAGGCAAGAGGAAAGGCATAAGCAAAGACCCAGAGGCAGGAGGTATTAGGAGTGTTTGAAAAAGAGCAAGTAAAGGAGATTGTGTCCCTGGACTGCTGGGGAAAACAAGTAAAGGTTTACTGTATATTAATGTGTATTCTCCCCAGAGAGTTTTGCTTAGAGTATATAAAGTCTCTGTGTGTGTGTGTGTGTGTGTGTGTGTGTGTGTGTGTTATGAAATCTGGAGTAGATGGGGCAAGACTTGGTCCCATTTAGGGGAAACTAAAATCTGGGGAGATAATACCTTCTATTCAGGAATTCTGAGCAACGGTGGAAAATATGGAAAGAGAAAGTTTTCCGATCTCCTGACCCTGTGGGTCCTCGCACCTGGAAAAGACCCTGTGGATCAAGAGAGAAAACCAAGTCACTAAGCAAGTCGCTACATTCCGATGTTCATAAACACGTAACCAGACAGATGCAGCCTCTGTCGCTCGCAGGCTGTGGGTCATCGCCTGAGGCCAGAGGGAGGTGTAGAAAAATAGACATCACGCTGTCAGCATCTGCTTGGCTGGAGCCGGGTTCAGGGAAGGGAAGGGAGGTGAGAAAGAAGAAAGAAAATGTTTTCAAGAATGCAGCTAGAAAACGCCTACAGAGGTCTGTTTATCATAGGCATAGTTGATAATGTCGAGAATGTGAACCTGTAAATGTTTTGGTATAGATTTCAGTTAAAATCATTCTGGCACATTCATACCATCAGAAAGCGTTTTAGCTCTTAGAAATGATGAAGAGCATGTATGTTAATATAAAATGGTGCGTAGAAAAAATTTTAAGTAAAATTACATGATAATTATAGTAGAAGTCCCAGAGCCCAGCTCTTTATATTGATGGATGCTAATTTTCTTTTTGAGTTGGTAGAGGGGCAGACTCACTACATCGCCCAGGCTGGCCTCAAACTCCTGGGAGATACTCCTGCCTCAGCCTCCCAAGTATCCAGGATTACAGGCAGGCACCACCACACCTGGCTGGCTCTCTCTCTCTCTCCATACACATACACACACACACACACACACACACACACGCACGCACACACACACATATACATATATACATATATATACATATATATGTATGTTATATATATGTGGGTACATATGTTTTATACATATATATATATGTATAGACACATATATTTAAAACCTCTAGCCCTAATTTTTATTTTTTTAAAACTATATTTTTAATTAATTTTTTTATTTCTACAGACACATTTTGATTCATTGTACACAAATTAGGTACAACTTTTCATCTCTATGGTTGTACACAATATATATTCACACCATTCATGTAATTTACATATATATAGGGTAATACTGTCTGTTTCATTCTACTGTTTTTCCATCCCCACCCCCTGCCACCCCATTTTCCTCTACACCATCCAAAGTTCCTTCATTCTTCTCTTCCCTCCATGACCTCCCCTCATTATACATTGTCATGCACTTATCAGAGAAAACAGTCAGACATTGGTTTTTTGGGCTTGGCCTATTTCACTTAGCATGATATTTTCCAACTTTCTATTTACCAGCAAATGCCATAATTTTATTCTTCTTTATGGCTGAGTAATAGTCCATCAGGTATTTATACCACAGTTTATCCATTTGTCAATTGAAGGGCATCTAGGTTGGTTCCACAATCTAGTTATTGGGAATTGAGCTGCTATGAACATTGATGTGGCTTCATCACTGTAGTATGCTGATTTTAAGTCCTTTGGGTATAAACCGAGGAGTGGGATAGCTGGGTCAAATTGTGGGTCCATTCCAAGTTTTCTGAGGAATCTCCATACTGCTTTCCAGAGTGGCTGAACCAATTTACAACTCCACCAGCAATGAACAAGTGTGCCTTTTTCCCCACATCCACACCAACACTTATTATTGCTTGTGTTCTTGATAATAGCCATTCTAATTGGTGTGAGATGAAATCTTAGGGTGGTTTTAATTTGCATTTCTCTAATTACTAGGGATAATGAGCAACTTTTTCATATATTTGTTGATCACCTGTATATCTTCTTCTGTAAAGTGTCTGCCCATTTCCTTAGCCCATTTATTGATTGGGTTCTTTATATTTTGAGTGTAAAGTTTTTTAAGTTCTTTATAAACTTTGGAGATGAGTGCTCTGTCTGAAGTGTGTGTGGAAAAGATTTTCTCCCACTCTGTAGGCTCTCTTTTCACATTATTAATTGTTTCCTGTGCTGAGAAAAAACTTTTTAGTTTGAATCTATTCCATTTATTGATTCTTGCTTTTATTTCTTGTGCTATGGGGGTCTTGTTAAGGAAATCTGGTCCTAAGCCAACGTGATGGAGATTTGGGTCTACTTTTTCTTCTGTTTGGTGAAGGGTCTCAGGTCTAATTCCTAGATCCTTGATCCATTTCGAGTTGAGTTTTGTACAGGGTGAGAGATAGGGGTTTAATTTCATTTTACCACATATGGATTTCCAGTTAAAAACTAGATTTTTTTTTAAGATAGGGAAAATTAATAGGAATTTTACTCAGCTTTTTTTTTTTTTTTTTTTTGATACTAGGGATTGAGTTCAGGGGTATTTTACCAGTAAGTTACATCTTCAACCCTTTGTATTTTTTATTTTAAGACAGGGTCTCACTAAATTGCTGAGGCTGGCCTCAAAATTGTGAACTTGCAATCCTCCTGCCTTGGGCTCCCAAGTAGCTGGGATAACAGGCATGCACCACCATGCTGGTTTCTAATCTGCTTATAAATAGTATTTTCTTATTCAGGCAGGTTTCTTTCATTTATTTTCTTAATTGTCTTAATGACGGTCTTGACCCCTTGGGCCTGGCTGCATGTTTCCTGAAATGCCTTGCAGGAGAAGACACATCCTGCTACCCATCCTGGGCAAATTCACCACAGCCCCTCAGCCCCAAAATAGGCAGCCAGAGTGTTTCCTCTTCCTAAAGGGGAAGCAGAAGCTCCTGGTGAGCAGAGGGAAGGATGAGCCCTGTCTAGACCATCATCCAGGGGGAATTCTGTCCACACAGTTCCCCATGGAAATCCCCAAGGCCCGGAGCATCTCTGCTGACTCAGGCCACCTATTCTGGGACTGCCTTAGATGCCCGCCAACCTGCCCTCTCCACAGCCTCTCTGGCCTGGTGTAAGGGATCTTCCAGATGTGAGTTTGCTCGGAGGAGACATGGGGTCCAGTTAGTCTCCTGGACTGAGCGGGGACGGGGGCAATCTGGGACCTTCCTGGAGCTAATTCTCGCCCTCCACCTCTCAGAATGGCTGCCTGGGATGTGGCCTACGAGGAATCTAAGATCAGATGCACTTCACTACTGTACATAAACAGTCTCCATGTCCTTTCTGAGTAAAAGAATCACATGTGGCCATTTGCACCCCTAGCATTTGTTTGGTAATGTCTGGAGACATTTCTGGTGGTCGCTGGAAGTACGTGTGTCCTACTGGCGTCCCCTGGGTAGAGGCCTGGGATGCTGCTGAACATCCCATAATGCACGGGACAGCATACCAGCACCTCCACTCCCACCGCCAAGGAATTATCCTGCCCCAAATGCCAGTAGTGCTGAGGTTGGGAAACCCCGGAAGGGGTGCTCTGTGCTTTGTATTTGCAAAACTAAGGAACTCGGGAATTCAAAGACTTGTAGATACCTGAAAGGAAGACCTATAGGGAAGAGGATTTTCCTAAAGAGGAAGAAATGCTTCCAAGCTGCTGAACAAAACGTGGTATAAACCAGGCACAGTGGTGCACAACCGTAATCTCATTGATTCGGGAGGATCAGGCAGGAGGATCGAACGTTCCAGGCCAGCCTGGGCAATTTAGCCAGGTCCTGTCTCAGGATAAGACAACAAGGACTGGGGATGGAGCTCAGTGGCAGCGCGTGCCTGGGTTCAATCCCCAGTACTGGGGGAGAGGGGAAGGCTCTCCCGTCAGGAGTCTGGCAAATGAAGCAAAATAGTGGAATCTGTATTTGTTGTGTTAATCCTCATAATTGTCTGGAACCTT
The DNA here is from genome assembly GCF_902686445.1 of Sciurus carolinensis. Classification (NCBI taxonomy): domain Eukaryota; kingdom Metazoa; phylum Chordata; class Mammalia; order Rodentia; family Sciuridae; genus Sciurus; species Sciurus carolinensis. The sequence goes on along the minus strand of NC_062214.1, from coordinate 173,436,679 downwards.
GGACCTATCTTTGACTATCCCTAAAAGTGGAACAACACAGTTGTCCCTCAGTGTCCACTACAGATACCAAAATCTGAGGATGCTCACATCCCTTATATAAAGTGGTGTAGCAATTTCATATAACCTAGCCCCATCCTTCTGGTACTTTAAATTATCTCTATGTTACTTTTTCAAAAATATTTTTAATTTTTTTAGCTGTAGATGGACACAATACTCTTTTATTATTGTTATTTATTTATTTATGTGATGCCGAGGATCAAACCCAGTGGCCAATGCATGCGAGGCAAACACTCTACCCCTGAGCCACAACCCCAGCCCTCTGAGTTACTTCGAGTAACTAAAACAGCCAAGAGTGGAGGCGCATGCCTATAATCTGATGACTCAGGAGGCTGAGGCAGGAGGATCAAATTCAAGGCCAGACTGGGCAATTTGGTGAGACCTCTCTCAAGATGGGGATGTAGCTTAGTGATAAAGGACTTGCCTAGCATATGTAAGGCCCTGGGTTTGGTCCCCAGTAGCACACACTACACACTCACACACACACTACACACACACACACACACACACACACACACACAACTTTGCCTCTTATTCCGGAGAAGGAATTAGTGAGTTTTCTGTTGTATACAGGATAGTTGTGTCGTGTTAGGCAGAATCACGACCTTTTTATTGCTTTTGTTTGGGGATTAAGTTGGCTTCAGAAGATGTGTTTTGGTGTGAAGTTGACAAGGGGTGGGTTGGTGTTGGGTAATCTTGGTTGTCAACTTGACTGGACTGGGAGATGCCCAGCGGTGATCAGATGTCTGTGGTTGAAATTGCATCCATGAAAATTTGTATTAACTGTGTCAGCAGCAATGACACCTGTCAGATCTTTGCTGTGCTTTTCCTTGCAAATACTGGGCATTTACTTGGATGTTTCAAGTCTGGGATGGATGCTGTTACATGTCCTCCTCCTTGGACTCCTTCCTCCAGATCTGCTTTGAGTCCTTCCAACGTACCCAGGAGTGTGTGGCAGCTGCTGGGAGACACGTAGTGTGTGGATGCTAATTTGGGTCTAGTCTGGGATTTTGAGACCAAAGGCTTGAAAAGATGATGTTGCCTCTAATAGAAGAGGGCACCAAGCGAGGGAGTGGGAGCTGGATTGGTCTGCAAGACAATGACTCAGGGCATGAGACGGCAGACATCCCCGTGGAAAATGTTTGTGAATTTGTCAGAACTAGAGGATTGGATCTCAGAAGAGAGCAGGAACTCAAGGATTAGATGTGCATGTCTTCTACGTAAAGCCGAGTCCATTGGGATGGGCAGAAAATAGAAGCTCCAGGGCCAAACCTTGAAGGGCAATTTCAGGGGGCAGGAGGAGGAAGAGGGAGAAAAAGCAGCAAAGGAGATGAGTAAGAATAATTAGAGGGCAGGGGCTTCGGCTCAGAGGTGGAGCATGCGCCAGTTCCTGGGCTCCGTCTCAGTACCAAAATAATCAAACAAAGCAAAGCACAAACAAAAACCTTAAAACAAAAACTAACAAACAGACAAAAAACCAGAGAGTTAAGAAGAAAACCAGGAGGGCTAGGCAGGCACTAGTGCACTTCAGCACGGAGAGCTTTTGTTTGTTGGTTGGGCTTTGCTTTACTTGTTTCTTTTTGTGGTGCCCAGGATCCAACCCAAGGCTCACACATGCCAGGCAAGCACTCTACCACTGAGCTACATCCCCAGCCTGCTTTTTATTGTCTTTTTTAAGTGACATTCAGAAAGTACCAAGCCTTCAGAGCTTGGGCACTGAGAAAAGAACCTTTCAATGTAGGGCGAACAACCGTGCCACTTTGCCCAGGGTTGTCCCCGTTTTAGCACCAAAACCTCCACATGCCAGGAAACAGCTCGGTCCTGGGCAAACAGGATGGTGGGAATGTGCAAAGCTTTAAGCTAGATTCTAAGTTTGCACCCGAAATGAAGAGTTGTGCAGGCAGCAGTGTTGATACACTCCCCCTAAGACCACATTTAAATGAATCGAACTGCATTTGCCACATCCTCTGGGCAGGACCCGGGCCCAGACCCAGGCCAAGGTTAATAAACGGAACTAGTTGGATCCAGTCTTTGAAAACCTTTGATCGCTTTTGAGGTTTTTGGCCTGGAAGCATTTCCTATCATAAAATGTAGTCCGTCAAGGTCATGTTTGGTTCAAGTACTGTTTAAATTGCCTTCACCCAAGCGATTGCTTTCACTGGAAACAGCTGTCAAGACTGGGTTGATGGCCATTCAGAAAGGAAAGTAAGACCGGAGCCTGGCCCACCTGAGAGAAAGAGGAAGGAGGATGACCTCGCTCCGTGGAAGCTGGAAATCCGACCTGAGGAAGCTGCCCTGGCTGGGGGGACTGTGAGGTCCGTCTCTGGCAACTTCTGGAGCCCATAGCTTTTTCAGGATCCAATCCGGATGCTTTTGTAAGCAGTTATCCCAGTCATATCTTTAAAAAAAAGAAAAGAAAAAAGAAAAAGAATTTTTTTCATTTACATTTTTTTACAGTGATAAATTTAAAAATTTTTTCCATACATGTATATAGGGTAATAATGTCTGTCTCACAATCTACTGCCCTTCCCATCCCCACCTGCCCCACCCGTCCCCTCACTCCCCTCTGTACCGTCCAAAGTTCCTTCATTCCTCCCTACCCACCTCCACTGTGGTCAGCATCCACTCATCAGAAGACACTCAGCCTTTGGTTACTGGGGCTGGCCTATCTCACTCAGCATGACCTTCTCCAGTTCCATCCATGTACCTCCCAGTCATATCTCGAGGTGCCTGGAGATGAGGAGAAACTGTCAACGATTTTCATGGTTTGGGTTTTTGTTTTTTATGTGCTTCTGGTTCTGCCCATTTCCTCCAAGCTGGAGGCCAAAAGCAGGCAGCCTGTGGGCCGATTCAGCCTGTGAATGTGTTTTGTTTGGCCTACAGGGTGTTGTTTTGAAAAATTGAATGAACTGCCAGCATTTAAAATTCAGGCGATTTCACATAAAAATCCGAATTTCCTGCTTTTCTTGAAAAAAAAAATTAAAAAGGGAGGAAAGATGGGAAGACGTGGGGGCTGCATATCCAGGTGGCAACAGTCGGCAGGAGCAGAGCACGGCTGCCGCTCTTGGCTGCCTCGGCCCCACCTGGCTGGTCCTCTAATTTCCTTTCCCTACCAGGCCCATTCCCAAGACTCCACAGAGACAGGCTTCCAAAATACCTCGGTCATTAGTTCTGAACCACTTGCCTTGACCTGTTTCCCGCCCTACATCCCAACATGTTCCCAAGCCTTGGAGGTTCTGACGTCATGACTGATTTCCTGTTTGTGGATTCGACTCATCCCCCTGGCCCAGTGCCTGGCATCATTTCCCCAGGTTACTGTGCTTCCTGCCCACCCTGCCCCTGCCCCTCTAACCCAGGTAGACTCACCCATGTTCCACGCTACTGGCAGCCACAAAAACCAAACTATGGGCACCCCACTTGGCTTTACTCTCAGTTAGTCTCTATCCCTGATCTGATTTCCCACTCCCCACTTCTTTCAGGGCTTACCTGGTTACTGACCCTTTGGCTCTCCTGTTTCCATCTTTGAAATCATCTCTCGGAGTTGACCACAGAGTTCAGTTCCTCCTTTGACTCATGGTCTCTCTCAAGATGTACACTAAGTTTTGCTTGTGTCTCTTCCTACTTAAAAAATTTCCAACTCAATCTGGCTCCAGCCCTTGGAAATGTATCAGTCAGACTAATGCTGGTTGCTGTAACAAACAAACGTCCAAAATTTCAGTGCCTTAAAACAATGAAAGTTTATTACTTACATAACAAAGGTGAGTTTTTCTGCTCTGAGGGTGTCCTGGTCCGTTTTCTGTTTCTATAACAGAATACCTGAGACTGGGTGATTTATAAAGAAAAGAGGTTTACTTAACTCATGGTTCTGGAGGCTGTGAAGTCCGAGTCATAGTAGAAACTTCTGGAAGCTTGGGCTGCTTCAGCTCATGGCAGAAGAGGGAAAGTGTGCAGGTGCCTGTGGAAGAAACAAGCAAAAGTGACTGGAATTGATTTATAACAACCTACCCTCAGAAGAAAGGCAGTGATCCCTCTTAACAACCTAATCACCTCTTTATGTGACACCTCCCAACACCACCACAATGGTAATTAGATTTCAACGTGAGTTTTTTCAATCCATAGCAAAAGGTAACAAACACTGGGCTTCCTTCCAGTAGTGACTGTGCTATTTTTCAGGGTCTTAGGATCCTCTTTATCCAGCCGATGGGTAGCAAAGAAGAGAGTGAAAAGTGCTCCCAAAGGAGCTGTAGCACCATTGCCTCCACTGTCAGGCCCTTGATGTACCCTCTCCTCGATGCTGACGCAGGACCCGAAGTCTGTGCTGAGGTGCCGTCCCCCAGTGGCAACATCATGTGACGGAGAGGGAAGGCCTGAGATTTGTTTGTCCATCTCAGTGACAGCACCCAAGGCAAGCAGAGGTCCCCATAGCTCATTCCTGAACTGATACTGGTTTCCATTAGGGGTGGGAAGGAAACTGCACATTTTTCTCCAGAAGTATAGAAAGTAATCAAAACTCTCTATGGCAACTGAGAAACTCAAATCAGCCAAAGAAAAACAGGCATCTCTTGGCTGTCATATGGAGAGGTTCAGCCAGGCATGGTGGCATGCACCTGCAATCCCAGCTTCTAGGGAGGCTGAAATAGATGGATCACAACTCTGAGGCCAGCCTCAGCAACTTAGTGAGATCCTATTTCTAAATGAAATTTTTTTAAAAGGGCTGGGGGTGTAGCTCAGTCTTGCCAAGCAAGCTTATGGAGCCCTGAGTTAAAATCCCCAGCACTTCTCCTGCCCCCTGCTCCAAATCACCACAAAATAACAACAACAACAACAACAACAACTGGGAATTTCAGGTGGTCATTGTGGCCTAAAGTATAATTGGATCCAGCACCCAACCCTGGATGTTAGCTCTCTCTCTCTTGCCATTTCCATATCTTGACTGAATTCCTTCTTTCCTGGTGCAGATTGTCTCCACGTGACCCAGAAAGTTGACTGACAGCTGCCCTCGAAGACACAGCCTCCGGATCCGATGCTCTGAAAGGCAAAAGCCCCTTGTCCTCCAGTTTTGAGTTGTAAAGATCACAGAGAAGACTCCAGTTGGCCTGGCAGGGGTCACAGGTTTGTGAGGAGGCACAAGAACTGTGAAGCAAGCAGATAAGACAGGAGAGCAAGCGAGAAATTCCTGCCACAGCACAGTACAAACTTCCCTTCAACCACACCACAGTTGTCAGCCCAGATCCTAGCACTCAGCGCAGGCCCTGGGAGTGGCCTTCTGAGTCCAGGGCACATTCACTACAACGTTCATGATTTTGGTGAAAAGCTATGGCTTCTGTAAGAGTTGATAGGAGGCTGGGTATGGTGGCCCACACCTGCAATCCCAGTGGCTTGGAAGGTTGAAGCAGGAGGCTCAAAAGTTCGAAACCAGCCTCAGCAACTTCACGAGTCCCTAAGCAACCTACCAAGATCCTGTCTTTAAATAAAATATGAAAATTAAAAAGGACTGGGATGTGACTCAGTGGTTAAGAAAACTTGGGTTTAATCTCTGGCACCAAAACAAATACATTAATTAAATAAAATATCATTGTATGCATCTCAGGCAGGAATTTACTTCAAGTACTGAGGACCTCACTTATTCGTCCTCTAACAAATAATTATCAAGAACCTGTGATGTGACCAAGTTTGGAGTCAGAAGTTACACATGTAGCAATGGGTAAGTTCAAGTTCACGACCTCACCAGACTTAGAGACTTCAATATGTAAGGAAGCAGAGTTAAGGTGAAATGTGTTCAAAGACCAAGTGTTCAAAGTATTGTCACTACACAGATAGACATTCCAAATCCTAAGTCTACTAGCATCCAAGGATTCCCACACTCTGTGGTTTGAATGTCCCCACCAAAACTCATACTGTCACGTAGTAAGAGTTGGAAACTTAATCCAACTGGTACCTTTGGGAGTTAAATGAGGCTGCAAAGGTGGGGACAAAATTGAATGGAACTGTGGTTTTATAAGAGGAGAAAAGACCTGAGCTACGACATTCTGTCTTGCTACGTGATGCCCTGTGCCACCTCGACCCCTTCCTTAATTGCTACTTAGGTTTGGTTAGAGAATCTTTTCCATGAAGACACATCTCCAGTTTTATATTGTGAAGTCAATGTCAATTGATGGTTTTTTGTGTGTTGGTTGGTTGTGGTTTTGTTTGTTTTGCTTTGTTTTTTGGTACTGGGGATTGAACCAGGGGTGCTTTACCACCAAGTTACATTTTAGTCCTTTTTATTTTTTTTATTTTGAGAAAGGGTCTCCCTAAGTTGCTGAGGCTGGCTTAAAAATTGTGATCCTCTTGCATCAGCCACCCAGGTAGCTGGGTTTATACCAGGGTGCCATGGCACCTGGCTAATGGCAATGGTTTTATATTTACAGAAACTTGTTTTATACTTAATGTTATGTGACGAAAACTTATACAGTCCAGCTTTTTTTGTTTTTTGTTTGTTTTGTTTATTTGGTACTAGGAATTGAACCCAAGGGCACTTTACCACCAAGCTCCATCCTGAGTCCTTTTTATTTTTTATTTCAAAGCAGGGTCTCACTAAGTTAGGTCCTTGCTGAATTGCTGAAGTTGGTCTCAAACTTTCAATCCTCCTGCCTCAGCCTCTGGAACCACTGGTTTTATAGGCATGTGACACTGTGTCTGGCCTGGTTCTTGAGTTTTATTTTTTTTTAGTAAACTTTTTATTTGTTTTGTTTTGTTTGCGGTGCTGGGGATTGAACCCAGGGCCTTGTGCCTGCGAGGCAGGCACTTTACCAATTGAGCCATATCCCCAGCCCCTTAAGTAAACTTTTAGTTTGGAATAATTACAGATTTATAGAAAAGTTGCCACAAATCCCAGTGACTCCAGAGACTGTGGCAGGAGGATTTCGAATTCAAGGCCAGCCTCAGCAATTTAGCAAGACTTGCCTCAAAACAAAAATAAAGAGGAGGTGAATGTAGCTCAGGGGTAAAAGCACCCCTGGGTTCAATCCCAAGAACAAACAACAAGAAGTTGCAAAGATAATAGAGTTGATGCATACCTTTACCCAGGTTCTCTTAATGTTAATACTGTATGATGTTACATTTATCAAAATCTAAGACCAACATTGATACATTACTATTAACAAACTTTAATTATTCCCTACTTTATTCTGATATCACCAGTTTTTCTCTCAATGTCCTTTTTTTTTTTTTTTTTTTGGGGTGCTGGGGATTGAACCCAGGGCCTTGTGCTTACAAGGCAAGCACTCTACCAATTGAGCTATCTCCCCAGCCCCTTAATGTCCTTTTTTGTTTGTTTGTTCATTTGTTTGTTTGTTCCAGGATCCAATCCAGAATACCACATTGCATTTCTTTTTCTTTGTGCTACCAGGATTGAACCTAGGGGCTCAATCCACTGAGTTATATTTCCAGCACTTTTTGTTTCTCATTTTGAGACAGGGTCTTACTAAATTGCGCAGACTGGCTTGGAACTTGAGATCCTCCTGCCTCAGCCTCCTGAGCTGCTGGGACTACAGGTGTGCACCACTAGGTGAGGCCCAGATTGCACTTAGCTTCTGACTTTTGAAGATTGTTAGTCTTTGGGACTGGGTCAACTCTGCTACTTTCCCTCTGGCTACCCATGTTCTAGACATTTCATGGTTCATTAACACCTCCACTAGAGTGTGAACAAAGGAAGGAAACAGTTTTGAAATGCAAATTTGCCAAATGTGGTTATTTATTCTTTTGTGGCAGTTAGCTCAGTTGCTAATAAGGCCAAGGTTATTGGCTTTATCCCTGGAAATGAGTCAACTGGCTTAGCCATGACAAGGGAAATTTTGTCCTGTGGCCACTATTTGCACCCTAAACCCATGCAGCATCTCTTAAATACAAACTTTTTTTGCCCCAATGAGATACAAGTGGAAGTGCCTGCTCTTTAACTCGGGCTTACTCAAAGTGTGGCTCATGGACCAGTACATCAACATCACCTGGAATTGTTAAAAATGCAGAATCTCAGGGCCTACCCAAATCCAAAAATCAAAATCAGCACTTTAACAAGATCTCCTCGTGATTAGGAAGCACAGCTGCAACATTTATTATCTTTATTGGGAATCTACTCTTAATAGAGACTGTTGGAATCTCAAAAGTAAAATAAAGAGGGCTGCGGTGTAAATCAGTGGTAGAGCATTTTCCTAGCATATGTGATGTCTTGGGTTCGATTCCCAATACTGGAAAAAAATAAAAATAAAAAAAGAAGCCTATCTCTGCCACCATAGAACTTATAATCTAGTGGAAAATAATAATGACCATAAGGTCAACTGTGAAATTGTGGTGATGGTCACTGCCTGGGACCAAAAGAGAGGCCCATTTTTTTTTTTTTAATACTAGAGATTGAGCCCAGTGACCTTTTTAAAAAATATTTTTTAGATGTTGATAGATCTTTATTTTATTCATCTATTTATATGTAGTGTCAAGAATCAAACCCAGTGCCTCACACATGCTAGCGCTCTATCACTAAGCCACAAACCCAGCCCAAACCCAGTGACCTTAACACTGAGCTACATCCTTTTCACTTTTTTATTTTGAAACAAGGTCTCACTAGGTTGCTGAGGGTCTCGTTAAGTTGCTGAGGCTGGCCTCAATCTTGTGATCCTCCTGCCTCAGCCTCCCAAGTAGGCTGGGATTACAGGTGTGTACCACTGTACCTGGTAGGAGAAGTGTCAAGGAACTGGGTGACCCAAGAAGGCTTTCCACAGAATGTCACAGCTGAGCTGAAGAAGAATAAAAAGGTTTAACCAGATGAAAAAGGGAGTGATATGCAGAGGGTAAGGGTAGAGGAAAGCAAGTTAGAGATGGAGGAACTCAGATGCAAGGAGACCGTGGACATCTGAGAACTGCGTGTTTTCCAACTTAACTAAATGCCAACTCTGGGAGTGTTCGAGGGGGTGATCTGGAGAATTTCTTTGCTCTGTATTAATCAGTATCACTAGTACGTATTGTTGAACATCAACCATATGCTGGGCCCCATGGTAGATGTTGAGAATATGGGGAGTGAATGTTAGTCCCATTAGATATGGGCTGCTAGTCTAGACTGTTAGATATCACAATTATCAAACAACTGGACCCTGCAGAGACCCTGCAGGTATGTCCAAGGATCCCCAGGGTGGAACAGTCCGAGGGAGGTGCCTAAGTCCATTGGAGCTGACTTATGTCACCATGTGCCCCAGGTGTCAGACACAGAGCAGCTATATAGGATTTGATGTTTGCCCTGCTGGATTTCAGTCTTCGAATGGGAATGTTTCCCTTGTGTCATTGTATCTTAGAAGCATGTAACTTGTTCTTTTGATTTTTACAGGAAGCTCATAGCTAAGAGTTTTTCCTGGGTCTCAGAGGAGACTTTGCACTTAGACTTTTAGCAGTGCAGGAAGTTAAGACTTTGGGAACTCTTCAGGATGAACTCCCACCATGATATAATGCCTTGACACAGACCTAAAAGCAACAGAGCCAACCAACTTTGATCTGAAACTGTGAGTCAAAATAAAATTCTCCTCCTTGTCATTGTTTGTCTCAGCTATTTTGTTACAGTGAGAGAAAGCTGACTAATACAAGAGGCCACACTTTTGTTCAGGTGGGGCCAAATATCAAAGGGCTAAGCAAAGAGATCCCTGCTAAAGCATTCCATATGAAAGAATACATGAGTCCTATAGGAGCAGAAGGTACTGCCAAGGCTGACAGGTTATGGGAGGTATGTTCCTTTTCCTTTGCTCCATAACAAACTTGATGGCTTCAAATGACACCCATTTATTAGCTCTCAGTTCTGTGAGTCAGAGGCCTGCAGGTTCATGTGGGTTCCCTGCCTACGTCCTCACAAGGTGGATGTTAACATATCGACCAGTCTGGGCTCTTATCTAGAGGCCCCATGGAAGAACCTACTTCTAAACCCATTCAGGTTGTTGGCAAAATCTAATTCCTGGTGACTGTAGGGTCAAGAGTCCTCTTTTGTTGCTGGTTGCCAGACAGGGTTCATTCTCTGTCACTAGATGCCACCCACATTCCCTCTCAAGAGTCCCTCTACCCAAGCCTTTGTCTCGCAGTGTGAGTGACAGTGGAGATGGTTTTCTGCCCATAGCTCCAGATGCTATGAATGGAGGTGCCAAGGACAAGGAAGAAACTGGGCAGGGGCACCTCCCCAAGCAGCTTCCAGGGAAGTGAAGACCTGGGAGGGTGAAAATCAGATCCCAACCCAGGGGAAAGATTTTTCCTAACAAGGAGAAGACAGCAAGAGAAAAAGGCCCATGTTAGAACAGGCTGCACATGCACAGAATTGGGCCTTAAAGGAAGATTAAGACTCAAGTTAATGGAGAAGGCAGCCCCTGTTGACAGGAGGGGTGGAAGGGAGACAGCTTGGTTGTTTCTTGTCCAATTACTAGAGCTCTTTGACTGGAGTGGAGGGCTGTCACAGAGCACACTGTGAGAGATACCGAAGGGCCAACTTGTAAAAGGTATAGAACACGAGACCATCACTTCCACAGGCAGCGAGCATTTGGCATGGCTTGTCAATTTGTGCAACCGAGGCCACTCTTATTGAGTTAACCTGTTAGGTTTGCAAGAGTGTCATAAAGCTTCAGATTACATAAAACCTGGTAACACACAGAAACACACACACACACACACACTCTTCCAGTTCACAGAAGAGTAACTGTGTGGTAGCATAAGAAACTGCATTGATCATTGATCATGTTTTCCCCTTCAGCTTAGTGACTTCTTACTCCACAGCAGAGCCGCACTGACTGGCAATGTGTTGGACATCACAAATGGGCTCTCAGCATCCACCCTTGTGTGAGCCTTCTCATATTGCAGAATCTGGAGGATGATAAACTGCTTCTCAGACTCCTTTGCAAGTAGGGTTCTGAATGATGCCAATACATACCATCAAATTAGATGCACACTTGAGAGATTAAAAGGCAAAAGGAGGTTGAGTCAGGGGCTTCCTTCCTGCTCTGTTGATTCTGTGATGCTGTCAATGTCAAGGAGATGTCAGGAGGTACAGTGGCAGTAGTAGTTCCCTGTGCAATTTCCAGATCCGCAAGTGTCAACAGGAGGAGAGGGTGGCACCTGAACCCTGGGTGAGGCCCTGGTGGTGATTCCTGCCATCTCACTAGTCGCCTCCTGGTTTGGAGGAGTTACAGCTGCCCTGGAAAGTCAGTTCTGGAATGTTTGGGTCCTAGGTCCAAGATGGAAACTTTCTGATAATGATAAAATTATGAATTTCATTCTTGCTTAAAATACATTGGGTAGCTTGTTTCCTGTCCCGAACCTTGCAACAAAAGTATATGAAAGAGTAACTTTTCTATAAAGAGACTCTTGAAAAATATTCTTACAATTGGCACCCAAACTATGATGAACAAAGAGGTCTGGAATGGCCTGCCTCTTGGCTTATGGGCTTCTTTAGGATAATGTTCCCAAAGAGTGGTACACATACTCCCAAGGGTACATGGGAGGATTTTGGTACACTGGTGACCATTTGCACAATTTCTGTAAGTGTGCATTTACTATGTTCCAGAAAAAAATTATAGGGAGCATATTCAATTCAATTTCATGAATCAGTGACTTCAAGAATATTATTGTTTATAGCAATGCTAGAGCAAGCAGTGGCAAAGCATGTTAATTAATTTAATGAAAAATGTGAAATAAATAACAGATGGGTGGCACACAGGTTTGGCAAAAATCATGTGGATGGTGTTCAACGGACTGCAGTTTGGTAAAGCCTTTCCCAGTTACTTAGTCTATGAGTTCTCTCACCGTAGGAAAGGGCAGGAGAAAGTTGGGAACATAAATCCTGTTTTCCCACCTGTACCAACTTTCCACTCCCAAAGACCATCATTCTCTTGAACTCTTCTTCTACTACTGAAAAGTCAACACTGTTACAGTGGCCTAGAGAGAGACTCAGAACCTGTGGGTTCTCACAGGCCGAGGCTGGATGAGCCCAACGGGGGACCAAAGGGTGGGAGGAACTCCAAAACGATCCCACCTCTGGGGACAGCATGTATTTAGCACAGAGCATTAAGTTCCGAAATGCCAGAAATGGGTGTGTTTGAAGAGTGAAAGGGAGGGTATAATCCAGGATTATTGTCCTCAAAGGAAAAGCTGACAAAGTCATTTTTCAAGAGTTCCTGTCAAGCGTCACAAGCTCCAGACACACTAACAAAATGAGGGACAGTTAGGAGCCACCTTACCTCTCTGTCCTTGTTCCATCCTGAAGACCTCAGAAGAGATCCTGCAGATATGTGACTCTAAATGTAATGAGTACACATTGTAAGTACTCCAAAGCTACACCTTGATAATGCTTAACAGCCACAGCAAAGAGATAAGATGAGAAACTGGACTAGAGGACATTTAGGGAGAAAAAAAAAATGGTCTCATAGGTCAATGGTTTCCGAGGGCCTGTCTATAGACCAGTATCCAGAAGGCTACAGAATAATCACGTCTATGGAAATCACAAATTCCAAGCCAGGAGCAGAGGTGTGAGCCCACAGTCCTAGGCTGAAACAGGAGGGTCACTTTATCCCAGGAATTTGAAACCAGCTTTGGCAACACAGTAAGACCCTGTCTCAATTAACTAACTCGTTAGTTAGTTCACTAAAATATTACCAGTCATTCCTGGAGTCAACATTTTTGGCAAACTGCCAGGATGGTTCTTGTGTTCAGTGTTTGAGCCCCTGTGCTTCATACCTGGTTGGATCACTGGATGGTTCTTTCTAGAAGGGTTGACTGGAACAGCTCTCTAACCCATCTTCCATCTCTCTCCCTCTCAACTCTGCAGCCAAATCAACGATTCTAAAGGACAGGAAAATCATATAGTAAAAGGAAGCAGAAATTTACCTCTTGGGAAAAGTCATTTAAACCTCTCAAAACTTGTTTCCTCGTCTTAAAAAAATAGGTCTTTATCAATATGCTCTTATCATTGGTTTGTTGTTAGGATCAAATATGGCTCTTGATTCTAGTACCTAGTGACATATGATCTAAGTTGATCGCATCATAACAATGCTCAGAAATGTCCAGTGGCTACTACAGCAGATGTGTCATTCTGTCTGACCAGCATCTATTGCTTTGGAAACTGTCTCCCTTTCCCTGTTCTGCAGAATTCTGAAGGCAATCAATTCAGATCCTATGAGGGGTACACATGACCCAAGCTAAGCCAATCAGACTCTCTTCTGAGCAAATGAATTTTGAGCAGGGATTTGGAGATTGCGGTATGAAGTTGAATCATAAATTCATTCCCTGGAGATCCCCTCCTTCCTGGTCAGTTCTTCCTCTAATTCTCTAAACTTCCCGATGCTCTTCCAGCAAATTGTCTTTTTTTTTTTTTTAACCTGGAATTGGTTCCTGTCTCCTGAAACTGAAGAGTCCTAATGAATACAGCTCCCCCTTGTCCACAAAATGAAGCATACTCAGTTCTCATCCTGCATTACAGAGCCTTCTGATTCTGTTTATACTACATGTAATGACTCTGCACTAAGTTTTAAGCCCTGGTGTGACAATCTCTTGTGAGTTGGCTTTTAGATGGTTTGCATTCACCAGCAAGGAAAGTATCTTACTCATTTCTGTAAACTTCGGAGATTCCATGCTAGATGGTTTGATATATTTTGATCAGGTTAACTGAGAATTAGCTCTAACATTTAAAAATAAAAGACTTTCTGCCATTTAGAAATGGTGGCCAGAAACTAAGATAACAGAAAACTTGGGTATAAATTAAGTTTCGGGGATATTCTAAAAAGTATATTCTAGGCATAGGGGTGTGGTTCAGTGGTAGAACACTCAGCTAGCATGTGCAAGGCCCTGGATTCAATCACCAGTACCAAAAAAAAAAAAAAAAAAAAAGTATATTCTAAAGACTACAGTCTATTCCTTTGTTGAAAATTAGATTTACAATTTTAAGGTAGAGGACCCGAACTAGCTATCACACTTGTGATGAAGCTAAACTCCTCTGGGTAATGCAATGAGATGTTCAAAAAGATTATTTGTACCCCTAGGCCATCCTGATGACCCAGGAAATGTCACTCACAGGAGACTTAAATCAAGTAGACTATTTACATATTTTTTTACAAAAGAAAAACAATTCAGATTCTTAACAATCACAAATAAAATTAAGAAACAGGTTGATTCTAGATTGATCGAGTGCCAAGACTAATACAAAATTCTCTATCCCTCCCTTATCTTCCCTGCTCTGTGCCAAGGTTGTTAGCTCCAGTCACTGGTAGCTATCTGGGGCTGCATTCACTAGAGCCTTTTGTTTTTCTTCCCTGATAGCAGAAAAAGGTAATGACTAAAGTAATTTCTCCTTCAAGACTGATGCAAAGAACAAGACTGCCTTGGAGTCTGATAAACTCCGGTTTATATCCTGGCACTTGTTAATAGCTAACTTCAGACAAGTTTCTTTCTCTCTCTCTCAGATTCAGTTGCTTTATATGTAGAATGAGGACTATAAAGCTAGTCCCCATCAAAAAATCCGATTCCTTGGGATTTCATCCACAGGGTCCTGTGCATTGTTTTTGTTTGTTTGTATTTATTTATTTATTAGTACCAGGGATTGAACCCAGAGGTGCTTAACCACTAAGCCACATCCCCACGTCCCCAGCTTCCCTTTTTTAATTTTCTTTTTTTAAACTTTATTTTATTTATTTATTTTTATGTGGTGCTGAGGATCACACCCAGTGCCTCGCACATGCTAGGCAAGTGCTCTACCACTGAGCCACAACCCCTTAGCCCTTTTTATTTTTTTATTTACAAATAGGGTCTTACTAAGTTGCCTAAGATCTCGCTTAGCGTTCTAGGGCCTGGACAAGTTGCTGAGGCTGACTTGAACCCTGCGATCCTCCTGCCTCAGCCTCCCGAGCCACTGGGATTCCAAGTGTGCACCACCATGTTGGGCCCCAGTGGGTGGTTGTGAGGATCAAATGTATGAGAAGCTCTAGGATGGTGCCTGGCACTGAGTCAGTGCTCAGTAAGTGTTCCTTTCCTTTCGCCTTCGAGGTCCTTTTCCCTGGAAACATCTGTCCACCCCCGGCCTGTGATCACACCACATACAAGTATATGTGGACTTAAAAATAATTTTATATATAAGGATAGCCTATGTACTTATTCACTCATTTGTTCAACAAATAGTTACTGAGAATCTATTTGTGCCAGGCACTGTAGCAAAGTGGTGATGACTTCAGGAGAGACAGGTATGGGGAAGGAGCACCACGTGGGCCTGACAGGTGAGAGAAAGCTTCTCTGCAGAGGGGGCCGCTGAGATCCAGAGCACGAGGAGGAAACAGCCACAACCCCAGTGAGTGCCAAAGTCAGGAGCAGCTCAGTGCGTGTGAGGAACAGAGAGGTCCTCACGGCAGGAAGGATGCTGGAATGGAATGGTAGAGCAGGTCATGGCGAGAAGTGGGGAAGGGATGGGATCAGATTTACCTATAGGAACATCACTCTGGGTGCTACGTGATGGACGTGGGTTTTTAGGGGCCAGAATGGAAGCCGGACCATGTGGATGGTAAAACACACATCACATCAGACATGTGGACTCCTTGTCTTAGTCTGTTGGGAAGTTCAAGGTTGAAGAGCCCACATCTGGCAAAGGCCTTCTTTGTCATTCCATGGTAGAAGGCAAGAGAGCGTGAGCATGCTCAGGCCCAAGACCAGAGAAAGAGAGAGAGGGGGAGAGAGAGAGAGAGAGAGAGAGAGAGAGAGAGAGAGAGAGAGAGAGAGAGAGAGAGAGAGAGGAAAGAGAGGAGGTAAGGGGAGAGAACTCATCCTTTAATCAGGAACCCACTCTCACAAAAATGGTATTAACTCCTTCATGAAGTCAGAGACCTCATGACCTAATCTCTTCTTAAAGATCCAACTCTTAAATACTGTCACACTGGGGATTATTTCCAACACATGAACTTGGGGGGGCAGGTTCAAACCGCTTCATTGCTAGGGTTAGAAGGGAGCACAGAGGAGCCCCAAGTGACTGGGGTCGCCAGCCTCAGGACCCCACCTTCACCTTCAACTGCACAGTGCAGTCACCTGGACACGGTTAACAAAGTTACAAGGATTCACAGCCACCATGGAACAACAGAACCAGAGTCTCCTAGAAGGAGGCTGGGTTAACGGCATTTTCACAGAACTCTCAGATGTTTTGTGCATCTGAAGTGAACAACCATAGTATCTCGGTGAACTCTCCAGGGCCCAGACCCTCTGACATCTTCTTACTACAGTGTCCTCTACCAAGTGGGCTGAAATCTGTCTCCACGTACCGTCCCCACTCACCCACTACTACTCTTCTGCTAGAGTTATGTCTCCTTCCACTCCCATCTCCACGTTCACCATCACACAAGGTCAATCTTGGCAGAAGGAAGTGAGGGAACCCGGATTCAGGAAACTTGCATGGAGAAGGGAGAGTTGCCAGGCTTTGGGGAATCCCATCCACCTCCCAGATGGCCTCATGTAACAGACTCTTGCAACAGAGGGGCACTGGCATGTGCTCCTCAGCCAGCCAGCCATGTAGCATCCATGACTGGCAAGTCCCTAGGAAGTCCCTAGGAGGTGAACTGATACTGTCTTCACTCACCAAACCACTTGTATTGCCAGAGAATTTTAGACTTAAAGGACTTCAGCATTAAATCGTTTTAGTTTTTTCTGTTTTGTTTTTGTTTTTGTTTTTTTGGTACTAGGGATTGAACTCAGGGGCACTTCACTACTGAGCTACATCCTCATTTCTCTTTATCTATACTAATTTCACCATGGGATAGAGGGAAGGAAGTCTGAAGCTGAAGATAGGCCTATATTTCTGGGGCATTCCTAGAAGTTTGAGAGGGTGGGAGGAAGAGAACTTGATCACCTACGTTCTGGCAAGCTCTGTTATATAATTTATAGCCTGTACGAAAGCTCTCCAGAACAGATGTTCTTATTCTCATTTAGAGAGGAGAACTGATGCTCAAAGAGGAAAAGTAATGACCAAGGTCACAGGGTCAGTCAGCACTGAAGCCCTTATGAAAACCCAGGTAGGTCCCACATCGAAGCTCCTATTCGGCCCATAGCTGTACTGTGCGCCCTCCTGGTGTCCAGCTCGAGACCCTTCCTTTCACAGGATAATTAGCCTCACCTCCTTCCCAGGTCACCTCAGGAGAGTCGAGGAGGGAAGTTGGCTCGGCTCTCCACTTCCTGCCTCTCCTTGTCATCGCTCACTGCCCCTTCTCCCCACTCCCAGTCCCTTCCACCTTCGCCCAGGCCTTCTAGCCCTTCTCTCCTCTTCCTCCCCAGCCCAGAGCACCAAGCAACCCTGAAGTATTAAGAACAAATCAAACTTGGCTTAGAGGTTGGCCATTTTGGCTGCTTGTTTTGATAGAGGGCTGAGGGAAGGAACCTCGTTTTGCTCTCCGGCCTTGGTGTGTTGATGATCATTTTGCCTGGACTGCTGTGATTTTGCATGCTGACCTCTCCACAGGGAGACAGTCCCCTGACTACTCCAGGCCTGCTATAGTCTCTCTTTTGTAGACTGTGCCCACAGAATTAGCACTTACCTAGGAAGCAGACTGAGTCCATAATATTCTCTTGTTGTTGTATGCGGATACATTCCAACTGACCACACCACCAGCCACGCACCCCAGCTAATGGAGGTGAGTTCCCCACCTCGCCCAACACAGAGCTCAGCACATCAGTTTTTCATGTATTCTTAATGACAGATTTCTTGGCTGACCTTGTAGTATACAGGGACCACTCAATTTATACCAAGAGGTGGCACCACCTCTACTCTTGGTTTCTGGAGCTAACGTTCCTCCCTTTTTATTTTTTATTATATTTTTATTTTTATTTTTTTGATTTATTTTTATTGTAAACAAATGGGATACATGTTGTTTCTGTTTGTACATGGAGTAACAGCATACCATTTGTGTAATCATACATTTACATAGGGTAATGGTGTTTGATTCGTTCTGTTGTTTTTTTCCTTCCCCCCACCCCTCCCACCCCTTATTTTTTATTTTGAGACAGGTTCTCGCTAAGTTGCCGAGGCTGTCTTTGAACTCGTGATCCTCCTGCCTCAGCCTCCCAACCACTGGGACTACAGGCGTGTGCCCTCACGCCCAGCCCCTTAATGCATCTTATCTTTGTTAATTCACACCACAAACTTGGACAGCATTATTCCCATCCCACAACCAAGACATTCAAAATCAGAAAGGTAAATTGCTCCAAGGTAAGACAGTGAGTAAAGAGCAGAAATGGGATCAGAAGGCGGGTGTTCTGGGCCACAAAGCATCATGGCATGTGGTATCCATTGGTGGGCTCCATCTGTACCAGACTGAGACTTCTCAAGGTGGAGATCAGGTTTGGGTTCCCCATGGGCCTTAGTACAGAACCCTGCATAGAGCAGTTGCATGGCATTATGTTTGCTCAGTAAATTGTTGGAGGAAGTTTGCCCTGATTACCAATTGGTGAGAACCAGGACTAGGGAAAGAGGAAGTGTTTGCACAGCGATAAGTCCTGTGTGCCTGATGGTGAACCTCATGCCCTGAGCCAGGGACAAGAAGCAGGAGGTGGGCAGCACAGTGAGGCCGCGTGAGATGCCTTCCCTGACAGGGGCTGAGGGAAGGATTAGGGATGACCAAGGGACCAGGGATGTAGAGTGGACGGCTGACAGTCGGCTCTCCTGGCATCTAGGTCCTCAGTTTCCTCCACCAACAAGAGTTACAGAAACAGGCAAGTGAGAGGGAGGCAGCCTCTCAAAGGACACAAGGGTCTTGCGGGGGTTTGGGGAGAAGATAGACAGAGTGACTGCATGTGAGGGGAGACCTCTGAACAGGGAAATGGGCGAGGGGAGGGGGATTGAGAAACCCTGGGGACACATAAAAGATCGAAGAAGCTCCATAGAAACATGTAGAATTTTGGTTCAGATTGAACACCCCTGAGAAGAGGACAACTTTCTTGGAGCGCACAGACCAAGAAGAGAATGGAAAAGCATAGCATGATGAGGAAGGATGGAATTTGATGTGAGGATGCTGTGTGAGGAGAGGCTTAGGGAGCTGGTTCAAAGATGGCAGGGTTGATGAGGGTCCAGGGAAAGCCTTTGGCTGTAGAAGTGCGGGTGCAGGGGAGGTGGGCCCCAAGTAGAGGCTTCACAGCCTCACTCCACATTCACTGACTACAGGACTTTGGCCCTCAGTTTCCCTATCTAACAAGAGGGAGATAACAATAGGACGTGCCTTTACCATTGTCATAAGGGTGAATAAGTCAAAGCACGAACAGTCATTTCAAAGTATCTGCAGGCCACTGGCTCCAGGACCCCCTTTCAGGTAAAGAGCTGTAGTATTTTTAAAAAATATTTCCTTAGATGTTGATAGACCTTTATTTTATTCATTTATTTATATGCAGTGCTGAGAATCGAACCCAGTGCCTCACACCTGCTGGGCAAGTGCTCTACCACTGAGCCACAACCCCAGCCCAAAAGCTGTACCATTTGCACATAACCTACCAACATTTTCCTGCATACTTCAAATCATCTCTAGATTACTTATAGCACTTAATATAATGTAAATGCTATGCAAATTGCTGTGATACTGTGTCATTTAGGGAATAATGAGAAGGAAGAAAGTCTGCATATGTTCAGTACAGATGCAATCTTTTTCTAATATTTTCCATCCATGGCTGGTTGAATCGACAAATATAGGCCCTGTGGATATGGAGGGTTGATGGTACTGATGCTAGCCCAATGCCTGGAAGAAAAAAACCCTACAAACCACTGCCGTTCTATTTCATGATCCAGCTTAAATGTATCAGGTGCATGTGGCAGAGTCTGTTTTAAGCCTCCCTTAGTCCTTTTTATTTTTATTTCAAGACAGGGCCCTGCTCAGTTGCCGAGGCTGTCTCTGAACTTGTCATCCTCCTGCCTCAGCCTCCTGAGTTGCTGGGATTATGCGTGGGCACCACCGTGCTTGGATGTTCTAAGTCTTTCATGTGCTTTATTTCACAAATCTTAGGAAGGAGACACTCTTTTATCAACCTTGTTTACACAAGGAAGCAGACACAGAGAGTTCAAGTAACTTGTCTGAAATCACACAGCTGGCGATGGCCAAGCTTGGATTTTCCTGGATCAAAACTCAAGCATTCTGACTCCAGAGCCATATACTTAAATCTTGTCTTCCATCAGCTTAAATAAAGGTAAGACCTCTTGAGATACAGCAGGAACAGGTCCTGGAGCTCAGAGGATGGCACAGGGTGCTTAGCCTTCAGGTGTATCTGCATCCCCCAGAAAGAGGTCTTAAAATGCACACCCCTAGGTCCAAAGCCTGATTTGTTGGGAGCAATGATGTGATGGCTGGGGCAGGAAGAACAGAAATTAGTTTTTTAATCAGGCCATTTTGTTACAGGTAGTCTAGAGGTAGGAATAGAAGACATGGGCAGGACAAGAGTCCCCAGAAGTCTTGTTGGGGGAGATCATGTCTGTGTGGTATGAGGTGGTAAGAACTCCTAGACCAGGTAGCATTTGACCTGGGTTTTAAGAATGGGTAGAGTTTGTACATCATCTTTCTAACATTCTCCACTTGAAGACTGAGTGGGTTTGAATTATATTCTCCAGAAGGTACGTTGAATTCTTAATTCCTAGAAACCGTGAAGGTGGCTTTATTTGGGGGAAAAAGGGGCTTTGGAGGATGGGATTAAGTTAAGAATCTTGAGGTCACTCTGGACTTTTGGGTGGGTTCTAAATCCAGTGACAAGCATTCTCAATGCAAAGAGAACAGACACAGAAAAGAGAAGGCCATGTGAAGACAGAAGCAGAGATGAGAGTCAGACAGTCATAAGCCAAGGAAGCCCAGAGCCACCAGAAGCTGGAAGAGGCAAGGAAGGAGTCTCCCTGGAGACTTCAGAAGACTGCATCCCACCGACACCTGACTTCAGACTCCTGATCTTCAGAACTGCAAGAGAATATGCTTCAGATGTTCTGAGCCACACGGTGGTGGCAGTCCTAGGAAATGAGTGTAGAAGCTTTTGTCCCAGTCACACAAGCCTCCCTGGGGAGGTCTTTGAGAGTGAACTCTGCTCCGTAGAAGCCACAGCCTGCAGCCAGCCAGGACCAGGCCTTGGAGGAGGATGGCAGACACCATGTTAGTGATGTGTAGGCACCTTTGTGAATCTGATGCTCCTCTACTTCTCTTTGGATGTGGGTTTGTAAGAAGTCAAAGAAAGGTTCCATCCCCAGTCTCTGGCTTCACATTTTATCAAGGAGACAGTCAACACTAGCATAAATATTAGCCCAGGGTCACCCAGGGAAAGCATGGCAGGGCAGAGTCAGACCCCTGTCTAAAGCCCGTGTGTCCACACCAGTCCATACCACTAAGCTCTGGTTGTCATAATGCCATGATGTCACTTCAGTTTCACCCCGAAATATCAGTTGCCTCTAATGACTTTGCTTGGTGGTCGATCTTCTTGTCCCTGACCAATGTGTGGGTAGTGGCTTTTGACCTCTGGCTTAGAGATTGGGATGGTTCCCTTCCCCATAACTGAGTGTTCTGCTTTAGGGATGTAACTCGAGCTATCTTCAGAAGCTGTCATCCAAAATGCAGAAGTCGGCCATCTGTGGAACTGACAGCAGCGGCTGTGGTTTGTGAAAATCCAAATATTGGAGAAGTAGGTCTTTAGAAAAGCTATTAATACTTCCTTTGTCCACGTGCCACGAGGGAGAAGGAAAAAAGACTCCCCCGTGTGCCTGTGGAGAGAGCGTCCCTCCACCCTGACCCTTGCCTTCCATTCCTTCGTCTTCACTACCCCTTGAGCTGGGAGCATGTGGTCCACAGAGGAACAAACTTTGTCCTCCAGCTAGGATTGCAGGCACTCTACTTACCAGAGGACAAATTTTGTGTAGTGTTCTAGGTGAAAGGGTGACAGTGCGCCAGGTAAACAAGGATGTAAACCAAATGGGGAGATATTGAGACCATGTACCAAAAGGCCGGGGCAGTCTTGGTGCTGAAATGAGAACAGGCAAGATGGGATGCGCACTGGATCACAGGGGAGTGTTTTTTTTTAAAACCCTGATGCCCAGGTTGCAGCCTGGACCAGTTACTTGAGAGTATCTGGGATTGGGAACCAGGTTTTTTTTTTTTGTTTTTTTTTTTTTAAGATCTTCAGATAAATCAGGTATGGTGGCGCTTGCCTGTAATCCCAGCAGCTGGGGAGGCTGAGGCAGGAGGATCGTGAGTTCAAAGACAGTCTCAGCAATTTAGCAACTCAGCAAGACCTGCCTCTAAATACAATATAAAAAGGGGTTGGGGTTGGGGCTCAGTGGTTAAGCGTCCCTGGGTTCAATCCCCAGTTCCAAAAAAAAAAAAATCTTGAGATGCAGCAAAGTCAGGAACCACTGAAACATGCCATGCCCAGACATTCTGCTTTCATTCTTCTGGCCTGGGTTGGGCCCTGGGCATTGGTAGTTTAAAAAGCTGCGCAGGTGCTTCAGGCCTGCAGAGTCTACTCCAACAGATCGTAAAGAGACAGCTGTTGGAGCCGGCCACCGGTGTTCTTTCTCCCTCTCCCTCACAGGAGGGAGCTTCTATTGAAGACAGAGTTTGGCAGATTTCAAGCTGGTGCTAGTGTCCACTGGATACTGATGACTTAATGACCTTGGTAGGAAATGCATTAGAAAAGAAATTCAAAACCGTCTCAGAACCAGGAGTGAAGTCCTGTAACAGTCTTCTCCACTCTGGGTCACAAAACTTTAAGGTCCCAGAGTGCTACCAAGTAATCTCAAGCCCTCTGAGGGTGTGTACCGTGCCCAGGTGCAGAGCGTAGCTAAGGTTGGGGGCAGATGCCTTTTGAACCCCATGAATCCTCCTTTGGAGGGCCTTAACTTTGAGGCTATTTCACAAAATTCTGAGCAACTCTTCCATTTCTTTCTTTTTTTCCCTTCTTTGTAGCATCAGTGACTACCAACATAAGGTGGACAAGGGACCCGGGCAGTTCCCATCTAACTCCCTGAAAATACTACTTCCTTCTCCCAAGAATTCCATCTTTACAACTCTATCCTCCTTTTTGTCCCCAGTTCCTCCAGTCCTACTGATCCATGGGTTTCTTTTATCTCGTTCTGCACTGGGATTCTGCCTTCCTGACCTGCAGAACTTCATCTCTGCCCAGGCTCTGCAGCAATAGTGCTTATGAGGCGCAGGAGAGGCCTCCTTTCTTCTGGTCCTGTCCTTTCGCCTTTGGTTTGTTTCTAAGGTATGTGAGCGGTGGTGACTGTTCATGTGATGATTCATGTGATGGTTTTCTGAAACTTGTTCTTCTGGAACACACTTTGCATCTCTTGCTTATATCATCTCTAAAATTCTTTCTAGTTGTTAATCTTTTTTTTTTTTTTTTTTTTTCCAGGACCAAGGACCCAACTCAGGGCCCTGTGTATGCTAAGCAAGCTTTCAGCCACTGAACTAAATCCCCAATCCCCAATTGTTAAAAATTTTAATTAACACATAATAATTCTCTGTTTGTGGAGTATAATAGACAAACTATATCTATTTATGTATTTATCTATTTTTGCCATAGTGGGAATTGAACCCGGGGGTGCTCTACCACTGAGCTACATCCCTGGCCCTTTTTTAAACTCTTTATTCTGAGACTCACCCAGGGGTCTTTGAACTCACCCAAGTTGGTTTCAAACTTGTGATCTTCCTGCCTCAGTCTTCCAAGTAACTGGGATTACAGGCGTGCAGCACCACAGCAGCTGTACAGGGTGATATTTTGATACAAGTATGTAGTATGTAATGATCAAAAAGGAGAAATTTGTCTAGCTACCTAATTTTTTTTATTGTTAAATCCAGACTTCTTTTGCTCTCAGCTCATGTATTACTAGGAGAACTTTGATTATGACAATCAGGATTTGCTGTAGCATACAAGGTTCTGATAGTTTATCTGGACAATATTCTACAGACAATATTGATGAAGAGCATTAATTGTCACAGGGAGCTGGTGAGGAGGTTCGTTTCCCATCTAGGAAGGTAAAAATTTAGCACCGTGGGAATTTGGAGAGGAAGATTTATATTTTTTTTAAGCAAAATGAATGGAGGGGAGATGCTGGTGGATGTGGCAAGTTTCAGTATTGATACTACTATCCTCATAGATGCTCTGGAAGACTTAAATTCATGTATAAACTACAAATATGTACCACTTATAGAGAAAGACGACACAGGTATCTAAAACTTTTTACTAGAACTGGAACAAAAGAATAAATACCAAGTTCTACAAACTGTAATGATAATTATGTCTGAAAACTCGCCTGCTGTTAGGAGATCTCCTTTCTATTTTTGGCTCTAACACTGACTCATTGTATGACTTGAGACAAATCACTTAACAGCTTTGGACCTCAGCTTCTCCATATGAAAAGCGGCCATTGAAATACTAGAAGATAAAGGAACTAGCATTTATTGAGCAACTGCTCCATGTTCATCACTTACTAGATGCTTTATGTTATGTTGTAGCACTTCATTCAGTCATACAACAAATACTTGTGGAATAACCACTAGATACAGGATATTGTGCCTGGTCTCAGGATAGATCAGGCAAAAACAAAGCCCTTGATTTTCTGAAGCTTAAATTTCTAAGGGGTGAGGTGATAAAAAAATAAGAAGAGAAATACACAAGCTAGTGACAAGTATTTGCAGATAATAAAAACAGATTTTTAAGAAAGTAACTTGGGGATGGGTTTAGGTGATTCCAGGTGATTCTAGAGTTGGGATCTGAGTGAGGAGGAGCTGGCTGAGTCCAGAGTCCACCAGACAAGATCTGAGGAGGAAACTCTGATGCTAGTCAGAGCTCAAGCTACTTGGAAGGCCAGGTGACTGTAGAAGAGGGAAGGCCAGGAGTGGAAGATGAGATTAGAGAAGTAGGTAGGAATCAGACCACAGTGGCCTTTGGGGATGCAGTAGGGTGCCATTCTTTTTTTTTTTTTTTTTTAATATATATTTTTAGGATGTTGATGTATCTTTATTTTATTCATTTATTTGTATGCGGTGCTGAGAACTGAACCCAGTGCCTCACACATGCTAGGCAAGCGCTCTACCCCTGAGCCACAACCCCAGCTCTGGTGTCATTCTTCATGATCTAATTTAACAATTTTTAAAATATTGTTTAAATATTAATGAATAGGATTATGGTTAGACAAGAATGGAAGAGAGATAGCCATCTGGAGGCTGTTGTTTGTCTAGGTGAGAGAAGCAAACTTCTTCTGTGAAAGGTCAGATAGTAAATATTCCAGCCTCTTCAGGCCATATAAGATCTGTCACATGTTCTCTTGCTCCTGCTTTTCCTCCTTGTTTTTGTTTTCGTTTTTTTAAACCCTCTAAAAAGGTTAAAAAAAAAAAAAAATTCTTAGCTCTTGGGCAATACAAAACAGGAGGCTGCTTGCTCCATTAGGCCTGCTTGGCTGGGCAGTAGTTTGTGTGCCCTTAACTTAGAAAGGAGAAACTGATTAGCATCTATTTAGGACACAGAATGGATAGGACTTGCTGATAAACTGGCTGTGTGGGGAGCGGGTAAAAGAAAAAGGAAGCAAGGATGGTCTCAGTGACTGGGTAGAGGTGGTGCTACTTCTGAGATGAGGAGGAAGCAGATTTGAGTGAGGGCAGGGAGAAGGGAAATCAAGAGTTAAGTGTGAGTTGCTTATTAGTCATCTAAGTGGAGTTGTGGAGTTGGGAGCTTAGTGTAGACTCTGGAGCCTCGGGAGAGGTCAAGGCTGGAGATTTACATTTGGAAGTTATTGGCCTATAGATGGATTTAAAGTCATGGTATTAGATGTCACTCAGAGGGCAGCACAAACGTTCCAGGTACAGGTCCCAGGGGAATCCAACATTTAGAGGGCCCATTAAAGAGATTCTTGGAACCTCTGGTTCAAAGAGTATGACACATGACAAATATTGCCAAATTGCCTTCCAAAGGGGTCTTTTGTGTCTTCACAGAACCCATCTTGTCTTAGCTGTGTAAACACCCACTGTGAGCAGCACTGTAAACAGGAATGGGCAGGGACACCGGGGTTAGCAATCCTTGACAGCTTGTGCATGGGGCTGCGGAGACTCCAGCCACACTGTTTCAAGAAGGCAGCCACAGAGGGCCGAAGTGCTTCAGAGGACTCCCAGCCACGGAAGCACCCAGCAAGCTTGTAGTAAATGCCAATTTTTAATAAGAGCTTCCGACTCACTCACTGGGTGAGGTATGTTTTAGACATGCTCCCTTTAATACAAAGGAAAAGTTGAGAAATTTGTGGCTTAGGAATAGACTGGGGAGAGGGTGGGGCCTCATGACGCTTTTTTGGGAATCTTAGGTGAATCTGGTTGGGGAAGTTTCAGGACAACGGGGTAGCACAGGACTGCTGGCCAGGAAGGAGCAATTACTTTGGTCATGGGATGCTTTCCATTTGATCTCCAATTCCAGATGAAGCCTTTCATTCATACAGATGTAAGCTGGTATCTTCCTTAAAGCAAGCACAGAATTTAAAAGTTTCAGTTTCCTAAAGGTCATTATCCACCCTCTAATTCTACAGCATAAAGGGGAGATTTTGTTGTTGTTGATCTGTGTCCTTACATGGAAACAAGAACACACTTCTCAATGAAAAAAAGAAAGATGTGCATAATGTTGGTGAAACAGAAATCATACCTACACTTATGATAGATTGTGGATTAAATAAATTTGTGTGGAAATAGCTAGTGAATAATAAGAGGGAATCTGCTGTTGGACCCTCTGCTAGGAGCCAAGGAACCAGTCTTGCTTTCGTGGAACCATTATTTTTTGAGCCTACGTGCTAGGCACTATTTTAGGTTAAGAAGATAGAGCAGTGAACAAAAGGGACAAAAGTCCTTGCCCTCACAAACAGATATTAAAATGAAGGAGACAGAACACAAAAGACCATCAATAAGTAAAATGTATGTTACATGAGATAGTGGTGAGAGCTGAGACAAACAAAGGACAGAAGGCAGAGACAGGAAGTGTGGGAGGTCAGGGGTTAGGAAGAAGAGAGAAGAAAGGACTTGATACAGCTCAGTAGTAGAGCGCTGGCATGGGTGAGGCCCTGGAGTCAATCCCCAGTAATGGGGGGAAAAGAAGGAGAAGAAGAAGAACAGGAGGAAGGGGAGGAGGAGGAGAAAGGACTTGAGAGTTGGGACATCGGAAAATAACTCAATTTCTCCAAGTTTCAGTTTAGTCATCTGTAAAATAAGGAATAAAAACGGGCACAGTGGTGCACTCCTGGAATCCCAGCTACCCTGGAACCTGTCTCAAAATAAAAAAAAACAAAGAGGGTTGGGATGTAGTCGAGAAATAGAGCACCCCTGGGTTCAATCCCAGTACTAGGATGTGGGTGAGGAATAATAACGCCTTCCTGAGGAAGGCGTAGGCATTTGTCACTTCTCAGTTAAGGGATTTGGGGTAGTGACAAATAGTGTTTGAGCTGTTCTGAACTTTCTTCTGAACTAGGCCTTTGTTTGAACTTTCATGTGTGTGCATTGTCCAGGTTTAGCAAGAATCCTGCTAAGGGGCTGGGTATGGTGGCTCACACCTGTAATCCCAGCGACTCAGCCAGTTGAGGCTGGAGGATTGCAAGTTCAAAGTCAATCTCAGCAATTTAGGGGGGCCATCAACAACTTTGCGAGACCCTATCTCAAAAAAAAAAAAAAAAAAAAAAATCCTGCTAAGTCAGTTTAGCCAGAATCTCCTCTCACCCGTGATATTGCCTCTTAGTAATTTTTCACCCACTGACTCCCATTCTGATCCTTGGCTAAAAATTTCTATTTTTCCTTGTATTTGAAGTTGAGACTGATGTCTCTTCCCACTACAAAAACCCTTTATAGCAGTCCCATATGTATCAATCTCCACAGTCCCCATGAAAAAAGAAAGTCTGCTTTTCTGTTCTCTATGAAGTGTCATGAGTATTTTTTTTAACAGTACAAAAGCTCTTTGACTTCTCAGAATGTCAGTTTCTTCATCTGTAAATTAAAAAGACTTGTCCAGATTATTTCAGTGGTTTTGAAAATATCAAATGAGATCATTAAAATATGTGAAAATATTTTAAAATGCATAATCTATTAGGTAAACATAAGATGAAAACACAAAACACATACACAGGTATTTTATGGGTTGCAAATTTCTTGCTAATGGTAAGCAGAGCCCCAGAACTTCAAGTAAACAATGATTTAAATAACTGTTTGTACTGAATCCCTGCACCGCAGGGAAAAGGCCAATGCAAATTATCAGGATGTACTCAGGAGACTAGTACTCTTATCTTAGATCAGGGATAAAACAATCAAACTAAATGTTCCTAAGTGGACACCCCATAAAATAATTATTATATGGCATTTGTCAAATTTTAAAATGTTTAACAGCTCCTTTATGTTTGTTCTTGTTTTGTTTGTGGGACTTCAGTTCCAGGAAAAGAACTAGGTGGACTGAAAGGACTTATAAAAAAAGAACAATCATTTGAATTACCAAGGGCAGACAGTTCACCTTCTGGGTATTTCTGCTGATACACAATACATATTAATCAAAGTAGATAACGATTACAATCAGAGGTTATTGTATATTTCTTTTTCTTTTTACTTTTTAAAAGAGGTGGGGGGTCTCACTGTGTTGCCCACGCTAGCCTTGAACTCCTAGGCTTAAGAATTCCTCCTGTCTCAGCCACCCGAGTACCTGGCACTACCTGTGCATGCCACCAGGCTGAGTTTGTTCTACTTGTTTTTCGTCATGTGTTCTTCAGCTCTTAATATGTGATAGCATTTCAATAATAGTCTGTTAAGTCAATAAACATGTTAGCATACATACAGAGTATAGTGTCTGGCACACAGTAGGTACTCAATAAATATCTGTTAAAAGAGTGTATGAATAATTACCATGTGAATTTGCTTACTATACTAGCCTATTTGATCTATAAAGGGTGCATTTGAAATTGGCACTACTTGCCTCCCCTGACAATGCTAATCTGGTAAATTTTATGCCCATTTCTCAGAATGATCCAACACGGTGTTTTATTGTTTAAATACAAAATTAAAATTTGGTTAGAGTGTAACCTATAATAGTAAACGCTCAATGTTTGCTCAATAAGTAAGATGCATACTCAGAAAGCCAAACTGTTGCTCCAGCTCAAACACCCCGCTCGGGGCCATGAACTGGACGCCCGCCAGCTCACACTTATCTCGTGATCTCTACACCTTCTTCTTCAAGATTCTATCCTACACTCGTTCATAGACAAATGAAAATAACCTTTTGAAATTTTCCTCCCAAGTGCCTCAATGTCCCAGCTGTCACCAGGGCATCAAAGCTTTTGGGGGGGGGCGGGGTGACAGTTTCATTCTCCGCCTCCGTCAGGCGCGCCTAGGCGGCGAGTGGGCGGGCTCAGCCAAGGGCCTTGTGGCTGTTCCCTATTGGAGTTTGGTTGCTATGGTGTCGCCGACCTTAAAACTCGAGGTACAACTTCCGGAGGGTCAAAGAGAATTAGTTCCAGGGCTGCCCGCAGTTGCCATGGCCGACTCAGTTGTCACTAATCTCAACAAAAATAAAACGTCTGCAGTAGGTTTCCAGGAAATCTTATTTAATCATTTGAACTCGTGATTATGACATAGTATCCCAGCTTTTCTCCCCTTCCAAAATATTTGCTATATATTTTTCGATTATTGGCCAGTCTCCAAAATGGCGCCGATGGCATCTCTAGGTCAGAGGTGAGTCACGTGATCCCTCCCGGTTCCGGCGTGGTAGAGGCCCCGGGTGGCGAACAAGTCTCCGGCACCATGTCTGGTTTGTCTGGCCCAATATCCCAGCGTGGCCCTCGCCCGTTGGCGCTGCTGTTTGCGTTCCTGCTCGGCCCCAGCTCGGTCCTCGCCATCTCTTTCCATCTGCCCGTTAACTCCCGCAAGTGTCTCCGCGAGGAGATCCACAAGGACCTGCTAGTGACGGGCGCCTACGAGATCGCCGACCAGTCTGGGGGCGCTGGCGGCCTGCGCACCCACCTCAAGGTGGGCACTGGGTGGCACGGGGCTGGAGGGAAACCGAAGGCGCGCGTGGGCGAGGGGAGGCCTAGTCGGGGCGTCTGGCTAGCAGAGGCCGGGGTTGACCTGGCCTTTCCCCGAGCGCGAAGGTCGCGCGGTGGGGACCGCCCCTTCACCCCGCTCGTTGGCGTTCGCGGGGCGGGGCCGGCGACCGAGCCGGGGAGCCCTTAGAAGGCTGGCGAGGCCTTGGCGGAGGAGGTGGCTGGCGAGTTCGGGCGACCTCGATTTGGGGTCGCTTTCAGGGCCCTATACCTTTGGCTCTCAGGTGCCTTGAGACGTAGCTCGGTTCTCCAAAGAAGTCAGGATGCCGGGGATTTGTGGGGGATTGGCCTCACCCGACACCACGGTACCTCCGGGGAAATATTGGCGACCACAAATCTTACCGCGATTAATAAAATGTTATTTATTGAGCATCTGCTGTGTCACTGCCCGTGCTGCTCTGCCTTCGTTACCATGAGTTAGTTTGCACATCACCTTGTGAAGCAGGTGGACACTGTTAGCTCCTTTTACAAATGAGGAAACAGGCTCAGGTAGATTAAGCCGGTGTTACAGATGGACTTGCTTCTTAGTTTAGTAGTCGGGTATGTTGAGAAAGTGCTGCCGTCTCCTCCCCTTGTCTTTAATTTGTAATTTCTGGAATTGATTAAAGTCCATTGTTGGCCACAAAAGTCTTTTTTATTTGATATTCCGAGCCTGGACTCTCAGCTGTATTCGTGGTTAGTGAGAGCTGCTTCCCATAATGTCATTTTGATCTCGTTTTACAGTGAAGAGTGGCCTGGTTTGGTTTTTGAATCTTGAATATAGTTCGAAATCAGTTAGGATATGATTGTGTTTTTGGTGATTTTACTCATTCACCATAAAAACAATGGCAGTTTTTTTTTTTAACAGGATGGGGCTGTTCTTGGTCAAAAAGGAAGAAAGGTTTTTACTTTCTAACATCTTCAGCTATAATAACGCCATAGTTTAAGATATTGGAAGACATTTGATAAAGTAGTTTATATGGTGTTTGGGAGATATAAACTATTATCAGGACCCATCCTTTTTATTATTTTCTTTGGGTAGTAAACTCTGTCACCCCAGAAAGCAGTGATGGCAAATTTTTAGAGGCAAAAACAGGGTTTTGGAGGTCATGCTTCTGGCTCTTCAAAGGATGTAGTTCATCAAATAAATTGGAGCAATGAAAGAGACCTTGCTGTCATCTCCTCTTTTTTTTTTTTTTTTTTTTTTTTAATGTTTTAAACCTCTTCAATGACTTGCTCATCTAATAATTTAAATTTTCCAACATGCTTTGTAGTGCTTTTCATTTTCTGTTTCTAAAGCTTTTTATATTGCCACTTCCCACAGAGATACCCTGAGCAATACCCTAAACTCTTTGTTGTCTATCTTTTTTGTAACTACTCATGTTTATGCCTTGTCTTCCTTATTTAACTGTTAGTATCCTGTGGGCAGGAATTATTTTCATGTTCACGTTTTCTAGAGTGCAAATACATTGCCTTGCTTTTAGTAAGCATTACAAAAAGGCCCATAGTACAGCCTTGTGGGAATTACATCTAGATCTAAGGCTGCTGAAGGGACCTCAGCAACAGGACTTTGTGCATCTGCACACTAGCATTTCACCATCTCTCAGTTACTCTGATGTATCTGCTGTGTTTTTTTGCTCCTAACCAGTTTAATTGGACTACTGGGGTCCTAAACCCAAATGCCAAGTAGGTAACAAAGGAATGAGTTGGGCCAGATATTTAAAAAAAGAAAGAAAGAAAGAAAATCCAACAGCAGTGATGATAAATGGAGGATAATAAGCATGTGGGTGCTTTTGTCATATCTCATTTTTCAAAAGAATTCAGAAACCTAGATTTTGATACAAAAGCTCCTGACTTAAATGTCACTAGTTCAAGTTGGTTTTAGCATTTTCAGGTTTTCAGGGTTACATAGTATAGTGAGTCCACATTTATACCTCTTACCCAGATTCAGCAGTTATCAGGATCCATGCACGTTTTATCTTCAGTGCTTTCCCTTTATTATTTTATGTTAAATTATTTTAAAGTAAATCTCAGATATTGTGGTATTTCAGTTCTACAAACTTCAGCATAAATCTCTTTAAAAGTATGAACATAACCACAGTATTATGATTATAATCACACCTCACAAAATGAACATTGAAACTGGGCGCAGTGGAGTGCAATTGAGTTTGGAGCCAGCCTGGGCAACATAGCAAGCCCCTGTCTCTTCAAAAAGAATTGAGGCTAAGGAGGAAGGATCACTTGAGTCCACAAGTTCAAGACCAGCCTGGACAACATAGTGAGAACCCCCCACACTTTTTTTTTTTTTTTTTAAATAATTCCTTAATACTATCCAATACCTAGTACATGTTAACATTTTCTCACTTGTTTCCAAAAATATCTATTTAAAAAATTAATTCGTAACTGGGTGAATTGGCACGTGCCTACAATTCGAGCTACTTCCGAGGAAGGAGGAGGATGGCAAGTTCCAGGCCAGCCTGGGCAATTTAGCAAGACCCTGTCTCAAAAAAAAAGGGCTCAAATGTAGCTCCGTGACAAGGCACCCATGGATTCAATCCCTAGTACTGCAAAAGAAAATGATGTCTCAAGTCTCCTTAATCTAGGGCAGTCCACTCTTCCCTCACCTCCTTTTTTTTTTTTTTTTTTTTTTAAATAAAGCTTGCAGTTATATTATTGAAGTCAGTTGTCCTTAAAGAATGTTCCACATTTTGGATTTGTCTTGTTTTCTTCCTTGATGTATCATTTAGCCAATCCAGCCCCCTATAAATGTTATAAAGATATAATTAGATTCAGTTTTATCATTTTGGTAAGGGTACTTATGGTTGGTGCTGTGTGTTTCTTGTGGCATTGTAATAGGAATACCAGTACTTTTTGTGCCACTTGGTGCTGCTAAGATTGATCAGTAGATCCAGATGTGTATAATTGGCCTCCTGCATAATAGATTGCTGCCCTGGCTAACAGACATTTATCCTAACAGGTCTGAAGTCAGAATTCCTAAAACCCAAGTTGTCAGCAGGGCTGTGTTCCTTCTGGAGAATCACTTTCCTTGCCTCGTCCACCTTCTTGAGGCCACCTACACTCTTTGACTCTTGGTTCATGATTCCTCCTCCTTCACAGCCAGTAGCATAGTATTGTCAATCTTTCACTGTTCTCTTTTCCTCCTTTGAAGCCTCCCTTCCTCCTTCCCTGCTTCCATCTTCTCCTGCCTCACGTTTTTTCTTATAAGGACCCTTGTGATAGCCCTCCCACCCGAAAACCATTAATTTAATCATATCTGCAAAATCCATTTTGCCATATAAAATACATTTTCACAGGTTCTGGAGATTAGGATGTCAACATCTTAGAAGGGATCATTTTTCTGCCTGCCCGATTGGTAACAGCCTGAAGCCTCCATTGTAAAGTTTGCTGTTAATCTTTCACTTAAGAATCCACTGGTGACTAGTGTGAATTTATTCATTAAGGTTACAAAATAATTATTTTTCTAATTCTGTTATTCCATACTTATTTACTGGAATTATTCTTAAGAAATTTGTGAAGACAAGTTGATTATGTACATATGGTTTAAAAAATTTGGTACAACAATATTAAGGAATACCAGGCAGCTCTTTAAAAACAATGAAGTATATCTACCCAACCTGGCATGTATAGAAATCCAGAATCTACTATAAAGAAACAAAAATAGATTATAAAGCAGTATGTGTAGTGTGATTGCATTTTTAAAAATGGTCTCAATGTGTATTCAAACAAACATGTCACTGTGTGCCTGAAAACATCTGATTAGACAGCAGCAAATGGTTGATGGTGGTTAACTCCATGGAGTGGAAGTGGAGAAGAGGGTGGCAGGACACTTTAAACTGTAGAGGGCATGTAAAGTGAAAAATACCAAAGATGTTTTTAAACTCAGTATGGCTAACAGAGTACACTCATTTTATTTGTGAAATAAGATACCATTGTATATATTTCTGTAATTTAAAAAAAAAAAGACCATTTGATTACCCTGAAATTTACAAGTCACGTAGGCAGGATAAATGTAGAATTTATACTTTATCTTTGACAATTTTCAGGATAAGGAATTGTAATTTCCAGTGTGAATCAGTGAGGGATTTGGGTTTTGTTTTCTTATCTTTTTTTTTTTCTTTAAGTATTTTACTGAATTCTTTATTGTTTTGATTCTTAGAATCTTTGTGTTTTATTCAGTTGCCTCTGTTAAAAAAAAAAGTTAAATTGTTCCTTTTGCTCCTTCTTATTGGTTTCTGTATCCTTTTGAGACAACCCATTAGTTTTGATAGCTTCCTCATTTTCTGGCACAATAGGGTACCCTATGATTATCTTTTTCGTTTGGCGGTACTGGGAATTGAACCGAGGGCCTCACAAATGCTAGGCAAAGACTCTACCACTTAGCCATATTGCTTTTAAATTTCATTCTGAGACAGGGTCTCACTAAGTTACCCAGGTTTTGAATCCTTGAATTTGGGACCCTCCTGCCTCAACCTCCTAATAACTGGATTTGTAGACATACACCATTGCCACACCCAGCCCCTAGCCTCATCTTACATATATCCATCCCCAGACACTAGAAGGTCTATTCCCCCAGTGAGTCCTGGTTCCTTTTTATAGGGAATGATATTTAGAGACCACAGACTGGATGTCATTTTTAAAGTTGTAACATATTGTGCAGGCCACAAAACACATTAGTGGGCTACATCCAGTCCTTTAGCATAATTTGTGACCATTTCATTTATCTATTCACTTCTGCTTTTTATTCTATTTGACCTCTTGGCTCAGACTCTGCCTCAAGGATTCTCTCAGTACATCATTTCAGCTTCAGACATATAATTCTGAACAGAAGAGTTCCTTTTTATATGCCAGGCCATGTTCTAGGTCTAAGCCTATGGATTGTCTCCTCTTTCGTCACATGTCCAAAGCAGCTGTGCTTTGAGTTAAGGTAGAAGAAATGAGAACTTCTGGTAGTGCTAAACCCATCTAGCGGAAGTTGGCATTTGGTGGTTGCTCCAAGAGGCAGTCTCTTAGAGGATATCTGTGGATATAGTGACTGGATTTACCTGACCAACTCATTTTTCCTGCCTACGAGTGTCTTAATGTCTAGTGAATGCATTTACATTATTGTATCTGTGTTACACTTCTGTGTTTATCCCTCTCTTCCAAAAGACTGTAAATTCCTTAAGTGGAGATTCTGTCCCTCCCATACCGGCAGTGTATGTATCTAATACAGGGCCTGCCTCTAGGTAGAACGTCAACAGAAGGAAAGAGGCATTGTCCTTGCCTCTTCTCTGATCTTTCCCTCTTCCTCTTTTCTCTTACTTCTGTCATGCTGTGGTCTTATTGAACACGTTGCAGTTCTTTGAATATAATGTTGTTTTAACCTGAATTAGTCTTTGCTTTTATGTACTTCCTGTGTGCTTCCATTACATCCTGTTAGATGTGGCACTTTTTCTGCAGTATGGCGCTTACGTTATGAACTCCTTAATGTCTTATCCGTCATTGTGTCTTCAGTTTAACTAACATTCACATTGGTTGGGTTTTTGTGGGAGGGGCTGGTACTGGGGATTGAACCCAGGGCCTTCTGCATGCCAGGCAAGTGTGCTGCCATTGAGCCACATCCTGAGCTCTTTTTATTTTATAAGGTGTCCAGGCTGCTTCAAACTGCAATCCCCTGCCCCAGCCTCCTGAGTAGTCAGGAGTGCAGCGGTGCTCCACTCCACCCAGTTTATGGTCTTATTAAAGCCCTGCGGTACAGTGAAAAGAGCCCGGAATAGACTCCGATAGATTTGGGTTCAAATCCTAGCAGTTCTGCTACTTAAAGGATGTGTGGTCTTGGGGGAATTACTTAACCTCTTTCCTGTGATCTTTATGTGTAAGGTGGTGATGATAGAGCTCAAATAATTGTTAGAGGACTGAGGTAAATAGGTTTTCTATTGTGCAGGACACATTATGGAACTTTACAGATGTGAATACTTTTTGTTTTCCTCTGTTGAATAAAATTTGAATTGCTCATCTGACACAGGTCATTGAAGTGACCAGATATGAAATTTAAAAAAAAAATGTATTCCCTTCTTCCCATATGATATTTTAATGAAAAAAATTTCAAGCATTTTGTTTGTGAGTCTTCCATTTATTCAACAAATATTTATTTAATATTTACTATGTGCCAGACCTGGCTGGGAATTGGGAATGAATAGGGGACAAGGTTCTTGAACTTTAGTGGGGAGCAAAGACAAAAAGCTTAAAAAGAGGGAAAATAAAAAACCAAAAACACAACTTCAGGTAGTGAAAAGCCAGGTGACTGGGGTAGGGAATGATTGACCGGGTAAAGAGCATTTGAGTAGTTAGGGAGATCCTCTGAACATAGAGACAAATGATGGAAAATGATGGGAGGGCTTTTGCTGCAAAGATTGCTGCTTCAGACCTGTCAGAGATGCATTTCATATTGAGGTTTCCAACTGTGTCTACCCCGTGCCTCTTTTCCTTACTCTTCATAAAATGAGGTTAAGTTGGGTTCAATATTATCAGCTATAAAGATTTTGCTGCACAAAATTGAAGCAGGAAGTATCAAATTGTCATTCATCCTTAATGTGGAAGTTACCCCATCACATCAGGTAGATAATAAAGCCTTCTGTAGGAACTCAGAATCAGCTTTCTTAATTTTGAATTTGAAAAACTTCATTTTCATCATGTGCAGTGGCGTACGCCTATAATTCCAGCGACTTGGGAGGCCGAGGCAGAAGGATCATAAGTTCAAAACCAGCCTCATCAATTTAGTGGGACCCTAAAGCAAATTAGAGAGACCCCGCCTCTAAATAAAATATGAAAAAGGACTGGGGATGTGGTCCAGTGAATAAGTGCCCCTGGGTTCAATCTCTGGTACCAAACCAAACTAAACAAAACAAAAAAATGCATTTTCATTAGGACTAGGTGATACCTGAATAGTAGTAAACCACTACTGTTTCTTACTTAGAATCCTGGTTAATAGTGGAATATGGAGATGAGTTAATTTTAAGGCCTGACACAAGTTGTATGAGGGTGATTTGTACCTTAGAAATAGATTACAGAAAAGTTGGAAAGAGTTATTATAATCATTATCATAAAGGAAAGAAAAGGCCAATGGTAATAATTTAAATAATTTATCATCTTCTAACTAATTATTCAGACTAGGTTTTTTTCCTCATTGTCATTTCAGAAGTGTTAATACTAATTAACAATTCTTTTGCTAATTATGAGTTTTTAAATTTGGATATTATGCCCAGTTACTGCCTTAGTCCTTCCCAGTGATCTTAAAGACAAACAGATCATTTGAAAAAATCAGCCTTGAGTCATAGGCCTACCCACAGTTTAAGACTTAAAAATTATGAAGAAGCAAACTAGCAGTTGGGAAGCCATGGCTTATGATTTCTTCCCCCTCACCAAAGCTATATGGAAAGATACTATATATGCTACAGTTTTCAAAGTGGGGATGGTGATTATATTTCAGCTTATTATTACTCAGTATTACTGAGGGCTTTTCTATATTGAAGATGAGAAAAAATGGGATGCTTCTTGCTCATTTTTCAAAATAGCTATCCTTGGGCCAGGTGCATTGTACCCATCTGTAACCCCAGCAACTGAGGAGCTGAGGCAGGAGGATCACAAGCTCAAGGACAAACCTGGGCAACTTAGTAAGATCCTGTCTCAAAAAGAAAAAGACTGGGAATGTCACTCCATGGTAGAGAGCCCCTGGTTCAATCCCTCAAACCTGCCTCCCCCCACCCCGCCTGCAATGTATCTGTCTTTTTTATCAATGACTGCCATGGGGACCCCTATGCAGGCTGATCTCTTTTTATTGGGAGAAAAATACAGTCTTTCCAAGTTTATATTTAATGTGACTATTGTCCAGTGGAATAGATAGTTCAGTACTTAACATTTTATTGAGTTAAAATCTAGGGTGTTTTGCGTTTTTGTTTTGTTTTGTTTTTGTTTTTGTTTTTTGTTTTTGTCTTATATAAAAAATTTCTAGCTTTAGCTAGGCAGTGGTACAAGCCTATAATTTCAGCTACTCTGGAGACTGAGGCAAGAGGATGATGATTTGGAGGACAGCCTGCGCAATATTGTGAGACTTAGTCTCAAACAAGCAAATTCTAGCTTTTAATTAAAACCTGACCTTGTATTTCCTTGTCTGTAAAGTTAAAGGATTTTACTTCATTTAAACCTTATTCAGTAAATGGTTGTCCACACCTTTCCCTGTTGAATTGATCTAGAGGAGACTACTTTGACTTGAAATTGCTATACCACGTCTTTATGGGAACTTCTGAAGACTCGGTGTAATTTCTAGGAGTGAAACAGACTTATAAGGTAACCTAGAGGGGTGCAGTGACTTCTGTGCTGTTTCTGGTGTGAATTGCTGGCTGGCGGTTGATGCTAAGCTGTGCCCCCATATTCATAACGCAGCCTGGCAGCTGAGACAGTAGAGCCCTCTGTGAAATCAGCCAGCTGGCCCACAGACCAGAATTTGGTCTCCCAAACAAGACTCAAGCTTGAGGGAGGTTGATGTCATCTGCTTTATCCTGTGCCCCCAACCTCATTGTTTAACATAATGTGTGGGAAATCAAGGGACTAGTTGTTAAGAAGAACAAGACTTTGTTTGTGCCTAAAAGGGGTCATGCTGGAGGTTTTTACCGTAAATAACTTTGGAACAGTATGAAAAAAAACATTTGATCTGGCTTCACCCCCACACTAGGGTTGTTAAGGCAGCAACTGGTTTTTCCTTCTCATTCCCTTCCCTTCCCCTTCTCTTTCTCCCCCTTTTCTTCCTTGCCACCCTCCGCTCCTCAGTCAAGCATGACGTATTGCCTGTGTTAAGTTAATGTAGCAAATGCTGATAGAAGCAGGAAGAGAGCATCTATCCATTATCTTACCAGTGCCTGGAAATTTTCCATTTCGGGTTCTCTACACTTGTACAAAAAGCTTCCCAGCCTCTTTGATCATATTTTAGCTTAAGCAATACTTCTGTGCTGTGCTATGTCATTACTGAATTGTGTTAGAAATTTGAAAGAACTTGATGTTGTTAAACTCTGCTTGTGGGCTTTATAAATTTGACTTTATAATTTTGACTTTTTTCTGGGTAAAATCTAGATGTGATCCTTTGATTTCAGGAAGGCAGTTGATAGACTGTACTTGCTCTTGATTGAAAGATCAGGGTAAATTCATTTTATGCCCATTAAATATAATGACTAGGCCATCAGAGTTGTCCATGGTCTTTATTTTGAGATAGAGGGATGACTTGTTGAGCCCTTTTGTTTTTATTTATTTATTTTATTTTATTTTTGCAGTGCTAGGCATAGAATCTAGGGCTTCATGAATGCTAGGCAAGTGTTCTACTGCTGAGTTACTACCCCAAGCCTTGTGGTAGATGTTAGAAAGTGTTTCTGATATTATTTTCCTAGCCTAAAACTCAAGCCTCTTTAGTAAGTTGGTATTCTTTCTGCTTTTCTATATCTTAGGTAATAGGCCTGTTGAATCAAGACTCACTTATGAACTCTCACCAAATAAAACATATACATCCACAACCCTGATCATTACATATGCATACACAGTCCTCCCTCATGTCTCATGTGGATCCTTATGTGGTTATTCCTTATCAGTTGAAAAACCACATGCAGGGAATGCTGGAGACATCTTGGAGTCCTTATAGTAATCCTTTTTGTCAGATGAAAGGATCGAATACTTGCTCTGTTAAGCATTTTATATCCCTTCAGTTTCTAAATCTTGCTGCTGCTTTCTTGAGAATTTACCTTTTTCTGTTTTTCTCTCTGTTTCCATGCAGTAACCATTCAGGCCCTACTCATCCCTGGTCAATAAAGCATACTTTTATCTAGTTTGCTATCTATTAGTACTGTTACATTGAAAGTGTGGTTAAGGACCTAAATGTTTATAGAGTTCTGAGTTATCACTAATGATTATAATAGCAATAATGCTAACAGTTACTCTAATAATAGTAACATCTTATGAGTGCTAGTTATATGACTGACACAGTTCCAGGTCCTCAACTGCATTACGTTTAATAATCGTCACAGTAATCTTCTGATGTACCTACAGCTTTGTCCTTATTTTGCAAATGAGGCACAGAGAGATTAAGGAACAGGCCCAAGACTTTACACCTATTAAATGGCACAGCTGTGATTGGAGCACAGAGTTAGACTCTAGAACCGTCCATTTTAATTACTATGCTATGCTGTCAGAGAGAAGGCTATTGTTTTTGTTTCAGTTCATTTTTATTCCATATCAGAGCTTCTAATTGTCAGAACACTACAAGGTTGTGGTTATTCTTAAATAGTTGTATGCTTAGTATTATTCTACAGATTGATCATAACCTGAAGAATACAAATGTGGGTTGGAGTTGTTTGAAGGAAATTATATCTTCAATCTCTACCAGCTACACCAAAGCTTCAAACTGACTTCTGCTGCTCCCAGCAAAAACGTTGTTATTTGGGGGGGTTTTAAAAGTGAGTCAGAGAAACATATTCTTGGGTGATGGTATGGTGCTAACTCAGCAAATGAAAGCGATCATGCCCTGTGCCAATAGGAAACCAGACTTGCCACCTCCCCTATGGTTCATATGTTATGTTATTTTATTATTTTTTAGGTACTAGAGATTGAACCCAGGGGCAGTCTAGTACTGAGCTCTATCCCCAGTCCTCTCTACTTTTTTATTTTTAATTCTTATTTTTTGGTACTAGGGATTGAACCTAAGGGTGCTTAGCCACTGAACCCCATCCTTAGCCCTTTTTTATTTTTAATTTGGAGACAGGGTCTTACTAAATTGCTTAGGGTCTCACTAAGTTGCTGAGATTGGCCTTGAACTTGGTGTACTCCTGTTTCAACTTCCCAAGTCACTGGGATCACCATACCCTGCTCTTTTTATTTTTTGAGACAGGGTCTTGCTAAATTGCTGAGGGTCTCTCAAAATTGCTGAGGCTGGCCTCAATTTGCAATCCATCTCCTGCCTCAGCCTCCTAAATCACTGGGATTACAGGCATGTACCATCACACGGGGCGCATGTGTCATTTTATGAGAGTAGGTAAAGACTAGTCAATGAACTATTGCATGTACTTCATGAAAGGTATGTGAAAATGCTTGTTGCCTTGCAGAACTCTGAGTAGACTAAATTTGAGACTCTAGAGATGTGTGCATGTGTATTTGTGTTTGATTTCATCTGTCTGGATATTTTGTTTTTGTTACCAGGGATCGAAACCAGAGGAATTCAACAACTGAGGCACATACCCAGCCTGTTTTATTTTTTCTTTTGAGACAGGGTCTTGCTAAGTTGCTTAGTGCTTCACTAATTACTGAGACTGACCTCGAACTTGATGTCCTCCTGCCTTAGCCTCCCAAATTGCTGGGATTATAGGCCTGCACCACCCTACCCAGCTCCCTGGATATTTTTTAAAACTTATTTTAGAATTGTTTGAATTTACAGAAAATAGTGAACATAATATGGTTCCCATTCACCCTGTACCCAATATCCTGTCATTAACTTCTCATATTAGTATGGTACATCAGTCATGGCCAGTGAAACAATCTTGCTACATTATTACTAACTAAATTCCATACTTAATTCAGATTTCCATAGGCTGGGTTTTTTTGTTTGTTTTGGTTTTTGGAAAGTCATTTTTGTGTTGTAGGATCCCATCTTGGATACATTATATTTACTCATATTTCTTTGGGTGCCTCTTAGTTTCTCAGACTTTTCTTGTTTTTGATGACCTTGTGTGTTTGAGGGGTACAAGT
Source organism: Sciurus carolinensis (assembly GCF_902686445.1). Taxonomy (NCBI): domain Eukaryota; kingdom Metazoa; phylum Chordata; class Mammalia; order Rodentia; family Sciuridae; genus Sciurus; species Sciurus carolinensis. The sequence goes on along the minus strand of NC_062214.1, from coordinate 173,394,786 downwards.
ATTACAGTATGTTGTAGGTGCTCTCTAATTGGATATGATGATTTTTCTCAAGGTAAGAATGGGTTTTAGGAGGTCAAGTGTCATTTTCATCACATCATGTTAGCATTACTTATCACTGTTTATTTTGACTTTGAGCATCTGGCTAACAGTATTTGTCAGGTTTATCCACTGTGAAGTTATTTTCTTTACTCTGTGTTCTTTGGAAGGAAGTTATTTTGTGCATCCCACACTTAAAGAGTGGGGAGTTACACTTTACCTTGAATATCCAGTATTTATATAAATTGAGAGACTTGTCTCCCATTCCCAACTTATTTATTCAGTCATTTATACCATACTGGTATAAATGTATACTTGGGGTTATAATCCACTACTGCTTTGTTTTGTTGTTAAGTTGTTTCAGCTTTGGCCATTGGGAGCTCTTGGTTAGTTCCTGTGTCTCTTTAACATTTCCACGTTCTTACTTTTTTTTCTTTTGAGCATTTCCTTTCTGGCACTACAAAATGCTCCAGCTCATCTGGTGCATTTCCCACCTCAGCCCTAGCTAGCAGTCCTGGCATCTGCTATTTCTTCAAGGAGTCCTCATTGGAGAGTAAGTCGTACTAAAAACGAAGATCTAGGTGGACAGTAATACTAAGACATCTTTTCCTAGTATCCCCCCCAATACACTTGTAGCAACAAGTGGCCAAAAGTAGGCCCATCCTTCTTGCAGCTTTAGAGTAAGGCTGAATCCAATGAACAGTAGGAGTGGGCTGGGATGGGGAGGAAAGTGGTAGTGGAGGGACAGGAGAGAGAACCAGGGCTTGGGGCTGGTGGTATACTGCCTCCAGGTCCCAGCTGTGCATTAGCCCAGGCCTTTCATCTATACAGAGCCGGTCTGAAACTGTATCTGTATCTTTAGCAAGACCATGTTTGAAAATGACAAGGACCTTCCTGCTAAATTGTTGTTCATGTTAGTTCCAGGAAAATTGTCCCTGAGATAAATTCGTGAGCTTTCATCAGAAAACAAATGATGTGTAACCCAGCTTATTTCTTTTTTTAGTCTTTTAATCTTGGCTTCCAGAAACTTAGAGCCACATTTTATTTATTGTGCAGATATCATTTGTTGACTTCAGACTCTGAAACACTTATTGGTTTCTTCCTTTGTGAACTCTGTTCCTAACTGCTTTATTGGCCTAAGCTACTTCAAGATCCTTGACTGTTTGGTAAAGGAATAGAACTTCAGGAGCAGTACCTGCTTAGGAAATAATTCAAGCCACTGCCTGGAATGGTCCAAGAAAATCTAATTCTAAATGAGTTTATTTTCCCAGTGACCTCTTCTCACTTATTTGACAGTTTCAGTGTGAGTATGCATATAATCTTGACATCATCTACTCTACATATATAATTAACACTTTCCCCCTACTTTTTAAGTTGTGAACCTTGGTTTGCTTTTCTTCAGAAGTGTTATCTAAAAACAAACTCTTATTATTTCCTATTCCTTGATGTCAGGTTTATAGCTGAATATCACCTTTGTTCAATGAAGAACTTCATGATAAATATTGCAGGTATTTTTATTATTAAAAGACTCCTTTAAGGATTTGCTATTATAGTTGAAAGCATCAATCATTTAGCATAGTTTTCTAGTAGAATTTAAGAAGAAAAAATAAAATCTCTCAATTCTTGAAAAAAACAGGTTATCTATCTTTCAAGGTGATCTGTAATCAGAACTTTTTTGTTGTTGTTCGTACTAGGGGTTGAAGTCAGGGGCACCTTACCATCTCCAGCCTTTGTAGTGCCTACAATTGAGCTACATCTGTATCTCCAGCCCTTTTTTTTTTTTTTTTTTTTTGAGCCAGGGTCTTAGTTATTGAAGGTTTTGCTAAATTGCTGAGGCTGACCTCAAACTTAGTATCATCCTGCCTCAGCCTTCCTAGTCACTGGGATTACAGGCATATGCCACCATACTTGGCTATAATCAGAACATTTAATTAAAGGAAATTAAAACCATTATTTAAACCTATTAGACTTTGCCAACTCAGGTTACTCATTGTGTTTGGCCCAGTTTCCTGTTCCCTAATTTTAGCTACTTGCTGGTGTGTGTAATGATGTTGGGGTTAGAGGATATGATTTTTTTTTTTTAACAAATGATTTTGTTCTTAAATAACTGCAAAGTTATATTAACTAGATGGGAACCCTATAGATTTTTTGAAAAATCTTAGGATCCAGTAGTCATATTAGTTAGCCCAACCTAAAAATTCAGTTATCAAGTTACCTGCCTGGATTTCTAAATTATCCAAATTAATACTATCACATAGAGTCAGCTAAAGGTTATAGGGAGTATAAAAATGGGAGGTCCTGAGGGAACCGTGAGCATTGTTGTACACAATTTCTGGGTCAATTCATGCTGATAGAAAACTGCAATGGGTTGGGTCTTTTGCCTTCAGACTCTAGTGATGCATTTAAGTCTTTACCCTAAGGTGAATCACAAATAATTTTCAGATGTCATTGAACAAAGAAAATGGTTCTTCCTTCACTGAAGTTTCTTAGTATAATACAGAAGAGGACAGTTTAAACAATTTTTACTTCTTGTACGTACCAGTAGGAGGTATGGATTGTTCTGGAGTCTTTCAGAAAAACATGGCAGACTTTTAGAGACAGGGTCTCCCTGAGTTGTTTAGGTTCTCACTAAGTTTGCTGAGGCTGACCTTGAGTTCATGATCCTCTGCCTTAACCTTCTGAGCTGCTGGAATTGCAGGCATGTGCCACCATGCCTTGCAATACTTGTTAATTCATTTCACAGAGCACACTATGCAGGATGTTTTTGTTGTTGTTGTTGTTTTGTTTTCCTGTCCTGTGGTTCTGGGGATTAAACCCAGGGCCTTGGGTATGCCAAGCACACACTTTATCACTGAGCTACATTCCCAGCCCAAGGGTTTTTACCAGTGCCTTAATAAGACTTTTACGATCTGCACTTAAGCACCTTTACGATCTAGAGAGATTCTTCTCCTTAAATTTAAAAAGTAATTTTTTTAAAGGACACTTTCAATATCTTAGGAGAAAATAAAGAGATCATAATCTGTTCTTCCAGGAAATAAGGTGGTTGAGCAGATGTGTGCCAAATCTTGTAAACCCTGTTAAATTGAGTTGTTTGTCCTAGGACGATGACCTGATCTCTTTTCTTACCTGAGAGTGGAGATGATAAAATCTATGATGACTGTTCAGTGCTCTAACCTTGATGCCCATTCTCTGCTGTCCTCTACTGGTTTCACTTAACGTTTAAATATTTCTAGCAATCTGTAATTCATGCCTTCTCTCTTAACAGTTAAGCTAGTACAGTGAGCAAGTCTAGAACCTTCTTTTACCCAAATTTGCCTAGGAGAAGTTCTGTGTCGTCTGCAGCTTCATTCATAGGAGCCAAATTCAAATTAGGGGTTTCACATCAGTTGGAATGCAAAAAATCTGTTATTCCTACAGTCTCCATTTTTGAACTTCTTCTTGTTCTTAAGTGTTATCATTGTGCTTTTTGGGGACTGCAGAGCAAGAAGTGATTCTGAGGAAAGGAAGGACGGGAACAACACTGGTGACTACACATTACTTTGGGATTTGATTAGTTCCCAGACTCTTTTGCTTTTAATATGTGTGTGTCCAGGATTCTCAAGTAGTTCTTTTTTATTCTTTTCTTTTAGTTGATTAGTTAGAAAAAATATCTCATGAATAAGAGACCTTTATGAATCTTCGGAGATGACTTTTCCGTGGAAGACTGTTTAGATGTTACTGACTTCAAGTTCTTTACCTTCCCATTGCCTGCTCATCTCTCTAGTGGGGAATGTGGTCTGAAGAGTGTTGTGTACCACTTAAGAAGATTCTCACCTCTCTGATTTGTACTGACTCTGTTATTCTTTCGAGTCTTCTATGTATTCCAACCAAGGCCTTCATATTTGCTATCTTTTGTGTCCTAAATGTCCTTATCCCTCTTCTTCCCTTGATGGAGATTCATCCTTTAGGATTCAGTTCATGTTACTCATTCCAGTGTACACTCACTCTGACCTTCTGTAATCGCATGACACTTGTGCTTCTCTCTCATAGTGTGCTCTTTACATTGCAACAAAGCTGTCTCTTTTTTTTTTTTCTGCTTCACTTTGATATAATTGATAAATAGAAATTATATATATTCAAAGTGTACAATGTGATGTTTTGATATACATTGTGAAGTGATTGCCACAATCAAGTTCATTAATATGTTCCATCACCTTGTACAAATAGCCAGCATATATATGAAAGGTGTCCATCATCATTAATAATCAGGGAAATGCAAATCCAAACTAAAATGAAGCTGTATTGTTTTATATTCTCTATCCTTATTTAGATTCTTAAACTCTTTGAAGATAGAAACTGTCTTACTCATCCTTTTACCCTGTGACCAGCACAGATCAAGTATCGTCAATGTGTGATAAATTAATCAATGATACTGGATGGCAGAAACACTGGACTAATATTAACTGCTGTTATTAGGAAATTTAGAAGATGTGCTATAAAACCCTTTACAATAACACATCTTTCATATTGAATAATGATAATCTTTTTTTAGTTACTAAGAATTTTTTCCAAAATGAAATAACTTTATTACTATATTTGACCAAAAGCAATATATACCTTTGTGGAAAATTAAAAGAAAATATAAAAATATGAAGGGAAATCTTACCATTCAGAATTAACTACTGTTAAAAAGTGCTTTTAGCCAGGCACAGTGGCTCATGCCTGTAATCCCAGTGGCTTGGGAGACAGAGGCAGGAGGATCACGAGTTCAAAGCCAACGTCAGCAACTTAGTGAGGCCCTAAGTGACTCAGCGAGACCCTGTCTCTAAATAAAATGCAATAAAAGGTCTGGGGATGTGACTCAGTTGGTTGAGTGCCCCAGGGTTCAGTCCCCAGTAACCCCCCCCCGCCCCCACCCAAACAAAAAAGTGCTTTTACCCAAGCAGGGTGGCACACACCTGTAATCCCAGCTGCTCGGGAGGCTGAGGCAGGAGGATCTCAGCCTCAGCAATTTAGCAAGGCCTAAGCGACTTAGTGAGACCCTATCTCAAAAAAAAAAGTAAAAGAAGGCCTGGGGATGTGGCTCCATGATTAAGCACCCCTTGGTTTAATGCCCACTTTCAGGAGGAAAAAAAAAAGTGCTTTTAATATATAAGCTTAAATGTGCACTATTCCATTTTTCTTGTTTATAGTTTCACCTATAAAAGATTTTTTGGTTGTTTTTTTTTTTTTCTTTCCTCTTTGGAAGAATTCTGTTTTAACAAATAACATTAGAACATCTAACTTAATTTAATGAAGCCACTGCTTTTATGTTTCACATTACAAAGTAGCTTCCTGTCTTAGATGATGAAATGTGCCTTTTGCTAAGAGCCATGTACTCTTAGCCTGGAACCCAGTCTTTTAAATTACCACATCATACCTTGCTTTATATGTGGCCATCTGCTTAGTAATATATATCACTTCATCTATGCGTATAAGCCATTCTCCCCCCCCCCCAAGGTAGTACTGGGGATTGAAACTAGGGGTGCTGTACCATTGGGCTATACCCCAAGCCATTTTTTATTTTAATTTGAGACAGGGTCTTGCTAAGTTGCTTAGGGCCTCAGCCTCTCAGTGCCACTGGGATTATAGGCATGTGCACCTGTAGGCCATTCTTTAGTAATGGAGCAGTACCTACAAGGAAGGAATAATCATTTGAGAAAGCCAAGAATGTCTCTCTCTCTCTCTCTTTTTTTTTTTTTTTTTTTTTTTGGTGCTGGGGATCGAACCCAGGGCCTTGTGCTTGCAAGGCAAGCACTCTACCAACTAAGCTATCTCCCCAGCTCCTTTTTTAACTTTTTCTATAATGAATTAAAAAAAAAATTTACAGACTGCATTTTTGATTCATTGTACATGAATGGAGTACAACTTTTCATTTCTATGGTTGTACAAGGAAGATTCACACCATTCATGTAATCATACGTGTACATAGGGTAATTATGTCTGTCTCAGTCCACAGGATGTCTCTTTTAGGAGAAACTTTTTGTTTATACCCCATGTCTTGCTCCCACTGTATAGCCATTGACATGAAGTTTGCTGGAATAGATCTCCCAGATGTTTTTCTCCATGCACACCTTCTGTCCCATTCCACATTCTCACCTCTGCCCCATCAGGATTTGTTTTATAGAAGAAATGTGTTTTTATATATCTTTTCCTTCTTGTGTATTCTTTTGATAATTGTCCCTTTCCTTATATGTACCATGTTCCGTTATAGCAAATGATCAAATTCCGCTTTTTATAAAATGTGATTTTTTTTCCCCTAATAAATGCAAGTTATAGCACTAAGACCATTTGCTGGATCAATTTTTGGTAAGGTAAGACATCCTATAGAGGCAACAGAGTTTAGGCTCAAGTGTGGTTAGACTGTTTGATTAACTATCATTTATTATCGTGTTCAGATTTCATGTTCTAATCCAGTCTCACCTTTGGGGATGGTTGAAATATAGTAATGTTGCTAAAGATTATTAACTCTTATATGGATAATGCCTTGTTCTATTACCAGTTTCTATGAATACCCTTCCTGTTATTTGCTCTCTACTCTTACTTATATTTTATTTTAGATCACAGATTCTGCTGGACATATTCTATACTCCAAGGAGGATGCATCCAAGGGGAAGTTTGCTTTTACCACTGAAGATTATGACATGTTTGAAGTATGTTTTGAGAGCAAGGGTAAGTAATCAGAAAACTTTCTTTGAATTGAGCATCTTCTCCAACTCTGTAGTATGCTCTGCTATAGACAGCACTTGATTTCTAGTTTCAATTTGGTTTTCGTTCATTCTAATATGGAGATTTGATGTCTTATGGCCTTTGTAACATCTTCTGAAAGATTGTGTAGATGGAGTAGAAGATTGATGAAGTAGAGCACAGAGGATTTTTAGGGCAATGAAATACCTTGTGAACCAATAACATTTTTCACAGAACTGAAAAAAACAGTCCTAAAATTCATTTGATAGAGCAAAAGATCCAGAATAACAAAAGCAATTCTAATGTCAAAAAAGCAATGCTGGAAGGCATCATGATATCCAACTTCAAATTATATTTCTGAGCTATATTAACAAACACTGTATCATACTAGCATACAACCAACACGCAGAACAATGGAACAGATTAAAAGATACAGACAAAGGCACACAGGTATAGTTATCCAATCCTTGACAAAGGTACCAAAACGTTTATTGGAGAAAAGTCAGCGTTTTACAAATGGAGCTTAGAAAAATGGTTATCCATATGTAGAAGAATGAGATCCTTATCACATCCTGCACAAAAGTCAGCTAAAAATGGATCAAAGACTTAGGAATTATACTTTGCAACTTCTAGAAGAAAATATAGGGTCAACACTTCAACATATAGGCAAAGGCAACAACATCCTCAATAGGACTTCTAAGGTCAGGAAATAATACTAAGAATTAATAAATGGACAACATCAAATTAAAAAGTTTTTGCACAGCAAAGGAAACAATTAAAAATGTGAAGAGTAAGCCTACAAAATGGGAGAAAAATCTTTGTTAGCTACTCATCTTACAGGATTAATATCCAGAATATACAAAGAAAAAAAAATTACTTAACCCAATTAATAAATAGGTGGATGAACTAAACAGGCATTTCTCAAAAGAAGTACAAATGGCCAACAAATATATGAAAAAATTTTCAGTATCTTTAGCAGTTAGCGAAATGCAAAACAAAACTACACTGAGATTTTATCTGTCTGAATGGCAGCCATGAAGAATATAAACAATGGGTCTGGGGAGATAGCTCAGTCGGTAGAGTGCTTGCCTTGCATGCACAAGGTCCTGGGTTCGATCCCCAACACTGCAAAAAAAAAAAAAAAAATACAAACAATAGGGGCCACAGTTTCAGTTGTAGCTCAGTGGTAGAGCAATTGCCTGGCAAGTGTGAGGCCTGGGATTCAAAAATAAATAAATAAAAGTATTGTGTCCATCTATAATTAGAATAAAAATTAAATTAAATTTTAAGAAAAGAATACAAGCATTTATAAATACTGGAAAGGATGTGGAGAAAAAGGAACACTTTTACACCATTGGTGGAATTGTAAATGAGTACAGCCACTATGGAAATCAATATGGAGTTTCCTCAAAAGACTAGGAATGGAACCACCATATGACCCAGCTATACCACTCCTCAGGATTTATTCAGAAGAACTAATATGGGCATATTATAGCAATACATGTATACCCATGTTTATAGTAGTGCAATTCATAATAGCCAAGTTATGGAACTTGATCAGGTGTCTACCAACTGATGAATAAATAAAGAAAATTCAGTATGTATACAAAGTGGAGTTTCATTCAATGATAAGAAATGAAATTATGTCATTTTCAGGAAAATGAATAGAACTTGAAAACATTATTTTCAGCAGAAGTCAAGGGTCATATGCTTTCTTTCATATGTGGAAAAGGGAGAGAAAAAAGGAAAAGAAGGGGATGGGGAATCTCATGAAGATCAAAGGGAGACCAGTACAAAGGAACCAACTGGAGTGAGAAGAGGCAGGATTGGGGAAATAATGAGAAATGATATTGACCAGATTATTATATTGTATGTATGTGTGAATATGAAACAATGAATGCCACCATTATGTATAATTACAATGCACCAATAAAAATATGGGAAAAAAAGATATAAGCCAAAAAAAAAAAAAAAAAAACTTTGTGAAACTGTTGTAGTGGACACATGTTATTATACATTGATCCCAGTGTCACTATTGGAGGGTAAGCCAAAAGGAAACCTAACGTAAACTATGGGCTTTGGGTGATAATGATGTAGTGTGGGGTAGGTGCATGATTTGTAACAGATATACCACTCAGGCAGATGTGGATAATGGGGATGGCTATGCACATGGAGGAGTAAGGGGAATTGGGAAGTCTGTGTACCTTCCTCTCAATTTTGCTCTGAACCTAAAACTACTCTAATAAAATAAAGTTTTAATTAAAAGGGGGAGTATCATTTTCCAGGCAAATGCAGAGATTTACTGGAAGGGTCTTTTTTACAAAGGAGACCGATAAGGCCATGATATCAGCTAAGGGAATAAGCTGACTCTTCTATGCAAGACACTATATGGTCTTAAATTAGACCAGCCAGAGGTTTGTGGTTTTGTGGTTTCACTTAGGCTTGAAAAATCCTAATACTGTGCTGTGACAAACGAGATAATCTGAAGATTCTAGTAGAAAGAATACATCTGATCATTTGAACCAGGTCGGCCTAGGAGCTACTTGTGTTTCAAAGCTTTTTAAATGAAGAAAGAAAGGCAAAAGTTTGTATTACATCTCCTATGGGTAATGTCATAATCAGGATTACACATCAGATTTGGGAGAAGAGATTACTCTGGGTGCCATGTTTTGTTTTGCTTAGAGATTGCTGGTTCAATGCTCAGAAGACATCTGTGATTTAAGACATCTGTGTCTTAGTCTGTTCTTAATATTTTTATGTATTTCTCTTGCTTTCAAATTGATCTTTCTAGTCTATCCAAAAGAAGTTATTTACTGTCTTTTAAACATGCCATACTCATTTCCATTATCTGATCCTTTCTCCATGCTTTGCCTTCTGTCTAGACTATTCTGCTCAAGTCTTGCCTTCAGGTCTTCAAGTACTTCCTTTTCTTTCTTTCATCTTTTTTTTTTTTTTTTTTTTTTTGTACTAGGAATTGAACCCAGAGTCGAAGGCAGTCTACAACTCACCTCTTCCCCTTCTTACCATTCCTTCACAGCTGGGATTACCTGAGCCATTTGTTTTGGCTTAAAATTTTACTGTGCTTTGCTGTTATGTGTATGGATGTCCTAGATCCTCATTGAATTATTTGAAGGCAGATATTATACCTTTTGAAAGTCTCTAGCACAGTTCTAGAACTCCCAGTGAGTTCTCAATGAGGTTCTTTTATTTTTATTTTTTATTTTTTTTTGATACTGAGGAGTAAACCCAGAGATGCTTTACCCCTGAGTCACATCCCCAGACCTTTTTTTTTTTTTTTAACTTTTTTATTTTGAGACAGGATCTCACTAAGTTGCAGACTCTGGCCTTGAACTTGTAATCCTCATGCCTGCCTCAGGCTCCTGAGTTCCTGAGATTACAGGCATGTGCTCAAGGAGTTAATTTTTTATTTGGTACTAGATATAAGCACAAAAGGAGGGGAGACAGACCTCAAGGGATTCAGAGAAGCCTTTATTCCTTCGTGGACTTGGGTGCCATTGGGGCCCATTTTCCAGATGGGAAAAATAGCCGTCAGTTACAGAGGAGATTTTGATTTTATAGGGTACAGTGACATAATTATTAGAAGCTGTGTACGTGCAGTTTTGACTGTCAGGGGCTAGTTGTGCAGGTTAAAACTTTAACTTAGGAGGGTGGTTGTAAAAAGGTTGAAACTCATTGTTCTTTCTCTGGGATCCATTGTTTCCCAGAGTTTCAATGTTTGCTGTGCCTCCATTTAGGGCTAATCTGCGATGGGGGACCGTCTAAGTTTAGGGCCATTGTTATTAGGAAAGGGTGCACTGAGAGAGGTTTAATGTTTGGCCAATTTCCCCTCCCTCCCCTCAAGCCACACTGTCCCTCTGTTTTTTCTGGGGGGCTGTCTTTTAGGAATATTATTTTCCATAACCCTTCACCAGAGATTGAACCCAGGGGTACTCAACCACTGAGCCACATCCCCAACCCTATTTTGTATTTGATTAGAGACAGGGTCTCACTGAATTGCTTAGCACCTTGCTTTTGTTGAGACTAGCTTTGAACTCGTGACCCTCCTGCCTCAGCCTCCCAAGCCACTTGGATTACAGGCTTGAACCACTACACCTGGTGTTCATGAGTAAATTTTGAATTGATTTCAGTCCATTTCAGAAAATCTCCAGTGTCTCTCAGGCAGTAGAGGTTATTACCATTCTCTGTGGCTTTTGTGCTCAAGGACCCCAGTAGTTAAGTGGCACTGTTTTCTAAACCCTCTTACTTTCATAAGGTGGTTTTTAGCTTTTTATAATAGATGAAATCCAAGGAATTTTTGTGAGTGGTTTCCTGGGGCTCTTTGAGTCATTCCCTTTCCTCTCTCACTCAGTGATTTAAGGTTAGATTTTGGGGCTGGGGTTGTGGCTCAGTGGTAGAGCACTCACCTAGTGCATGTGAGGCACTAGGTCTGATCTTCAGCACCACATACAAATAAATAAATAAAATAAAGGTATTATGTCCTTCTACAACTAAAAAAAAAAAATAAATAAAAGGTTAGATTGGGGTGGGGGCAGGACTAGGGATTAAACCCAGAGGCACCTCTACCACTGCCACTCTACCCAGTCCTTTTTTTATTTTGAGACAGAGTCTTCCTAAGTTGCCCAGGCAGGCCTTGAACTTGTTATTCTCTGCCTCAGCCTCTCGAGAAGCTAGGATTTTACAGGCATGTGCCACCGTAGAATTCCTTTTTGATCACACTGAATCAAATTAATTTTTCTAATACAAATGTTGTGTTATTGGCCCTATTATCCCCATAGACATTTTCTTTCTAAGAAATATCCCTGAGAATTGTAATTCCTGTAAGTTTTTTTTTTTTTTCATTCAGCTTTACTAACTCCTTTAAGGATTTAGTGGGAATAGCCTTATAACATTTTTTCATCTATTAAAGTAGGCCTTGCATTGATCAGAATGTTTGACTTAAAATGGAATATTAGATAAAACCTATATTCTTTTCGATACTCAGGTTCGTGTTAAATAATTCAAGCTTAGTGTGTACTCAGTAATCCTGAGTGTGGCCTTCTCTCAAAATTTAACAGGGCTTTCTTTTCAGATAGGGAAATATGCATTTTCAGCCTAAGGTGGTGCCCACTCCCTACTGATCTGTATGCCACTAAATTTCACAGGGTTGTGACTTTTATTTCGAAAAGCCTGTGTGTTTTTTCTTCTCTTATTCTATTCCTCTGTAGTACCAGTAGCGGGATCTTATGTCGTGCCTGCTCAGAGATGTTTGCCAGCAGCATGTTCTCTTTGCTTTCCGGCACCCCACACAGATAGAGGCTTTGTCTGGAATGTTTGTGATTTTAGCCAGAGCCAGGAATTTTCTGCTGCTGAGTAGGGGGAGGAGTTGTGTCTGTTTCCCTCTATTGAGAAGATAGGGGTGAGGGAGAGGGAGGTGGGTGGGTGATTTCCCGGAATTTTAAATATTCTGCACAATGATTCTTTTGATTTCTTTCTCAGGAACAGGGCGGATACCTGACCAACTCGTGATCCTAGACATGAAGCATGGAGTGGAGGCGAAAAATTATGAAGAGGTACGTGTTGCTGCAACAGCCAGAGGAGGCAGTAGTGTGCTGTGCTGTCAGATTCTGTGCCTTAGTCAGGCCAATAGGCTATGTTTTGTCCAGAGGCTGTTTTTCTCAGCAGTCATGTGACAACCAGCTATGATCTTATTAATACAAAAAGTTGTATTAATGGCCTTAAATAGTAATTCTGGTTGTGCCATCAGCCAGAGGACTGAACCAACTGTCCCTTAGAGATGTTGCACTCAAGCATATGCCATGAGCCCTCTTGAGGCAGAAGCCAGGTATATGTAGTAATAATTTTTAAAAGCTAAGCTTCAGTTATGTGTTGATGTCGAAGGTTAAAAAAGGTGGTTTGTTTTTAGTTCCGAAGACTGTTCCCCCAGAGCCAACGACTAGGTATATATCTAGAATGTGAATTTAATGCTGTTTAGTCTTGAACAATTCTGATGTCTTTTAGAAACAAGCATAGCCAAAAAACCCAGCTTTTAATTAAAACAATTTCAAATTTTAAGAAAGAAGGCGGGATAGAGGAGAAAACTGCAAGAAATAGTGATAATGAGTAGAAAGGAAGTATTAGAGAGTAATTAAAACGTGTTTGAATGACAGGGAAGTGGAGGATACATGGGATAAGGAGAAGAATGACAGGCTTTTTCATCTGTATTTGAGACTTTGAGGGCAGCACAAAATGATTTCAGATGAAGAGTTTTGTTTTATTTTTTTGGTACCAGGGATTCAACCCAGGGGTGCTCAACCACTGAACCACATTCCCAGCCCTTTTTAATATTTTATTTAGAGACAGGGTCTCGATGAGTTGCTTAGGACCTTGCTAAATTGCTAAAGCTGTCTTTAAACTCAAGGTCCTCCTGCCTCAGCCTCCCAAGTTGCCACCATACCTGATTGAAGAGCCAGGGACAGTGGCTCATGCTTTTAACCCCAGCAACTCAGGAGGCTGGGCAGGAGGATTGCAACTCTGCCCCTTAGTGACACACTGTCTCAAAACAAAAATTTAAAAGGACTGGGGTGTGGCTCAGTGTTGGAATGCTCCTGGGTTATATCTCCAGTACTGCAAAAAAACAAAAACAAAAATGAAGAGCGCCTTTGAAAAACCACAAGAACTATTTAAGACTGATAACTGTACAGAAAGTTGAAAAAATTTCTTTCCCAGCCAAGCAGCACCTGAAGGCATGAAGAAGTGGAGTACAGGATATGTTAGTGACTTTTGTAGAATGTAATCTAAATAAATGAAGAAAATTTGTTTCAAGTGATTTAGGAGAGTTTTCTAAGAATGGCCAGAACTTTAGAAGAGGCGTATCCTAAAATGGACGAAGACTGGAAGTGACTGGTTATTTCTGCAACAGGAAGTAGTAGTATTAACAATTGCAGCTCCCTGGGTCTTTCCTCTTTCCCCTTGTTTAGGTGGACAACACTTGAACAGATAGAGTTATTTGGAGGCAATAGATAGGAGCACGTGATCCAGCAATGAATGGAAGACAGTTCCTAGTAGAGACTTTGACTTGATTGTTCTCCAGGTTAGTGCAAGTAAAAGAAATAAGAAGCAAGAGAGCCTCTTCATTTGATGAATTTAAGAGTAAACTGAAAAATCTTTTTAAACTTCCATGATTCAGAAGAGCCTTAATTACATTTACATAAGATAATGTATGTTAAAGTGCTGTTGTGAGATACAAAATACTAAGAAAAATGTTGTAGGTATTATGCAAGAGTAGATAAAATGGTTTTCAGTTTGTGGTTACTGCTACCATTCCCCACCATGGGTCATTCTCCAAGCAGCTATATAATTTTGCCTGTTGTGATTGTTCTCCAATATAGTGTCTGTCATTAATGAATATTTTTTAAGTAACAGGGCACCTGATACCCTATTAGACTTGAGACCTAATTTGTTCCCCCTTGAAAACCCTTGACATTATTTTATCTTTACGAAAAGAGCAATGTGGGCACCACTGTTTGACATTTTAGAACCACTGTACCTCCTAGAATCCTCATTATCCTTGGGCTTTATTAACTCTGGGAAAAGGACTTTATATCTTTTTTGACCTTCTACTTAACCCAAGAGGGGAATCCCTAGCAGAAAGGAAGTCACATTGCTTCCTTTGCCTGCTTCCTGCTTGGGATGTTTGGCACATCCTAACCCTTCTTTACGCACATGATTACAACACAGCTCTAAGGTTCCGCTTCTTAACCACCCACCTCTCCTCCCCACTACATTCCTTATGAGCCCTCTGCCATCCCCCAAACAATAGAGGCAGAGGAGGTGAGGTGGGTATAACAGGTCAAAGACCAGTCCTTTTTTCAGTCTGTGGCTCCATTGAACCTTTGTTAGAAACAGCTATTAGTAGTTCCTGGGCTAATAATGTCTGTAATAAGAATATGGATAATAGAAGCACTTTGTTCCCTGGTTAATTGCCAGAGAGCACTGAGCATATTTAGAGTTCAAGGCATTTAATTTTAGGCCCTTCAGATAATGGAGAGCTTTTACGCCCAAAGAATTTGGATCCTTTGACATCAGCTAAGATTCATAAAGGCAGCACATTTCTTTTCTTTGGTTTATTTTCCTCACATCCAACATATGTTGGATCTCTTCCTCATATTCTGAAATCCCATGTGGTCCTGAACAATTCAGTAGTAATTATTATCTTAATAGCTGGGTGAAGTACTGTATTACCTATCTAAAATGTTATGGAGGACTTAGTTAATGCCCTTGAAATTGCTGTATAAACACGTACAAATGTGAGATGATATTATTTGGAAGACATAGTGCTTGCCATGTGTTAAAGAAGCATAAAGTTATGTGGCTTTAAAAAAGAAAGAATTCTTATGTCCTCAGAAATAAAGCACTTTTGATTCCCTGTGTTGTATTTTAAGAACTTAGGCTGGGCATGGTGGTACACTTCTGTTATCCCAGCTATTCAGGAGGCTGAGGCAGGATGATTACAAATTCAAGGCCAAACCAGGCAATGTAGAAAAGACCCTGTCTCAGAATAAGAATTAAAAGGGGCTGAGGCTGTAGCTCAGTGGTAGAGTGCCTCTGGGTTTGGAACAGCCCAATACTGCCAAAAAAGAAAAAAGAACTTCTGGCCACTTTATTGCTATTGCCTCCTGGGGCAGAGGAGCATCTTATAGATTGATTACATGAATCAAGCTATTTCTTTTTCATTTGTGCTATGTAGAGTAGTTGTTTTCAGGAACTTGTCTGATTGTGCAGCTCAGCAAATTAAGGCAGGTACTGTCTCATAAAGAAGTAATTCTCTGACCCATCGTCTAATTTCTGAACTGTGTATGGTCCCTTCTTGCTGTGGATGTCAGCATTTTCAGAGTTCTGTTTTGCCTAGGGGTTCTGTTAGTCTGTTATTTGCTATCAACACATATATTCAAACACAGTGCTGGTTGAAGCCACAGCTGAAGACATTCCAAAACTTTCTCTCGAAATATTGTACCTCATTTGTGTACAATGACTCAAAATGCAGTCTGTAAAAAATTAAAAGATAAATAAAAAAGTAAAAAAAAAACTGTTTCTCTGGATGCCTTCAGAGAGGAGGAGTTGCGCTTCCAGAGCCCCTTTCATGACACAAGTTAAATGAAAGAACTATGCACCTGATGCATAGTTGGTCAGTTAGTAGATTTTAGCTCCTTTCTCCTGTTTTGGAAGCTGCCAAGTAGCCATGACAGGATAAAATCTTTCTAAACTTCTGAACTTTCTTAATTATTGGGACTTATTTTGGCACCTTCTTAGCCTTTTGAACTTCTATGAGTAGTAGGCTGATGATTCATATGCTCCCTACCCCAAGGTGTAAGTAGATTTGTCCTTGGATATCACTCATCATCTTTACCTTGATCGTGTTAAACTAAATGGTCCTGACATACTGCTGTACTTTTGGAGTTTGTGCAGAACATAGAGGCAAAAAAACTAATTTGATTGAATTTGGAAGCTTCTCTTGTGAGTCTCATTGCTCCACCAAGGAAAAGAATATAAGTTTCCTAGAAGCTGGATTCACACCCTTGTTTTAGGAAGCAGTTTTTTGGAGAGGTAGCTCCTTTCCTTGGTATAGTTACATATAACTCTGAACTCTGTAGATTCAAATCATCAGTAGAGTGGTAGATTTGTTTATGGGTAGGAGGAGTTTAATTTAATAATATTTGGGAGGTGTTTCAGATACAAAGGGAAAGCCTATAAATTTTAGCTTTTCCCAGCCCTACCTACTATCTGTTGCATGTAAGCAATAGATGTTGTGGTAGAAAGGGCCTTCTCTCAGGTAATGGGCCTCAAGAATATGAGTGCCGAGTGAAAAGAGATGCAAAGTGCTCTTTGCACACAGGAAGCACTTGCTCAAGCCAGGGATCAGCAGCACTTAATTAGTAGGAGAAGAGAAGACCACGCCAACACATGAGGTGGAAGTGCTTACTGTGTTTTAGTATTTAGCTGTAAATTATTTTCATTTCCTTGGGTTTGGGGGGCTAAACTGTGAGGGAAGAGGATTAAAATCAGAACAAATTTGTGAATATGACGATGTATGATTGTTAATCATGTGGCACGATATAAGCGTCCTAGGGTTTTAGGAAGGAGGAATTGGTGTGGACAGGAGTGGTTGAAAGGGTCTTCATGGATAAGGTCTGAAAGATGTAGGATTTGAGAACAGCTTGTGTGCTTCTGGAAGTCAAGGGTTCTGTTCTTGGGTTTTATAGCAGAGCTTTGCAGTTTTGATGCTAGATGAATGCTTTGGTGACCCTGGGTAGGGAGTCAAGTAACCATGGTGTGCTGCTAATCCTCGTCTGCCACCTAAAGGGCCAAGTAACTTTATGGGCTCTTTAGTTTCCTCATTTGTAAGAGGCACTCATTGTAACGGCTACACACAACATACGAGGGGAGTGCCACCCCCTGGTGGAGAACCTGTGGTACACATTGTCCTGTGGTCCACCTTTGTCAAACTGCTGACAAAACATCCCAGGCTTCCAGCCATAGGAGAGAAGTAGGCTAGAAGTGCCCTGGCCTGCCTTCGTGGATCCTCCTCCAGGTAAAATGTTCAGAAGAGCAGAACAGTAAGTGGGGATTTGATACTGAGCTTTCTTTCTTAGCTTTTTTACTGACTATGATATAAAGATTCTTGATATTCATTAATGATAGATACTTAGTTCTGGGCAAGCGAGGAGAGTCTTCGTGAGAATACTTAACTAGAATTTGGTTTAAAATTTTCCTCTATTACCTACAAAAATGGTAATGGGGGAAAGCGAGGAAGCTCATTAGTCAAACCAACTGGACAACTTATTTAGATCCTTGTGACCCTAGTAGCTTGTTTACTTTATTTTACTTATTTATTTATTTGTGGTGCTGGGGATTGAACCCAGAGCCTTGTGCATGTGAGACAAGCACTCTACCTAACTGAGCTACATCTCCAGTACTTCACTTTTGATTCAGGAAGATTTTAGTGTAGTCTTCTGATTTTCTTTGTCTAATTTCTAGTATCTGTAGAGTTGGATTTCAGTCCTAGCATCAGCACACTGAGACCTGGGGAAGTTATTTAACATCTTGAGCCTTAGTTTCCTTGTCTGAAAACTTATGGATAATACTTTCTGGGGTAATGGGATTGAATGAGATCATAGGATGTAAAATACCACATTCCGAGTATGTACTAATCGGTCTGCTTTTTTTCATCTCTTTCCCCAGTTTATCTTCAGTCTGACTTTTGGTCCTTTTATTTGCTATTATCACACCACCTTCTCCTAAACATAAGAATATGTGTGTATATGTGTGTGCCTGCCCAAACACCCTCTATTCTAGTTTCCAGCATATTAGACTCCTTATGTCGACACTATTCATAGTCTCCAAAGCAAGGCCTACACACCTTAAATGTTCTCATCTCTTTCAATATCCTCTCCCAATTTGTGAGACCCCCGCTTAACTTCTGTTAAGTTTTTCCTTATTCTCCCAGTTAGAATCATTCTCTTACTACTTTCTTTCCATTCTGCTTTTCATGTGTATCTTTGTAAAAGTCAATAAATAATGCTTATATTTTAACTATAGCTTTATATGTGAGACTTTCCACCTGTGAGCTTAATGTGGTAACTTAGCTTCATGTCTTGCACACACTAAGCCCTCAAAGTATATTTTGTTAAGATCTTTAAAGGTTTAAACAAAACAAAAATGGGTTGGGGTTGTAGCTCAGTGGTAGAGCATTTGCTTAGCATGCATATGGTCATGGGTTTGATCTCAAAAAAAATCATGCAAACTTTGTATACTTGTTTTAAACTAATCATAAAAGTCTATCACTAATTCTAAATTTTTCTTGTAATGAAAAGTTTTTTACCACCCACTTCTTAACTTGATGTGTGCCTATGTGCTTCTTTCCCTTTCCTCCCCATCTATCAGTTACTAATCTTTCAGGCCTTCTTGATTTACTTGTCAATTTTCAATCCAGTTTAATGGTTTCCTTTTATAATCAAATAGCTTTATAATTATGAGTTTCCACCTCTTCTTTACTCTTTGTTTTATTTTTGTCTTTGGACATAATTACTTTTTATTTGTTTCCATTTTAAAAATAAACAGTAAATTTGTTTCTCATAGTTTGAAAGGCTAGGAAGTCCAAGGCCTGGTTGCCAGCCCAGTCAGAGTCTGGTGAGGGCCCACTTTGGGTTGCAGACTGCTGTCTTCTTACTGTGCTCTCAAATGTCAAGGCAGATGACCTTCCTTAACACCATTTAGTTGCCAAGTCATTCAGAGTTCAGTTGTTGGAACAGTTTTTTGTTCCTTGATTCCTTTTCCAATATTATTTTGATTTCTAGGTTTAAGCGTAGAAATATATTTGCAATGTTGTTTTAGGCACTTGGGTTTTCTTTAAGCTTTCTAGATTTTAAGTTGATATCAACAGCAAAGTAGTTATTTTAGGGCAGTAATTTTTTAAAATGGGATCTTCATTCCACTAATAAATAGTAGAATAGTTTCCTGAAGCAAGAATGGGATTCATTGAGGAAATAAAATTGATTTAGAAGATAGAAATTGGACAGTTTGGTTATGAATAGAGGCAGAGTTCCGAGCAATACCTACACTAGAAGAAGATTTGCATATAGATACAGAAACATAAGTAGTGTGGATTTTAACAAGATCTGGAAAAATATATACGGAGTTCATAACCATCGTTAACTCTGAAAAAGAATGTGGGAATTTGGGAGTTGAAGAACTACCAAGGTAGAATTTCGGTTTTTGTTTTCTTTGCTTCTGAATAGTTAAAAGTTTTAGCAGGAGTACATATTTATGTGTGCTTATACAATTAAAAAATAAATATTGGAAAAGCATTTGGATTAAGTTTTTTGAGCTATTACTTACAAAAGCTACCGTTGGTACCAGATTTAATTCTATCCTATTTTTTTGGGTTTTAGGCTTGTCATCTAACAAAAAATATATTATTTTCAGCCAGCAGAGGCACAGCCATAGTTTCACTTCCAGTTCCTTTTGCAAGTTTCTATTTAGGCAATCTTAAATAATTTAGGTCTAAGAAGTTTCATGTCATGTCATTATACTATCTCATTCAGGAAGCTTTGGAGGGAAAGTTTAGAGCAGGAGGGAAATTGTTAAGCAGGCTAAAGTTCAGCTTATTATATATCTTTTATATTGGTATCCAGCATTTTGCAAATTTAAGAAAATGTGTATACAATGGAACAAAATCACAAATCTGTCAGCATGTTTTTGTGTACTTCAAATATAAACTGTGTGTGTGTGTGTGTGTGTGTGTGTGTGTGTGTGTGTGTTACTGGGGATTGAACCCAGGGGCTCTCCAGCACTTGCTACATCCTAAGTCCTTTTTATTTTTTATTTTGAGGGAGGATCTCACTAAAAGTTCCTGAGGCTGACCTCCAATTTGCAGTCCTCCTGAGTAACTGATAACAAGTGTGCACCACCACACCTGGCTTTCTGTCCCAATCTTAATGGCAGGTTCTAATTTTTTTTTAAATGTTTTTTTGTTCTTCACACATTCAAGGAAGAATATAGGTAAACAAAGAACATAAAAGTCACCCTTAAACTCTTCCCATTCATCCCATGTAAACTGATGTTAACATTTAAGAGAGGGAAGGAACAAGGAAGACATTGGACAAAGGAGAAGAGAAAGTGGGTATTCTATAGAGAATTTTAGTAAAATAGGGGAATAGGAAGTAAACAAGCAGATATAGAGCAAGAATTGTTGAAGAAATCCCACTGTGGGAAAAACTTGAGAGCAACGGACATGTAGGAATTTCAAGGTATGGGAAATTCTGGTGGTTTATCCATCTTAAAGGAAATCATGAGCTCCATGTGGCATGCACCTATAGTAGCAACTACTTGGGAAGTTGAGGGAGAACGATTGCTTGAACCCAGGATTTCCTCCTAGGCAACATAGGGTGGCACCTGTCTGTAATCCCAGCAACTCGGGAGGCTAAGACAGGAGAATCGGAAGTTCAAGGCCAGCCTCAGCAACTTTAGGATGCCCTATCTCAAAATTTTAAAAGGGGCTAGGTATATAGCTCAGTGGTAGTGTGTCCCTGGGTTCAATCCCCACCAAAAACAAACAAAAAACCCCAAAAGTCAAAATTGATAAGAAAACAATGTAGAATAATGAAATCCTTGCTCATGTGATATATGCCTCTAGATAGACTTTCTCACATCATTCATTTCTCAGTATACAAGGAAATCTTTAGAGATTTCTTTTGATAACCAGAGTATCATTCTTAAAGTGATGCATGCCTGTAATTCTAGCAACTCCAAGGCCGAGGCAGGAGGATCACAAGTTTGAGACCAGCCTCAGCAACTTCGCAAGCCCCTGTCTCAAATGAAAAGGACTGGGGATGTAGCTCAGTGGTGGAATACTCTGGTATTGATCACCAGTACTGCAAAAAATAAATGAGTAAACTAAAAACCTTAGTGTAATAGTTTTGATTAAATGTGGAATTCGTTGTGGTTCCGAGTTCTAAAATAAACCTTAAAGTTGTAGGATTAATATGAGCAAACCATGGACTAGAGGTATAACTTAGAGGTGGAGAGCTTGCCTAATGTACAAGGCCCTACGTTCAATCCCCAGCAGTACCAAAAAAAAAAAAAAGGTGTATGAGCAAACCAGAATTCTCTAATTCTATATTTTGAGTTTTACCTTAATGTTGTAGCAATACATACTTTCTCATTTTTGTGTATTATTGGGAATTCAGTGAGTTTTCCCTTCTAAAACTAGTTTTGACTTTTATGACTCACACTTATTATACTAATAATACTGTCTCTTTCCTAGACATGAATGGAAGGGTAAATAAAAGTAAAGTGCTTTATTAAAGTCAAAAGTTCAGGGAAACGAGTATGTTTTACTTTACAGTCTACCACATTATAGTTATGAAGAAATTATAATCAAAATTAAAGTATCTTAAAAGATATAAATAATTCATAGGAAGGGTAAAAGGCCAGGTTTTAAAATCTGTTAGGATGATTGATGAGAGAATCTAAACCTACTATTTTTTGGGGGGGAGGCGGATGCTGGGGATCGAACCCAGGGCCTTGTGTTTATAAGGCAAGCACTCTACCGACTGAGCTATCTCCCAGCCCCTAAACCTACTAACTTCTAAAAAGATGTCTCTGTTGCTTTGTGTTCCTAACCAGAGCAGTGTTTTCAGGGAGTAGATTCCTAATTTATTTCTTTTCCAGATCGCAAAAGTTGAGAAGCTCAAGCCATTAGAGGTGGAGCTACGACGCCTAGAAGACCTTTCAGAATCCATTGTTAATGATTTTGCCTACATGAAGAAGCGAGAGGAAGAGATGCGTGACACCAATGGTGAGAGAAAGGCAGCTCTTATTTCTCAAAAAGTGAACCCTAAAGGAGACAAATCCCCAAACATTAAATTTTGGTGTACCCTTTTCTCAGTTTTGCAAAAGTGGGGGTTTATGGAAGGAAAATTGATGTTTCAGTGCTGTGCTAAGAGTAAATCAACCTTGTTAGAGTCGAGTTTTCTTCCGTGATGCACTTGATCATATCCTCTGTTGGCTTATAGTTTGTCAGATCAATAGCACTAATCTTTGTAATTTTTAGCATTTATACATAGAATTATCTTTCTTTTTTTTTAATTATCTAAGGTCCTACTCTGAGACCTAGGGACAGAGTGAAGTTCATTAATGGCCTTTTCCCTCTGGTCATTGGTCAGCCAACTGAGGAAGCTTACTTCTTTACATGCTTTTGTCTTTTAGAGTCAACAAACACTCGGGTCCTGTACTTCAGCATCTTTTCAATGTTCTGCCTTATCGGACTAGCCACCTGGCAGGTCTTCTACCTGCGTCGCTTCTTCAAGGCCAAGAAGTTGATTGAGTAATGAGACCCAGTCTCTTCCTCCCTCATGAATCTCAGCCAGCAGAACATCGCTGGGACATGCCTTGCCTAAGGCATCCTACTAACAGCACCATGAAGGCACATTGACGCTTTCTTGCCAGAACTGATCTCGTTTGGGAGGACGTGGGGTACTACCTACACCCAACAAGTCAAGGAGGGACTTCTTTTTAACTCGGTAGGATTTGGACTGGTTTTGCAACAATAGGACTATTATTAGAGTCACCCATGACAAAAAAACAGGGGTTACCTAGATGATGCCAAAGCCAGCATTTGTCTGGGTTTCCTCGTGTGATCTGTTTGCACCATGTTTGCTTTCCTTCTTCCACTTGCTCACCAGCTTGGGCTTTCACTCTAGTTCTTTTACCAGGATTCATATGACCATGTTGAACTTGTTTCATACTGATTGTTCTCTTTGGGTTTCCTTCTGAAAACACCTGGCCCTTAGCTGAAATGTTTACATAGCTTCTGGTGATATCCTTTCATAATTTTATGTCTTTTAAAAGGGTCGTGAATGTGATACCTTATAAAAGTGAACTCAGAACTGTAGATTACTTCTTACAGAAAATCTCATTTTAGACAATTAAAATGTTTGCGTGCAACTGCTTGATTTTTTTTTCTTTTTGTGTATGTATATTAGTTCTGTGCAGTTTTATCATGTGTCTAGAGTCATGAGACCATCACAAGCTACAGGACAGTTCCATCACATGGATCCCTCCTACTGCCCTTTTATAGCCGCAGCCACCTCCCTCCTATTTACCCCTTTACCCCAAACTCTGGCTACTACTAACCTGTTTATCATCTCTATAATTTTGTTGTTTAAAAAATGTTATATAACAGTATAGAATGTGACTTTTTGAGATTTACTTTTTTTACTCACCATAATTCCCATGAAATTCATCCAAGTTGTTACATTTTATCAATAGTTTGTTTCTTATTATTGCTGAGTAATATTCCGTGGTTACAGATGTACCACCCAGCCTGTTTAACCATTCATCCTCTGAAGGACAGATGGGTTTGTTTTCAGTTTTAGGCCTTTACTAATTAAACTTCCGCGAATTTTTGTGTATAGGTTTTTAGGTGAGCATAAATTTTCATTTTTAAATTTATCTGGGATAAATGCCCAAAAAGGGCAGTTGCCAGGTTCTGTGGTAAAAGCACATTTAGTTGTATAAGAAATCCCTACTCTTTGCAGAGTGGCTGTACCATTTTACATTTCTATCAGCAGAGTATCACTGATGAGTTTCTCTTCATCCTCACCAACATTGGGTATTATTACTATTTTTTAAATTTAGCCATTTGAATAGCTGTGTATAATGTCACATTATGGTTTTCATTTGCATTTTCCTAATGGCTAATGGTGTTGAACATCTTTTCATGTGCTTGTTTGTGATTTGTATATCCTCTTCAATGAAATATTTGTCTTTTTGCCCATTTTCTAATTGGATCATTTATTACTGTTGAGTTTTGAAAGTTTCTTATTTATCCTAGATAAAAGTCCTCTATCAGATATGTGGTTGCTTGAATTTTTAACATCACTTTTACCAAGGAAAAGTAAGTAAAATTTACCAGTTCTTCTTGCATGGCCAATCACCAACTTAATTGAGGCATAGTAGGTATCAAATAGTTATCTAGGAGGGTCATGGAGAGAGTAAATACTTGAAAAATATATGTTGTGAAGGCAAAACCAAGAATTACATGTGGGAGTGTGAGGTGCCTAAAGGCCATACTAATGTGAAAAAGAGAAAATATGGAGCTGGGGTGGAGTACTCTCCTTGGATGCATGAGGCCCCAGCAAAACACACACACACACACACACACACACACACACACCTACCCACAGAGTGGATACAGTGATGATGTTTATAAAGAAGAAAACTGTAACTTGAAATCTTTCCCACTTCCCCCAGGAAAGTAGGAAGGAGTCCATCCTTTCTGGAATCTCTTTTTAACCCTGCTGACTGTTACAGAGCTTGTCTAATTGAGTGATAACAATTACTGGACTTGGGCCCATGTCACTTGCAGTTAAGCAGAATATGGAAATTATCAAAGAACACTGTTGTGATGACATGGATAAAGTGTGGAGGTGAAAGAGGGCATGATTTATGTTAAAATGTCAGGCTAGTCTGTCAGTGTTCTAGTTACTATTAATATAAAAGCTTTTTGGAGGGGAACTCCTGTAAACTCTTGTGCAGCAATAAGCTCTTGCCAACTTGGGCAACACTGCCATCTGCTGTTGAGAAGGGATAGTTGCTGCTTCTAAGAACTTGGCAGTAGATTCCTTGCCATAGGGACAGCAGATGTTGAGAAAGTCTGTAGCATATTAAAAGACAGGATGCATCCAAGTACAGAAAAACATAAACTAGGGGGTTAAGTTCCATCCTTAAACTTTTAAATATAAAATCCTAGCCTATATCATTAGCCTAACAAGAATCTCATATTTCTGACTGGTGCCTTCTCCCATTTTAGAAGCAGCGAAAGCTTCTGTTAGTTATAGTCTTCTCCTCTGAAAAATGTCAAAGAAGAAGGTAGAAGAGGAGAGAATGTTTTACTTTGCTGATGCTTTTGCTTTCAAGTGTGACTTTAAATTTAAGCTTTAGGGAATTAAAATTCTTTAACGTCCCTTCCTTTTACTTATGCCAAAATACCACCTTGGACACTGTATTTTGGGTTTAAAAGTTAATTAATATTATGCCTTGATTTTATCTAAAAGGTCAAAGTATTTGCCTTTGAAAACAGGCTAGTATGAGAGCAAATAAGCTTTAAAAACAGGGCTGTTACCTGCTTTCCTCCGTTTTTTTATTCAGAATGATCTGTATAAGTGGGAACAATTCAGTTCTAAGTAAACTTTGTTATGCGTTGTCCTGAACCCGTCAAAGCCATTTTCTCTTTGTTTAATGGAAAGAGGCATGTGGGATTTATACAGATTCATTTGTGTTGAATTGGGGGGTTTTGTGTAAATTTTCTCAAATAAATGCTAGTAGAAACCATTGTAGGTGTATATTTTTTCTGTTACTTTTGAATATCTCTTTGGATTAGCAATAATTCCTCCATATTCAAAGGATACCTGATTAGAGAAAAAATAATGTTCTTAATTTTACTTCAGGTGGAGATTAGATGAGCTAGTGAAATTTTATTGTACAAAAGTCATATATATGTATATAAAGTAAGTCATGTATAAACTAATAATTCTTATATATATGCATGTATGTATATATGTTTATATATGCCTATGTATTTTTTCAGAAAGCCCAAACATAAGCCAGACATTCTCTGTAACTTCTTTTTGGAAATTTCTATTGGACTTATTCCTCTAGGGAGCCCTCTTCCTTCCCCTCCATTCCTGAACTCTCTCTCCCAATTTGGAACCCCCTGTGACTTGCTTTTTTTGGCCCATCACATCTGTGTAAAACCCCACCACAGGAGGTAAAAGCTATTGTCTCCTTTGCTTTGCTTGACAGTAAACATTTTTTTCATAAAGCTGCTTTTCAAGAGCCAATAAGAAGTGCTTTGTACATTCACTGACCTCTTATTTATCCTCTACCTCCATTCTTCCAAAAACCAGACAAAATTTATTAGTGACACCATAATCTATGAGTTCAATTTAATAGTGGTTCCCAGTTTTTAGGTATAAATTAACATCAAAATGTCATTTCTTAGTGATATTTAACTTTTACAGAAATTATGAATGAGTTCAGCAAAACTTGCAAATGAATTTAATAGTATGATATACTTGTCATGGTGATACATATTTTGTAAATTATTCATTCAGTCTACTGTATCGGTGTCCTATATGTGAGTCACATGTATAAATTAAAATTTCCTGGGGCTGGAGTTGTGGCTCAGTGGTAGAGTGCTCACCTAGCATGGGTGAAGCCCTGGTTCAATCCTCAGTACCATGTAAAAACAAAGGTATTGTGTCCACCTACAACTAAAAAACAATTTAAAATTTCCTAGTATCATATTAAAAAAGCAAAAAGAAAAAGGTAAAATTAAATTTAAATAATAAATTTAACAATATACCCAAATGTTATTGTAACATAGTCACTATTAAAAAATTATTAAAGTATTTTATATTGCTTTTCACATGAAGTCTTTGAAATCCAGTGTGTGTTTTACAGCTGCAGCACATCTCCGTTTAGACTAGCCATACTTCAAGTGTTCAGTAGCTACATGTAGCTAGCAACTGCTTTAGCATACAGTGAAGGATTACACTTTGCTTGGTCTTTGGTAGATTCTTTAATCTTTACAATAACATTGTGGCTTCTGGTAGTCCACCATCCACAAATTGGGAACTTCTGCAATATATCATAAGTATTCATTTGTTAAAATATGAAAATAGTCTGTTTTGACCAAGGACACCTTAAAATGAATTATGCCTTTAGAATAAATGTTGAGTGTTTCTGGACTTAATATTCAAAGTCAGATGATTAGTTTCATTATATCCAGTATAATGAGGAATTTGGCATAAGGGCTCTGTTCTTACCTGCAAGAGGATGTTTTTCTGTTAAGCTTATGACATAGTGTTATAACTAGAACAGTTCACAATTTTAGGCCAGTTAATTGTAGAAAACCTATCTAGTTCCTCATTGGAAAGGTGCTGGGGAAAAATTTTTTGACCAAGAATTGACCTAGGGGCACTCAACCACTGGGGCCACATCCCCATCACTTTTCTATTTATTTTGAGACAGGGTCTCAATAAGTTGCTTTTGGCCTGGCTAAATTCCTGAGACTGGCTTTGAACTTGGGATCCATCTGCCTCAGCGCCACTGGGATTACAGGTGTGTGCCACCATGCCTGGTTTGAAAAAATAAAATTTTTAAGTTGTGGTGGAAACCTATTAAGTTTCTCAGAATGAAAGTTACACTTCTGATTTTAATTTTTTTTTTCCATTCTTTCAGCCTCTCCCTCCCAAAAAAAAAAAAAAAATATATATATATATATATATGTGTGTGTGTGTGTGTGTGTGTGTGTGTGTGTATTTAGCACCTAGTCTGTTAAACAAAATTAACAGATTAACAGAATTAACAGTTAAGTCAAGCTAAGATCTAGAGTAGATCCAGTTAAATGAGAGTTAATGTCTATCCTCAAAGTGCCTTCTAATGGAAATATGAAATGGCATCTACCTAAAATGATCTCCCTACTTTGCTTAGCTAATCGCTGACTTAATGCTTTGGCTGTTCCTCCAGCAAATTTGGCTTGGAAAGATGCCCCTCCAAAATTCCTTTCTAGAATTTTGTATTTTTATACCATTTATACAAACTATTATGATTGCCTGGTTATTTTCTACTATAGGAACTAGAAACTTCATAAGAGTAGAAACCACATGTATTTTATTCTGTGTTATATCCCAGAAGCTGGCACACATTTGTTCAATGAATTAGTTGAAATCAAAGATACTTGTAAAATTTAGAGCCCTGGGGTGAAACCAGCAAAACTAATGAGTCGTCAATCAAGCAGTCTTACATTTTGGGTTTTTTTTTAAATGTTACATACATACGGGATAACAACCTGATATTTATTCAACAAGTAATTTTGGGGCCTCTACTGTAATGCCAAGCACTTTTCTAAGCCCAGATTTTATATATATCCTTGAACAAGAGCAAAATCCAGGTTCTTATGGAACTTATAGTCTGATGAGTGAAGATAATAAACAAGATAAATGCATCAGCATTTTATAGGTAAGCATTCTGAAAAAATAAGGAGTGGCATTATAGGATATGAAGGCTAAGTTACTTTGGATTCAGTTGGATGTGAAGAGCTAGCAATGGAAAACATTCAGTATAGTGCCTAGAACATAACTCTCAAGTTAAGTACATGTGTAGTAGGAGTAGATCATCATGAAGGCTGGTACACTAATACAAATACTGGTTCCAGATAAGGGAAGACAGAAGTTCCGTTGTACTCTCCATTCAGACCCAATGCAGAATGTTATGCAGACTGCAGGATTTATATATTGAAAGGCACACTGATGAATTATAGAGAGGCCAGGGTGTGAACTCAGTCCTCACATCCCTCATCCCATTCTACCAAATTCTATCTTCCTTCTATATTTTCTATTTATGTCTACTTATATAAAAAACAAAACAAAACAAAAAAAAACAGAAGAGAATCTCTGGAATGCTTACATCTACCTTACCAATGATATCCCAACTAATAAAGTTCTAAATATCTCTCAGATTTCTTAAATCTGAACTTCCTCTTCATTCACTGATAATGTGTCAGCACCTCTTCTTAAAATATAAATTGCCTCGTAACTCGTCTCTCTGCCTCCAGTTTTCATCCTCTACGTGGTCATCAGAGTTCTTCATAAATTATAATTTGGGCCTTAATCCAAGGTGGCCATATTTAGTATCTGAGCTGGGTGTTCATGCAAAAGAAGGCTTTGTTACTCTTGTAATCTCAGTTTCTCTGGAGGCTAAGGCAGGAAGATTGTAAATTCAAGATCAGCCTGGGCAATTTAGAACCTATCTTGAAAAAAGACTGGGGATAGCTCAGTGGTAGAGCACTCACCTAGCCTGTATGAGCCTGTGGTCCAATCCCCAGCACCACAACAAAAAGGCTTTATTAATTATGCTGGGGGAAAAAAGACAAACAGGGGCTTCCCTAGAAAAGCTGGACATGCAGTTACTACTCATCTGCTTAAAAATCTCCAATAATTTTCCATTGCCCACAAGAAACCCCAAACTCTGAAAAGAGGTTACATCTTCTACCTCACATGCACCCTGGACTCCAGCCACATGACCTCTTAGCTCCAACGCATCCTGCTTTTCCATGGCTCTGGAGCCGATTGCCGGGTGTGACCTCCCAACTTCTCTTAATTAGCTGTGTCACACTGAGCAAGTTACTTGCCATTCTGTATTTTAGTTTCTGTAAAATGAGAATATGAGAATTAAGTGCTATAATATATGGAAAAACATTTAGTATAGTGCCCAGAACATAATCCTAAATAAATGTTAGCCATCATCCCTGTGCTGTAGGTCACATTTCCGCAACTTTATTAAAAAAATTTTTGGCCATGTGATATTGCTCAAGGTCACATAACTGATGAAAGGTATTGCTTATTGTGCTGCAATTTTCTTGATATGAGGGCAGGGAGCATCTTACTGCAGATTCTCCATTTCCAAATATACTCAAAACAATGCTTGAAATCAGATGGTCAAAGATCTAGAAAAACACACAGGAGGCTATTGATTTGGAAAAGAAGGGAGTGGAGAGTGTTGGGAGAGTTGACTGAAATTATTTTGTAGTTGTAAAGAAGAGGGAATCTGGGGTGGTCCGAGGAAAAAGAACTGGACCCACTGAGATGGCAGGAGAGTATCAACTTGCTATCTTTACTACAGTATCTCTAAACAAGAGCGCTGCCCAACGTTGGAAGGGACTACTTCCCCAATCACCACTCGTGTGGGAGGTCTGACGCCCAGGTGAGATTAGAAGACCTCTGGACCTCCAGGTAGTAAGGAAACCTGGCCAGGGATGCAGGGAAGCAGCTGCTGAGCCCGGAGAGCGTTCCTTCGGTGACGCCCTGACCCTGCGGAAGCTGGGCCGTTCCACCTCGCTCTCACCACGCGCCCGCCAACCTACGCCGGAGATCACACTTTTCCCCACCGCCCGAGGGGGAATGCCGGATCAGCTGAACTAATCAAGTGGGCAAGCGAAGGCGGGGGAAACTTGGCTGGGCCGGAAACACCCAGATCTGCTTCCGGGTCAGGGGACAGGCGCCACCATGGATCCTCGCGGTGCCGCGGGGCCGACGGAACCGCTGGCCGGCGTCAGAACCGAGTGAAGCGCTGCTCGGCCAGCGCCACCTGGGACACGCAGGCCGGTCCCGGAGAACCGCGGCCGCCGCCATGTCGGTGCTGGGCGAGTACGAGCGGCACTGCGATTCCATCAACTCGGACTTTGGAAGCGAGTCCGGGGGTGGCGGGGACTCGGGCCCAGGGCCCAGCGCCAGTCCCGGGCCGCGGGCCGGCGGTGGCGCGGCGGAGCAGGAAGAGCTGCACTACATCCCCATTCGCGTCCTGGGTCGCGGCGCCTTCGGGGAGGCCACGCTGTACCGCCGCACCGAGGTAGCGGCCCTCGGCTCCGGCCGCTGCCGGGCCGCTTGAGCTCCTCCTTCCCGGTCCCTCCTTCCTGACCTGCTCCCGGCTTTCTCCGCGTCTTGAGCCTCCTTGCATAATGTTTAGACACCCGCAGGGTATATGTGTCAGGGTCTTCACTTTTTCAGCCTACCTGCAGTAGGAATTGGTTAGATCACTGATTTCCACCAACTGGTCATTTTTGTGTAACCCCGGAAACCTGAGCCAATCACTGAACTGTCTGTGAGATTTAGTTTCCCCATCTGTAAAGTGGTACCCACCTTAAAAATCACCTTTTTTTAGGTTATTTTGTGAATCAAGAGAAGGTGCTTTGCAAACTAAGTGAAAGTGGTATGCGAACGTGAGGTGTTGCCAAAATTTACTTCCTCTCCTTGTATTGCTAGCTCTCAAAGGTCGGGCTGGGGAGGAGGGGCATAGCTTCTGAATACCTCAACATGGCTAGTTTTGTCATTATCTTTAAGTTCAGAAGTGATCACCCCATTGGATGTTTTCTTGAACGTCATTGAGGACGATCCCCATGTGTTGGTTTCTTCATTGGTGTTCATCTTGCAGGGTTCATGCGTGGAAAAATAACTTTATTGGTTGGTATAAGCTGTTGGGGGAACGTGGACCAATTGAGAACCCAACATAAGCAAAATAATCTCACCCTCTTCCATCCACTTTTGCATATGTGTATACTTTACAAAAAGCCACGGATCACTGATTCCCAAGTTAGGAACGTATATTCAGAACTCCACAATAATGATTCTACTTTCAAAAACCATAAATTAGATTTGATCACTAGAGTCTAGCTCTAGGACAAACATTTAATCAGAACTTGCTGAGGTAGGCAAAGGTGATTCATCCGCCAGTGATCCATCTGCAGTTCTGCTGTCTGTTCCAAGCCAGCATATGTTGATTTGATTTTGTTTTGTCCTGCTAGGAATTGAACCCAGGGTTCTGCACATGCTAGGAAAACTGTCTACCACTGGAGCTACACCCCCAAACCCCAGCATATGTTTAAGACTGAAAGATGGGAAAGAGGAAAGATGGTTGCAGGAAAATATCCTTAATTCTTTTTTTCCTAATGCCACGTTACTGTAGGATTACTGTTATTATAAACTATATATTAGTAGTCTGTTTTCTTACTTGCCCTGAATCCAAGAAAGAGGAGATGAATGTTGCTATTCCTGGGTTTTTGTTGTTGTTGTTTTTTAGAGAAATGACAATATATTTAAATGAATTGCTCACTTAAAGTTTAGACGTAAATCTTGGACTACAATTAGTTTCACATTTCCTTGCTCATCCCTTTCCCTGTTGAACTTGATTACTTCTTTTGTTTTTGAGTTGAATTTGATTTAACTTCCCCAGAATTGTATAGCATTATCCATATCATCAAATATTTCTTAGATCTATTAATTTACAAAGGTTCTGTTAGAAGCAGCCCTTTCCCTCTAGAAGGTTATGTTTCAGTAAGAAGATAATCAAACCAAGTAAGTAAACAAAGAGCATTTCAGTTGTATATGTATGTTAATGAAAAAGAATAGACAAATGCCATTTCTGTGTGTGAATGCTGAAAGTTAAGGGAATAGTTGCATTCAATAATTGTACAATAAAAGGCTCATTAAAGTTTCCCCAAGAAGTTTCTAAGGCTTGGAAGAGGCATTCAAAAGGGTGAAGAGGGTTATGTGGTCGAGATGCTGGTGTCTGGGAAGCAATACCAGGAAAAAATTAGAGGTATGGTAAAAAGGAATAGACAGACATGAGGAGCTACAGGTAAATTTTCATGAACAGAGAAAATGTGACAGATTATAATGGTGCGCCATGGGAGTCTGACTTTTCTGGAAAGGGTAAATGAAAATCATTAGGAAAATCTAAATTTATAAAATTAGAGGCAAGCTTAGTACTTTCACTTTATAAAAAGTCGTGATCAGCTGTGAATGTTGCTATCCAGTTCTTTTCCAGTATTCAAGCCCTTCTGTCCTTAATAAAATCTTTGACATCTGTATCCATCCCATATTTTTACTTGGAACTGACCTCATGGAAATTAAGTATATCAACAAAGTAAGAAGTAAAAGTAACCAAGGAATCTTCGTTCCTTACTTTCTCCCGTAATAAATTATAATTCTCAGTTGTATGCAGAACCTTTAGCTTAACATCCGTTTAAAGGAAAAAATTAAAAGAGTCAATCTTTGCCCCTCTGGGAAGTTTTCTTTCTAGGCTTACAGATCTGGGCGTGGATTCATTCACTTTTGGGCAAGAGGAAAGCACAAAGCCTCTGTTACTGTGTTGTAGGATGACTCACTGGTTGTGTGGAAGGAAGTTGATTTGACCCGGCTGTCTGAGAAGGAACGTCGTGATGCCTTGAATGAGATTGTTATTCTGGCACTGCTGCAGCATGACAACATTATTGCCTACTACAATCACTTCATGGACAACACAACCCTGCTGATTGAGCTGGAATATTGTAATGGTAAGGTAGAATTCAGTGGGACTTCCTCTGTAAGACATTCTTATGCTCATACTTAACTTGAGGGGAAAAGTACAAGGTATATAGTGATAAAACTTTAAATGAATTTCTAGAGTTTAAGAGAGATATAGTAATGCATGGCCTTATTTGTCTGATTTCTTTGGACCATTCATTGTAAGCTATGAGTAGTACCTTGTTATTAAGAAACTATACAAACCCATATCCCAAGTCCCACTACTTTCTAGCTCTGTAACCTTGAACAAGAAACTTCTCTGTGCCTTGGTTTCCTTATTGTAAAATGCGTTTGTTGACAACCAGTCATGGTGTTGCCCACCTCTGATTTCAGCAGTTTGGGAGGTTAAGGCAAGAGGATCATAAGTTCAAGGACAGCCTCAGCAACTTGGTGAGACCCTGTCTCAGAAACAATAAGGGCTAGTCACATTGCTCAGTGGTTAAACGCCCCTGGATTCAATCCCCAGTAACAACTACAACAAAAAAGAGTTTGTTGATCACTGTATCTAGCTTATAGGATTGTATTAAATCATACTTTAAAGTCCTTGGGGTAGAGACATGGTATGTAGCAAGTGTTCAGTACTTACTGTACAAGAGAATCCCCAAGATCCTTTTCTGGGCTGCATGCTAAAGAGGTATATTCTTCACTTATAACTTTCCAGTCTAAACTGTGGTGTTTCATGATTGTTTCTGGTTCTGATCAGTTGTAAATGTAGGAGATTATATTAGAAATTTTTTTAAACAGAAGAAACCTTAAGAAGTTAACTTTCTTTGTGATTAGGAGGAACCAGAACAAATTTAATAATTATCAAAACTCCAAATTATTAAATTTCAGGGGAAGAGAAATTGTAAAAACTTACCCAGGGCAAAAGTATAAATTGCAGCTGAGAATAAGACAAGCCAGGATTGTGTGCAGTCTCTATTACTTTATAAAAAACGAGAGAAGCAAATTCACACTTACTTCACAGGAAGAAATTTGTAAAGGGAGTAATGATTGGAAACAATCTAGGAGTGCATTTTTTGGGAAACCTTTTCAGTGGGAAGTGGGAAGAAAAGATTGTTGACATGCACCCTATGTATATAAAATATTGCATCACAGACGTAACCCGAGTGTTCTAGCAGTCATACTGGGAGAATTACAAAAATATTGCAGATTCCTTAAAAAGAGGCCTAGAAAAGAAAATCATCTGATTTTGAAGTGATTTCATTAATTGAGGTACTATAGGAATAATCTTTACTCTCCTCTTTTCTAAAAATACCATACTTCCCATTTTTGTTTTGCATCAGGGAGGGGACGGGGATCTTCATCGAATAGTTCTGATATTTTGTACCATGTGAAAAGCCAAAAGGGAAGAAATTATTTCCTTTAGAGAAAAAAATTCAGTCTTTCATTTCCTTGTGTCACCTGTTAAAACCCTATTAGATACAGGAGTCGAGTTTTGATCTCTATTAAGCAATTCAAACCTGTTTCTTGTTTAATTTCAGGAGGGAACCTGTATGACAAAATCCTTCGCCAGAAAGACAAGTTGTTTGAGGAAGAGGTAATTTATACGTTTATAGAAGGAAGCTAGAATTATAATGTAATTTTTACATTTGCTTCTGTTTACTATTCCAACAATGGAGAGTGTTTTTTTCCTTTTATCCGGGCTCCTTCCATACTCTGATTGATATTCATTAGTAAGAAAACCTTTAACAAGAAACCTGTCCAGCTGCTTCCCGAACATTTCACCTCTACATCATGCTTCACTCGGGCTTTCTTTTCTGGTTCTGTTACTGCATACTGGTAATGCCCAGTTTTCCAAACTTTTGCATGCTTCCTGAGTTTCTTTCCACAAGATTGCTCCACCATACTCTTATTTTATGACAACAGAACTATTTTATGGTGACCTGCTTTTTCTTTTTATCCCTACCACTTTTCTTTCCTACTCAATGTACAAGCAAAAGATGTCAAGTCATTAAATCAGTCTCTGGTTGCAGTTTCCTTTGTTTGTTTTTGTTTTGTGTGTGTGTGCGCAAGAGTATATTCAAATGAATTTTTTGTTTCCAAACCAAATATAATTTATTTTGTTTTTGTAGATGGTGGTGTGGTACCTTTTTCAGATTGTTTCAGCAGTGAGCTGTATTCATAAAGCTGGAATCCTTCATAGGTAATGAATTTAAAAATATGTATGGATGGATTCTTGTTTTCTTTCTTTCTTTTTTTCCTGCAGTACTAGGGATTGAACCCAGTGAGTTTTACCACTGAGCTATATCCCCACCCTTTTTGATTTATTTTGAGACAGGGTCTCACTGCATTCTCCAGACTCCTCTCAAACTTATAGTCCTCCTGCCTCGGCCTCCCAAGCTGCTAGAATTATAGGCATGCATACTGTACCCAGCTAGCACTTTTTTTTTCTTTACTAAACAGGGTTTTTCCATTGATGTAATTAGGACAGGAAAGAGTAGTAGGGGTTGTTATCTTCACTTTTTGAGATTAAACTGTGTTTGTGATCTAAGAAAAATCTCCTCAGTAGCTAGATTCCATTTAGTCATTTCTTTTAGAGGTGTCTTAGAATTTAGTAGATTAATTCATCAGGAAAGCCAAGAAGGTGCTATGAGAAATAGTATTAATTTGGATGGAATCCATAGTAAATGTTTTCTCTGCACAATAATAATTAGCAGTTGTTTTTAATTCTGTAATTAAGCTATTTCAATTTAAATAAATGGCATTCATTGTATAATTGTGCAGTTTTACTAAATATTTGATAAAAAGTAGGAGGAACAAAACAGGTTTCTGTTTATTTCTGTCTATTAATAGAACCATTTTAAGAGCATTTCTACATCATCATACCATTTCCAGCAATTGTAATGCATTAATGTTTCTTTTTTTATTGGTTTATTCACTTAGTTTACGTGTATACATACATGGGTTTAGGTATACATATATGTGGGTTTGTTTTTGTAGTACTGGGGGTTGAACCCATGGCTTTGTGTGTGCTAGGCAAATACTTACTACTGACCTACATTCCCAGCCCTTTTTATATTATTTTGAGGCAGGATCTCACTAAATTTTCTAAGCCGGCCTCAAACTTGTGGTCCTCCTGCCTCAGGCTCCCAAATAGCTGAGATTACAGGCATGTACCACCTCACCTAATTGTAGTGAGCATATAATTTTTTTTTTTAATATATATATATATATTTTACTTGTAGATGGATACAGTATCTGTATTTATTATATGGTGCTGAGGATTGAACCCTGTGCCTCACACATGCAAGGCAGGCACTCTACCACTGAACTATAGCCCCTGCCCCGAGCATATAATTCTTGGTAACTATTGGATGGCTACTGTTGCATGTTATTTTCTTTTTCAGAGTAACAAGTATATTGTTCTGGTTTATTCATATGTTTCAATAAAGGAAGCCAGAATCTAAACTAGGATTATTTTATTTTATACATGGTCAATTCATCTTTGGAAAAAGGGTCAGTGACTTATTAAGATGATCTAAAACAACCTAGTTGTGTTGATGCCGAGACATGCAGCCTCTTCTCCTGCCTTAACAGATTGTTTAAAACCTTGACACCAACCCCTGCTAAATTGTATGATACTATAATTCAAGGCGTAAGTGGTAGTTGAAAAGGCAGTATATTTTATAGCAACTATGGTTGCCTGCAGCACTTTTTCTCATCTGACTCTCAACTTTTCCTAATGGTATCATTGGTGTGGGATACATTTCTATGCTGTGAAACCCTGGATAGGGAATTTAATTCTTTGCCTTTACTCCCTAAGTCCCCTCTTCAGTATTAGAATATGTGTGAAAGTGATGATCACTCTGTGGGATATTTGGGACCCTATAACAGAATCTGACCAGTGGTAACACATTCATTTTTACTCTGTACCAATATTGGCAGGATGGAGATTAAGAAAGAACTATTGTCTATATGGACTTCATACATAGCATCTTTTTTTTTCCAGAGATATAAAGACATTAAATATTTTTCTGACCAAGGCAAACCTGATAAAACTTGGAGATTATGGCCTAGCAAAGAAACTTAATTCCGAATATTCCATGGCTGAAACTGTGAGTACAGGTTGCCCTTCATTTTTTTTTCTTTTCCTTTTTAGCTCTGTGAGATATAATCATACCCCCTAAATCTTGTGCATTTTTCCCAAGACTTTTTTTTTTTTTTTTAATGGTGATTGAATTCAGGTTACTATATCATTGAGCTACATTCCCAGCCCTTTTTATTTTTTGTTTCAAGATAGGGTATCACTAAGTTGCTGAGACTGGCCTCAAACTTGCAATCCTCCTGCCTCGGCCTCTGGAGTCACTGGGATTATAGATGTGTACCACCACATCAACCTTGAAAATCTTTTTTATTTTTTATTTTTTTTTTAATATATAAATTTTTTAGTTGTTGATGGACCTTTGTTTTATGCATTTAATTATATACGGCGCTGAGAATCGAACCCGGTTCCTCACACATGCTAGGCAAGTGCTCTACCACTAAGCCACAACCCCAGCCCGAAAATCTTTTTTTTATGTTTCCTTTGAATTCTGCTTCTGGTTCAGAGGGAAACCTGTGTTACAAGCAAAACCTAATGCCCAGAAAACAATCTGTTCTTTATTATACACAGTCAGAATTGGAGGACTCACTTAATACCTGATTTTGGACTTCATATGCAGCATCTTTTTGGGTAAAAAGAAGACACAAGTTGATCTTTAGGACAGGAGTCTTATCCTTTTAGGAATTATAAAATTCAGTTATGATTCTTCTGGTTTTATAATGCTCTGTACTTAAAAGAACTTGGAAATGTAAGTTTAAAAAAATTAACTTTATCCTGATGTTTTTTGGATAATATCAAGATATGTCTGCAATCCAGTCCCTGTTTCAGGGACTCAGTTGTTTGTATGATGATAGCCAAGTTGAGCTTCTAAAGAAGCAATTATGTCCTTACATGGATTTTTCTCATCAAGAACAATCTGATAAAACCCAGACTTGACTTTTCTTAGCCATTTAAATACAATGAAAGAATAATCTGAAAATTTATAAATGCCAGGCATATCATCTGAAAATTTTTTTATTTTGTTGATTCAAGATGACTTGTCTCTAATAGTGGGAGAAGCAGACTTTTGGACAGAATACTTTACTTCCAAAACCATTCTTAAAACCAGAGAATCTTTTTCAAATTCCTTTTAAAATTCCTTAAAAAAGAAATTTACTAGCTATGTTAACATGCCAAACATAGCCATTTAAAGTTTCATTACTGTGCATTTCAGTTAGAACTTTTAACCCCTTCTTTCAGTTACCATCTCCCCACTGTTAGTTCACATTGGTGAACTTTGACTAAGTCTGTCCCAATCTATGTGAAGTCTTTAGTAGGTCTTGAATGCCTACAGTCTGTGTGAACTAGGAATCAAAACCATTGAGCCTCCCAAGTTAACTACAGTGCCTTTATCACAGATTGCCCTTTTATAACTGACCCAAGAGATTTAATATGAATAAAATTTCTCCCCATAGTGACATTATCTCATGAAAACCATTTTGGGATCTGTTAATGAATGCTTTTTGGTTATTATCACTACTTTCTAGGAAATTTAACTATTAAAATGTTAATGTAGTTACTTCAAAAGAGAGGTTATTTTTGTTTTTTTCTTTGTTGTTCAGCTTGTGGGAACCCCATATTACATGTCTCCAGAGCTCTGCCAAGGAGTGAAATACAACTTCAAGTCTGATATCTGGGCAGTAGGCTGTGTCATTTTTGAACTGCTTACACTCAAGAGAACATTTGATGCTACAGTAAGTTGGTATATTATCCCACATTGTGTTTGCAAATGATACAGGTTGGTTAAGTGAATCAACTTCATTTATCTCTGAGCTTCTGATTTCCTGGACAGAAATCAACTGTAGTCAAAAATAATCTAGTCAGTCACCCGATTAGTATTATATCATTGAAATACTATAGAACATATTAATATATTTTTGTTACTGTTATATATGAAATCTTCCATTAAATTTTCCAAAAGATTGTTTGAATACATATAAACTACTGATTTTTGTATGTTGATTTTATACTTTGTAATCTAATTGAGCTATCTGACTGTTTGTAGTAGCTGTTTATAAAATATCTTGAAACTAAAAATAAAATAAAGATTCATTGAAACTAAAAAAAAAAAAAACTGTAGATCAATTTATCTCCAATGTGAATTCCCTACTGAAATGACCATAATCAAAGAATTTGAGCACTGTACTTGAATCTGTTGACTGTGGTTTTAGAACTGACTCTAGTGTCACCTGTGTGATGCTCCAGTGTGGAAAAGTTATTTCAGTTCTTATGCTCTAGCTATGTTGTGTGGGGGTTGAACCCAGGGCCTGATGCATGTAGGCAAGTATGGTACCAGTGAGCTACATCCCTGCACCACCACCCTTTTTAAAAATTTGATACAGAGTCTTATAAAGTTGCCCAGGCTGGCCTCAGACTTTTGATCCTTCTGCCTCAGCCTTCTGAGTAACTGGCGTTACAGGCTTAAAGGCATGCACCACCAATTCACCTTACATAATTTTTTTTTAAAGATAAAGCAAATTGTATAATACCCATTAAAGTATTTTGATCTTTTTTTTTATGAAAAATCACACAATCAGACTCGTAATAAAGATTGTCATTGTTTTTTGGGCAACAGATTCCCCTTAAGTCTTTTTTTTTTTTAATATTTTTTGGTTGTCAATGGACCTTTCTTTTCCTTATTTATATGATACTGAGAATCAAACCCAGTGCCTCACACATGCTAGGCAGGCGCTCTACCACTGAGGTACAACCCCAGTCCCCTTTTCTCTTTTTTTAAAGTGAAATAAAGCCTGATATAAAACAGTGCTTTTCAGGCTTTAATATGCATACAAAATCACCTAGGCATTTTGTTAAAATGCAGATTCTGTTTCATCAGGTCTGCGGGTAGGGATGGGTAGGGATCTGATATTCTGCGTTTGAAACAAGCTCCCAGATGATGCTGTTGATGCTTCTCCGTGGGCTACCACTTGAGTAGTTAAAGTGAATTCGTGTTTACTCTCCTTCAATGAGATGTGAGAATTTAGGCAAATCACTTCATTGCTTTGACCCTCTTTTTTTTTATCTGCACTATGGAAACAACATATCTCTCCCAGACAATATATATTTCCCTCATGAAGATTTTCAGATATTGTATATGAAAAATGCAAATGTAATATTAAAAAAAGAAAAATGCAAATGTAATGCAAACTCATTGGCCTTTTTTGAGACCTATTCATTTTTCTAAATCCTGATGTTTGTTCAGTTCTGTCATCTAATTCTCCAAAATAATATAGTGGAACAAAAATGACTTTTGGAGTCAGACTTTGGTTGGAGGATGGCTTTCTTTTTTTTATCAGTGTAATTTTGAGCAAGTTATATCTCTGAGCCCCATTTTTCTTGTGTAAAAATTGATAGTGATAATAACTTCTTTATGTTGTCTTTATAAGGGAAAATAAGATCATGTATAAAATATGTCTAGTTCATAGTGGTCTTTCAATTAGATGGTTATAATATTAGAATAATTTTTATTATTATTATCTTGTTATTGTAAGATGTCTGTGTATTATTTACTTATTACCTATTCAGATGTTATTTAGGACATATACATTAGGAGGTAAATTAGTTGGCAGGAGAGTTACATAAAGTCTAGAAGCATAACTAATCATACTTTCCTTTTTCTTGGGATTCAGTTGAAGATTATAATATATTCTGAGCAATATGCTATTGGCTATATAGTCATAGTTTTAATCTCCATTTTGGCCAGTTAGCTTCATTCCATGTGATAGCAGCATTGCATCCCCAACCGTTTCTTACTAATGTGTACTAATAGTTATAATATTATATCAGACCTAATACAGAACAATTGCCAATTCTTTAAATAATGGTCACAGACATCCCTGAGCCCCTGCTGGTAGATTATAATGTCATCTTTATATAACCAGGAACAATGCAGTCATCATTTTCTCATAGAATCCACTCAACTTGTGTGTGAAGATCGTGCAAGGAATCCGTGCCATGGAAGTCGATTCTAGCCAGTACTCTTTGGAATTGATCCAAATGGTCCATGCATGTCTTGACCAGGTAGGTATGACTTAAATATTGATTTCAGTTTTTTGTTTTCTTGTTCTAACCTCAGTGTTTGGGATATGGCGTAGATACAGACCACACAGAACCACATCTATCTTCCCAGGATAGAATGTATTCATAGCTATATCCAGAATGTGTATTAGCAATTCATGGTAGTTACATACTCCCACTAACACGTTTTTATGTTACTTTGCTGTATTTGCAAGGTGGTTTTGCCATCTAAACTGTGCTTTATATTTTATGGTCAAGGTTGTTGATTTTGTAAACTTCAGTCAGAGATGTAGAGTTTCTGATGGTAGTGGTTTTTTGTTTGTTTGGTACTGGGGATTGAACCCAGGGACACTTAACCACTGAGCCACATCTCCATCCCTGTTTTTTGAGACAGGGTCTCCCTAAGTTATTTAGGCCCTCACTAAGTTGCTGAGGCTGGTCTTGACCTTGTGATCCTTCTACCTCAGCTTCTCAAGTTGCTGGAATTATAGGTATGCACTACCACACCCAGTTAGTTTTATAAGTTAAAAAAAGAGGGGGTGAATTTCCTGGATACCATCCCAGACCAACAATTTCTGTGGCTAAAGCTTAAAACTCTATTTGTAATAAGCACCCCAGTGATTATTCTGTGACATATGTATTGAGGTTTGAGAGTTACTACCCTGATTGAACAAGTGAAGAACATGGATGGTAAACATCCTCATTCATGTACGGTGTTGATGGTGCCAAGAGGATGGGCATTAAATGTGGAATGCAATGTAAGAAGTTTTGATTTTTGAAACAAAAGGATAACATACAGTAGTCTTTGACTTACTAATCTTCATCCTTATAAGACAAAATAAATTTCTCGTTAGTCCAGTATTACCCATTTCCTTTAAGTGAAAAGTGATCTATTTTTACTTTTTAGGATCCTGAGCAGAGACCCACTGCAGATGAACTTCTGGATCGTCCCCTTCTCAGGAAACGCAGGAGGTAAAGTACAAATAGATCACTTTTATTAGAGATGATTGACTGCTATAATAGAGGCCTGATCAGAGTACCACAGGAAACGGCGGAGTTTCCTAACTTGGCCACTCTAGTGCTATTTTCTACCAGCACCTCTGCTCCCATTGCTTGAGAGTAATTTCTTTTACCTTCTTAATTATTTGCTCTAAATTTGTATTGATGAGGCCCAAGAGCCCTTTACCCTCTCAGTATGTGGATTTTCTATTCTACAATATAGGCATTGATATCCTTAAGTTTTAATCAAAGTTCTGTCATTATCTTTGTCAATTTAACAACTCTATTTCTTTGTTTTCTCCTCTATAAAGTGAGGTAAGGTGAGGCTTAAAGGAGGTAATACATAAAAGGTGCTCAGCCTGGGACCTGGTTGAAGATGATTATCAGCTATGGGATACAAGTGTGAATCTGGGAATTTTTTAAAATATGATTATTGAGATGGTGTGTTGGAGTTGGAGTCTTCTTCAGGTACTTCTTGCCCACTTTTTTTTTTTTTTTTTTTTTTTTGCGGTGCTGGGGATCGAACCCAGGGCCTTGTGCTTACAAGGCAAGCACTCTACCGACTGAGCTATCTCCCCAGCCCATGCCCACTTCTTGAGGTTAACTTTTATTAACTTCTGACAGACTATTTCCTGAGGTTTGTTTTGTCTGAGGTGTCAAGAGGTAGGAAGGCTGTCCTTCCTGTAGGAGGCTTCAAGCCTCGACTTAGAGGAGAAATATTATCTTTCTTAAATTTTGTATTCATATTTCATCTTATTATATTATTTTTGCCCTACTATACTATATCTTTTTTTAATATTTCCTCCAATTTTTCAAACATTTACTGTACTCTTTTCAAGTCATGTCTTTGTATATAGTAAGTACATACCTCATTCCATAATCATTGCTATTTACTTTTATCCTGTTGTCATTTAATCTTTTATTATTGGTTTTGTGTTTATTCAAAGGTATTATTATTATTTTAAATTTATTTTTAGTTAGTTCAATACATTTTAATACATGTACATAACGTGTAATGATCAGATCAGGGTATTTGGCATATCTGTCGCCTCAGACATTTATCATTTTTTTGTGTTGGAAACCTCCAAACTCCTCCCTTCTAGTTATTTTGAAATATTCAATTAATTTTGTTAATTGTAGTTATCCTACTATGCTATGTAGAACATTAGAAGTTATTTCTCCTATCCAGCTGTATCCATGTACCCCTTAATTATCCTCTCTCCATTCCTCCCTCATCCACATCCTTTCTAGGCTCTGGTAACTGCTCTTCTGAAGTCTCTATTCCTTTAAGGTCAACTTTTTTAGCTGCCACATGAACATAAGAACATGCAGTACTTATGTTCCTGTGCTTGACTTATTTCTTTTATCATAATGTCTTCCAATTCCATCTGTGTTCCTGCAAATGATGTGAATAATATTCCACAGTGTGTATATTCTACATTCTCTTTATCCATTCATCCATCGATGGACACCTAGGCTGATTTTATATTTTGCCTATGATGAATAGTGCTGCAATAAATGCAAGTGCCGGTTTCTCTTTGATATACTGGTATCAGTTCTTTTGTATATATACCCAGTAGAGGAATAGCTAGATCATATGGTAATTCTACTTTTAGTTTTTGAGGAACCTCCATACTGTTTTCCATAATATGTACTAATTTATTGCCAATAACAGTGTCTGGCAAGTTTCCCTTTCTTTGTATCCTTGCAGCATTTATTATTGTTGTCTTTTTTTTCTAATAATAGTAATTCTAACTGGGATGCTTTTGATTTGCATTTCCCTGATGATGAGTGTTATTGAGCATTTTTTCCTGTACTTACTGGTCATTTGACTATCCCCTTTGGAGAAATGTCTATTCAGATCATTCATCCATTTTTTTAATCTTTTTTTCCTCATGTACCCATTTTTTAAATCAGATTATTTGGGATTTCTTGCCATTGACTTGTTTAATTTCCTTATGTATTCTTGAAAGCAATAGTTTGCCAATATTTTCTCCTCTCTATAAGTTTCTCTTTACACTATTGATTGTTTCCTTTCTGTATAGTTTGATATAATCCTATTTGTCAAATTTTGCTTTCTTGCCTATGCTTTTGGGGTCATATCCAGAAAGATTTCGTGTAGACCAGTGTCCTGAAGCATACTGTTTTCTTTTAATAGTTTCATAGTTTTGGGTCTTACACTTAAGCATTTGATCCATACTAATCTTTTCTGGTTTCCAGTGGTCTCTTTTCTGGTTTCCAGTGGTGCTTAGAGTTATGTGTCATACTCCAGATACAGTACTGTGATCTTCCATTAATGTTCTATGCATATTCAGGCAGTATTGCCCTCTGGAGCTAGTTGAACACATTTAAAATTTTTATCTAGTTTATTTCTAACAGTAT
The DNA here is from genome assembly GCF_902686445.1 of Sciurus carolinensis. Lineage (NCBI taxonomy): Eukaryota > Metazoa > Chordata > Mammalia > Rodentia > Sciuridae > Sciurus > Sciurus carolinensis. Next base: position 173,350,101 of record NC_062214.1, on the reverse strand, counting down.
AATCAAATGTTTAAATCTTTTACTGAAATACTACAATTGATAAATTTTTATGGTACTGGGAATTGAACCCAGGATAATTCCATCTCTGAGCTACAGCCCCAGCCCTTTACTAATTTTATTTTTTATTTTATTTTGAGATGGTCTTGCAAAGCTGCCCAAACTGACCTTGAACTTGTGATCTCCCTCAGCCTCCTGAATCATTGGGATTATAGTCGTGCACCGTTGCACCCAACCCAGCTGATAATTTTTAATTGAAATTTTTATTGAAATAATTACAGATTTACATGGAATACTTGTGAAATTTTGTACTTCGATGTAAAAAACATAAGAAGTTTTCTAGACAGAAAATAGCATAAGTAAAAGCACAGACACAGGAAGTTATGGGAAATGTTCAGGAAACACAAAGCCCCGTTTGGCTACATTAGCTATTCTAGACCTGGGATTCTTAGTGCAGAATCTCAGGAGCTTTCACAAATTACTGATAACCTGAGCACCATCCCAGTAAGGCATCTATGCTAGATTTAGTCAGAATGATAACCCTGGGCCAGAACATGAACTGTAAATCAAAGAAAGAAAGATTGGAAAGAGAGAATCTTGAATGCCAGGGCTTAATTTAAAAATAGTACAGAAATATTGGGCATTTATGAGAGGACAGTTCACGTGATGAGGCACACCTAAGGAAGAGTCACCTCACACTATTAGGATCAATGTTATCTTAATATAGAAGTGATGAAAGTGGGTGGGACTACAGTGAGGAGACACTACCACAGTATAGATAGGAAATGCTAAGGCAGTGAGACTGGACAGAAAGAGTTGTATTTTATAAAAGGTGCTATATTGGTAGAATCTATAGAATTGAAATGTTGAAAAAAGGAGGAGAAAGGAATCAAAGATGACTGAAGTTGATTGAAGAATAGGGGAAGATTTTTGCCAGTTAGAGAAATAGGAGAGTCAGAAAGAAAAGCTGGCTTAGGAGAAAGATAACAAGCCCAGGTTTGGAGGTGTTTGATTTGGTGAGTCAGTGGACATACCAGATGCAGGTATCTATCATGTGCATCAGAGATTCTTGAGGCTCCCCATTCCAACCTAGATTGGTTCTCAGAAACAGAATGCAAATGGCCCCAAACTGCTGACCTTTTTAATATGATGAACTGTTTAATGCAAGACCTGTATAACTATTTTGAGTTTTATCAAGGTGCCTTTCAAAGTAGTGTCATGTTGTAGGATATATTCAGTTAATAAGAGAATTAAATCTGTGAAATGTATTAAGAGACACTGTTGCATTGTAGAAACCTGTTATTTCAAAACTCACATGTCTATGCTTTTCTTTTGGTAGAGAGATGGAAGAAAAAGTCACTCTGCTTAATGCACCTACAAAGAGACCAAGGTAATACTTAAGAGACTCTGGAAAATTAATACTATATGTACCAAATTCCCACCAGAAGGGTCTTACTTGGGTCTATGCATTATTTAATCTCAGTGGCCTTTGTTATCTTTTTAGGAGCTACCATGTGCTTCAATGTCAGATAGTCATTTCTGAGAAGAGAGCCATAATTTCACCTTATATTAATGTAGACATCATTACCTTGATGAATGTTGAAAAGTGTAGGTGTTTTGGATCAGACTAGAAACTGGCCTGGCCAAACTATGATGAATACCTGAGGCAGGAATTGCAAAGCCTACTATGAGAGAGGGTCAAAAGAACATATTTTGTCATATCATAATTGGCAGTTCTTTTCAGGGAACAGACTGGAAGCAATCTTCTTTGAGATTGTTTTTATGTTAAATGTGCCTTTGTTCTGGGGGTTACTGGCAGGTCAAGCACCGTAACCGAAGCACCCATTGCTGTGGTAACATCACGAACCAGTGAAGTCTATGTTTGGGGTGGTGGGAAATCCACCCCTCAGAAACTGGATGTCATCAAGAGTGGCTGTAGTGCCCGGCAGGTGTGCGCAGGGAATACCCACTTTGCTGTGGTCACAGTGGAGAAGGAACTGTACACCTGGGTGGTAAGTGAGAGCTAAGGACTTTGGAAGAGTGCTGTAAGCCTACTTGTTTTCTGGACCATGATGTCTAAGCATTTTGTTAGTCACATGACACGGGCTGCAGCATGGAGTGATGGAACTTTAGCTCTAGGGGAGCAGAAATTCTGTTTAGTTCATTGACTTATCCAGCATGCCTGGTACATACTAGGTCACCTGTCAATGTTTTCTGAATGAATGAAAGAGGCATTGAAAACTAAAAGAGCCCTAGGTTTGGACTCAGAAGACTGTGCTCTTTGAGTTATTGCTGGAGGATTTACTTTGTTTCATTATCGTGAGGTTCAGAGCAGCTAGAATCTGTGAAATAGCTTTACAAATGAAATACTGCACCATGTCAGGAAACCTCTGACTTCCACCAGTGATTGCAGATGCCTAGGTATATCTTGCATAGAACTTCCCTTTATTGCCCTCTAGATTCTGCCTTCTCACCTATTGAACACAGTGAGTTTACTGTTTCCTTACCTCCTATTCTGTCATTCACCTGCAATGCAGCCTCCATCCCTACCACTCAATTGAGTCAGCTGATCAAGTGATAACTGATCAGTTTTCAAAATAACTGATAAATTGCTAAAATAAAACAGGTGTTGTGTTTTTGTTTTTGTTTTTGTTTATTTTTTATCTTCATGGTACTAGGGATTGAACCCAGGGCACTCCACTACTGAGTTACATCCCCAGCCCTTTTTTTTTTTTGTAAATTTTGATACAGGGTCTTTAGCTAAATTGTCCAGGCTGACTGTGAACTTGCAATCCCGCCTTAGCCTCCATAGTTGCTAGGTTTACAGTTGTGCACTGTCACGCCCAGCAAAACAGATGCTTTTTAGCCCTTTCCTAACTTGACCTCTTGGCAGCGTTGGACATCGTGGACCACTCCCTTCCTGAAGCCTTGTTTTCACTTGTCTTCCTCGTAGCAGGTTCTCATGGCCTCCCCTGTCTCTTTGGCTTTGCCTTCTCAGGCTTATTTCATGCTGCTTTTTCTTTATCCAGCCATGCCTTAGGCCTTTGGTTCCTCTCCTTGAGGGGGGTTCATTGTTTTCAGTGGTTTCAGATTATCTTCTCCTTGAGAACAGGGACGTAGTTGTCTCCCAGTGTGTGAGGAGTAGACACGCAACTGTTGAGTGATTGAAAGAATGATTTGACCTCTGTTGTAGAGTGATGATTTACTGTTACTTCCTAAGATCCTATTCCTTAAAGAATTAGCCCCCAGGGGTGGCTTCCAAAAGTAGAGTGAAACCAGTACCTTAATACCGTTTGTATGAGGACTGTTGAGTCCTTGAATGAAAAGAATTACTTAGCTCTGTAAAACTGTAGAAAAGTTATGAGGACTGTTACCTCTGTATAGCAGCCTCTTTGATGTTGCCAGATTCTTTATAACTGTTCTGTGTTTCAGGTAAATGACCGAAATTATCCATAATTAAGTATATAGTTCATTTTAGAGTTAGTTGAAGAACAAGAAAAATGTATCCGTTTAAGGCCTGATATATATGACTCCGAATACTTTTTAAATCTTTACCTGTGGGCCTTGATTTTATACTAACTACCATTAAAAGGTTTAATCCCTGTTCCCATTTTTTTTTCTAATTTCTAAATTTCCAACTGTTTTTTCCCTTTTTGTTTTTCTTCATAAGAAGTATATTAACTGGGTGCAGTGGTGCACACTTGTAATCCTAGCTACCCTGCAGGCTTAGGCAGGAATATCTCAAGTTTGAGGCCAACCTGGGCAACTTGGCAACACCCCATTTCAAAAATAAAAGGGGCTGGAAAGGTAATTCATAGATAGAATGCTCCTGAGTTTGCTTCCTAGTACCAACCCCACCACACACATACACAGAAAAGGAAAAAAAAAGAATTTATTTTACAAATAAGCTATTTTTGTGAAAAGTTAGAACTTCACGAGACCTCTTTATTTCACAGAACATGCAAGGAGGTACTAAACTCCATGGTCAGCTGGGCCATGGAGACAAAGCTTCCTATCGACAGCCAAAGCATGTGGAAAAGTTGCAAGGCAAAGCTATCCGTCAGGTGTCGTGTGGTGATGATTTCACGGTCTGTGTGACAGGTAAGCCAACTACAGAAAGCATCTGAGTACATTTAATGTGGGGATTGTGCTCAACACTGTGCAGTTTTAGTTAAGATCTTAACCCCAAAAAAAGAAAGAAAAAAGAACAATATCCAAGGAGCAAAGACATTAGACAAATATGCTCATTAGTAACAGTATTCCCAATTTGCTGTTCTTAGGAAATGATGGGCAAGGATAAGGCAGGTAGATAACACAGAAGAGGCAGGATTAGGAGAAATGCAGTGTGTACCTCTTATGAGGGAGAATATAATCTCACTACCTCTTGAGGCTGTGGATAACAAAATCAGGATTAAGAGCTAAATTTAGTTTTGGTCTAGTCATTACATATTTTATTACTTACTTTTCCTTGGTGCTTATCTTTTTATCTGTAAAATAGAATAAACATGATAATTCTACTTTTTAAACTATTTATTACATTAATACTATTTATGATCCCTTAAACACAGACAGCTCTAGACTTACATGTGTTCTTTCAGTTTCTCTGATGTAATTGTCTCATGTGTGATTATTGGCTAGATCCTCATTTCAGCCCTGCCCAGCTCTCAGACTGGACAAAATAAGTCAGTACTATGATGGATTGTTCTCTTTTCTTTTGCAGATGAGGGTCAGCTCTATGCCTTTGGATCAGATTATTATGGCTGCATGGGGGTGGACAAGGTTGCTGGCCCAGAAGTGCTAGAACCGATGCAACTAAACTTCTTCCTCAACAATCCAGTGGACCAGGTCTCCTGTGGAGATAATCATGTGGTGGTCCTGACACGAAGCAAGGAAGTCTATTCTTGGGGCTGTGGCGAGTATGGTAGGTGTAGCCTTGTTTCTGTCTACTTCTTCTCAGATGCACAACATAACTTCAGGTTTGTGTGCATCCAAACACATCACATAAACTCTATTTAAGAAGTGTTAATTCTTTTAAAGGGAATCTTGAGAACATCTTCACTGGAAAGAAGGCTGTAATCTGAATGACTTTCTTTTGTGTGTTTCAGGACGACTGGGTTTGGATTCGGAAGAGGATTACTATACACCACAAAAGGTAAAATCAGAAGCAGCTTCTTTCCTAGAGCCTGTCTAAGTCACACAGTCTTCAAAAGTATGCCTGTTCCCCAACTCTTCATATCAAGGTGTTCATTTCTGAAGTATGTTGATAATCCAGGGTTCCTGGTTTAGTACTGTTGGTCTTATCATCTGATTGAATCATAGTGGATACAACTACTGTGGGCACTGTGGAGTCACACCTTTCAGGGATGAGAGCTAAAATCAGCATGTACAGAAGAAAAGTCACAGTTAAATATACCCAGAAATCTCCTCAGGAACCTACTGGAACACAGTATACTACCTCTTAACACAGCCATTTCCCCCTTCTGTTTCTATAGTTGAACAGCAGAAGAAATTGTTTTTACTTAGGAGTCGTGTGCAAGGAATTGTCATATCCGATTACTCAGCACTACTAGAACTGGCACTGTGAGAGGCTGACAGGAGGTGAAACCAACTGAGGGAAAAGCATCCTCATATTTCTCTCGCACCCCCTGGGCACAGGCTTACCCAATGGAAGGGTACCTACAATTAACTATACCATTTACTGTTACCAATTTCTATTTACATTTTTAAATTAAATGGTGTGTTTGTGGGGCCCACCTTCAATAGGATTCACTGCAATTGCTCTTCTGAAAGCTATAGTAGAAATCGTGAGGTTTGAGGCTTCAGGCTTCGTACACATTAGCTATAGAAGAATGTGGGCATTTGCAAATGTTCTCTCTGATATGCAGGTGCTAACTCCTAATAAAGCGGGGGTAGGTAGGGAAGAATAGAAGTACTTTGTATTAGACAAAGGAGAATGAAGGGAAGGGAGGAGGAATGGGAATAGGAAAGGTAGTAGAATGAATCAGACATAGCTTTCCTATGTTCATTATGAATACATGACCAATGTAATTCCCCATCATCTACAACCAGAATAATGGGAAGTTGTCCTCCATGTATGTATAATTTGTCAGAGTACGTTTTACTGTCATGTATAACTGAAAACAAATTTTTAAACAAGTTAAAAAGAAGAAGAATGTGGGCATTTGGAAGTCCTAGCTGCTATCTCACTGCCCTATCACTTCTCTTATAAAATGACCACTTGGAACCCACAGGACCATGAAGCTTCTTCTATAGCTGTCAAGAAACCCTACATCTCAGAAAAGGAAACCAGCAAGGGATTGAAGCATCTCCTTTCCAGCTTGTTCTGAGCAGTCCCCTTTCTTAGAAGTTTTCTCCTTCAGAAAAGTAGGACCTGTTACTAAAACAAACTGACAGGGACTGTCTAGTTGAACTGGAACTGTCACCTTTCCTTTAGATTATAAAACTTGAACTCCTGGTTGAAAATACTAGCTCTTAAGCTGCTGGGCAAATCTGAAGAGACCATCTTCTACTTCCCTATCGTCCTTCTGCTAAATGCAGCATGTCGCTTCTGAAAGAATTTTGGAATTTTTTTCCAAATATGAATTACATATTTGGGATTTTTCTCTTCAAACTTCCTTTTCCTTTACAGGTAGATGTTCCTAAGGCCTTGATCATTGTTGCAGTTCAGTGTGGCTGTGATGGGACGTTCCTACTGACTCAGTCAGGCAAAGTGCTGGCCTGTGGGCTCAATGAATTCAATAAACTGGGTCTGAATCAGTGCATGTCTGGAATTATCAACCATGAAGTGAGTATTCCCTCCATATCCCAGCCGTACCATCAGAACTTGTCTTAGTTGGAATTTCTTTGGGATTATTGACCACAGAATTTGATTTAAGAATACAGTTGGGCTGGGGTTATAACTCTTTTGTATGGTGCTTGCTTAGCATGTGTGAGGCACTGAGTTTGATCCTCAGCACCACATAAAAATAAATAAATGAAATAAAGGTACTTTGTTCATCTACAACTAAAAAAAATGATAAAAAAAAAAAAAAAAAGATTCAAGTGATGATCTCACAGACATTGTTTACAGCAAAAGAAGCCAGCCACAAAAGAAAACATACTATCTGATTCCAATTAGGTGAAGTTCAAGAACAGGCAGAATTAACCTCTGATGTCAGAAATCAAAATAATGGTTACCTCTGGGCAGAGGGGTCTGGTTATTGTCAGAAGAGGTGACAAGGATCCTGGGATGATGGGAATAGTCTGTCTTGATCTGGTGGTGGTTTTATAAGTGGGTGCTTACAGAAAAATATATCAATCTGTGTGGTATTTTGCAGTATGTCAGTCCTTGTAAATAAATTGATTATAAAGAACAAAATGAAAAAATTCAGATTCTACCTTATTATTGAAAGAGGAACAAGAAAATTAATATGAAAAAAGTAACATTTCCATTCATCATCCCCCTGGAGAGTTTTTTAGATTTGTTTTCAAATCACTAATCCTGTATAGGCTCATTAAGTGTAGTTGCCATTCTCCCCCTTCAAGGACATCATGAAATTCACCACTGATATCAAGTCAGTTTCCTCTTTCTGTAAGTATGATGATTTCTAAAGAATCAAAAGAATTTTTCTGACTCAATGAAAAATATGCAAGTTAGTGACAGAAAGTGGACTAACACAGCCCTAGAACTCAACCATCTGATAAAAGGCCAAGTTTGCAACTTACTGAGCTTCTGCCCTTGATTAAATTACCAAAATACTATGCCCCAAATTGCTGACCTATTTAAAAAAAAAAAAAAAAAAGAGGGACTGGGGTCGTGGCTCAGTGGTAGGGTGCTTGCCTAGCACACGTGAGACACAGGGTTCAATTCTTAGCACCACATATAAAAATAAATGAATAAATAAAGATCCATCAACAACTAAAAAAAACTATATATATATATATATATATATATATATATATATATATATATAAAGAAAGAAAGAAAAGGAAAACAAAAGCTAATTTTTAAACTGTCTGCGAAGTAGCAATTTTCAGACAAGTACAAACTCTGGGCAAGACTGTAAAGTGTAGTTTGAAAGGCATATTCAGAATTACTACTGCTTGATTTTGTGTTGGGTTGGAACATTGGATTTGTTGTGAAATTTTAAACTTACAGGAGAGAATATTTTTATACTAATTCAAAGGCAACATGGGTTTTAAGAAGTTAAGAAAAACTATTGATCCACTATATGATGTTAGATCACACATTGTTTCATAGGCTGGAGAGAATCTTCAGGATGTGAATTCTTTGCCTTGGCCTTTTTAAATGCAGTGTGAAACCAAGACAGATGTCAAGATTCTATCTTACATAAGTACCCTCTGGGGTGGAGAGTGGAGAATTCATGTGTTGCATACCTTCATTTAGAATGTAAAAACTTGGGGCTGGGGAGATAGCTTAGTTGCTAGAGTGCTTGCCTTGCAAGCACAAGGCCCTGGGTTCGATCCCCAGCACCCAAAAAAAAAAGAATGTAAAAATTTGTTGTCAGAAAATCCTGCTTCATATGCTAAATTCTCTGATTGCATATTGAGCTTATTTCCTTTTGTATTGTATTAAAATGGAAAGCTACCTGCACCTTCTTCTGGTAACATGATTTGTTTGACCCTCTTCCATTCCCAGCCTAATTATTCCTCCATTTTTTCTCTCACAAGTCTTTGCCTTCTCTTTTACTCGTTTCAGGCATACCATGAGGTTCCCTACACAACCTCTTTTACCTTGGCCAAACAACTGTCCTTTTATAAGATCCGTACCATTGCCCCAGGCAAGACCCATACAGCTGCTATTGATGGTGAGTTGATTTTCAACTGTATAATGTCCCTTAGGAGCTCAGGTTATTTTCCACCATCAAGTGTTAGCTTTTCTTTTGTTTTTTCTTTTTGGTACTGGGAATTGAACCCAGGGGCCCTTAACCACTGAGCCACATCCCCAGCCCTTTTTATATTTTACTTAGAGACAGGGTCTCACTGAGTTGCTTAGGGCCTTTCTAAGTTGCTGAGGCTGGCTTTGAACTCAAATCCTCCTGCCTCAGACTCCTAAGTCGAAGTGTTAGCTTTTCTTAACAACATTTTCATCTTCCTGATTTCCTTGCATCTGTTATTGTCATTAACAGTAAGGCATTCAAGCACATATTTTTTTACTGTTAATCATTATAAATGCAGGACATCACACCTCTGATTCCTGACTTACATTGTCTCTAATTAGTACCCTCTATGTATTAGAAGTTAGGTAGTACCCATTTTCCACAGTAAAAATACAGTATTGGAGAAAGAATAGAATATTGAGTCGCTTAATAGATCTAACTGGTTACAGTGCCTAGATTGTATAGCCTCCATAGTTCTAGAGTCATGTGACTCTCTGACAGTCAGAAGCTAGTGCAGGGAGTCCACTGGCTGTGTCTTCCTTCTGTGACCCAATTGTCTATGTTTTATTTTTGCTTCTCTTTCAGAGCGAGGCCGGTTACTGACCTTTGGCTGTAATAAGTGTGGGCAGCTGGGAGTTGGGAATTACAAGAAGCGTCTGGGGATCAACCTGTTGGGGGGACCTCTTGGTGGGAAGCAAGTGATCAGGGTCTCCTGTGGTGATGAGTTCACCATTGCTGCCACTGATGGTGAGTCTGTACTTCTCATTTCAAGCTTTATAAACAGATGGGTATGTTTTAATTGGGAAAGAGGTGGACTAGATTTTATATAACTGGGTTATGATTTACTTTTGTATTTATATTAAATGGCCAGTTGTTATACATATTGAATCTCATTGACTTTTCATGTGTTTAACATAGTGATTTTTTTATGGGTCAGATTTGTAGATAATGATGATTTGTGAGTTCCTTCCTTTTAAATTTTTAATTATTATTTTTGGTAAAATGGTTTCAGAATTATTAAGTATTTCTATCTGTATTTTGCTGATCATTGCGTTGGTGCCAATTATCAGTGACTAGGTAACTGGAAAGAATACAGGCAGATCTTTCAATGCTGTGATAGAGGTATCCAACTCCTTCCAGGGCTCAGTCCTCTCTCCAGATGAGCTCATTCCCAAAACTTTATATCACCAGCCTTGACTCATTTATTTAACACCCCTCAACCTAGATGTTTCAAAAGATAGCCCAGCTATCCCAAGTGAGTCCTAATGCCTATTATCTTAACATAATTATTAATACCACCCTCCTTCCAATTAAAAGCAAAAAGGCCTGATTTGGAAAAGAATTAGGATTCTGAATTTGGCATCTTAGACAAACAGTATATTCTGATTTTTCTGCCCAAGATCTGTTACTCTGCAGCCTTCCTGTCTCTGTAAGTGGCAGCTCCATCCTACACCCTTCATCCCATCCATCAGCAAGTCCTATTGATTATTCTCAAAATAGACCCAACAATTTGTTGTCATCACCACTGCTACAGCTAGTCTCGCCACTTCTACTCTGGCTCCTTTAAAGTTTCTTTTCCTCATCATAGCTTCAGGGATTCCTCTAAATACCTCCTGTTCAGAACTGCTAAGGGCTTCCTGCATCAGCCAGGAAAAATCAAAGTCGTCATAGTAGCCTCCATGGTCCCATACCACCAGAACTCCAGCCATCTCCTGATCTCTCCTTTGACCAATTTCTCTTTTGTTACTTTGCTCCAGCCACAGGGGCCTCTTGTCCCTTTGTGCTACTTTTTTTTTTTTTTACCTATATAACCTTGTGCTTGCCATTCCATCTGCCTGGAAACTCTCTTCTTCATTTCAGCCACATCTCTACTTAAGTGTCCAAAAGTACTTCTCTGACCACACTTTCTATAATAAACCGCTTCCCACTATTATTCTGCTTATTTTTCGTCTCCCCTTATCTTCCTTCATAGCATGTATTACTCCCTGAAACATTATGTATTTCTTTGTGTATTATCAGTCTCTCCTGCTCCAGTGTCAGTTCTGCAGGAGCAGGGACTGAATTTTGTTCACTGCTCAGTCGCCTCAGGCAGTGCCTTTCATGAAGTAGGTGTCCAATAAATGTCTGAATGAATGACCAGTAGAGAGTTGTTGAGTGAGTAAAGCAGTGGATGAATGGCAGTACGTAGGAGCAGTGGTGGGATCAGGAATTTAAGTTTCTGTGGGGGAGTAAACAACTTCTTTTGGGACAGGGTGGGGCAATTTTCTATCTCTGAAAAGATGGGGCACTCCACCCTGGCACACTGGTACGCACTTTTAATCCCAGTGACTTGGAAGACTGAGGCAGGAGAACCATGAGTTCAAAGCCAGCCTCAGCAAAAGTGAGATGCTAAGCAACTCAGTGAGACCCTGTCTCTAAATAAAATACAAACCGGGGCTGGGGATGTGACTCAGAGTGTCCCTGAGTTCAATTCCTGGTACCCACCCTCCAAAGAAAGGATGGGGAACTCAAAAAGTTGGGAGGCCAGTGTTCTGTTAAGTGATCTTCTATTTAATTTTTTTTCTAGATAATCACATTTTTGCTTGGGGAAATGGTGGTAATGGTCGCCTGGCAATGACCCCCACAGAGAGACCACATGGTTCTGATATCTGTACCTCATGGCCTCGGCCTATTTTTGGATCTCTGCATCATGTCCCAGACTTATCTTGCCGTGGGTGGCATACCATTCTCATTGTTGGTAAGGATTTCATATGTGAGGGGTTGGGATGGCTTGGGCAGGCTTGGCCCACACCTACAGTGCTGTTGGTCATATTCTTAGAAACAAAAGTATCCTCTAGTAAAGAGGCTACTTCTCTAAGTCTTGTAATGGACAGCATTTAATCATTGTGAAGTTATCTGGGGTCTGAGATAGCAGTTACCTCCTTCATTACCTCCCTCTTAGTCTCTCACTTTTCCTGCCTGTGACTGTATACAATGCTTACTGATTGAATATGTTTCCTCAGAGAAAGTCTTGAATTCTAAGACCATCCGTTCTAATAGCAGTGGCCTCTCTATCGGAACTGGTAAGTAGCAATATCTCAGGTACCAGTGGTTTTCTGAAGAGTGGGTCATTGGATTTGAGTTCATGTAGTCTTCAAAACTGAAGGGAAAACAAAATTTCTTTGGGAAACAAGGAATATAGTGATTAAGAGGGAAGATACTATGTTGGTGAGTTTCACAATAAGTCATGACTTAGATTGTGGTCAGGGAGAGTACTTCTTTGCCTTCAACACATATGGAAGTAATTAAGTGACTTTCTCATACTGTAACTTGTGTTAATCCTTAACCTTACTCTCGTAGGGGCCATGAGTTCTCTCTGTTCTTTGCTCCATGGTATTCCCTGGGGTATTCCATCCTTCAAAATCAGCCATCAGAAATGAAAGTCAACTAAACCAACATATTTAGGAAAATAAGCCTGAAATTGTTTGATAGTTTTCCTTTAACTGTTTTCTCCATGGTTCTCTGATACTTGGGACCATCCAGGAAATTGAATATTCCTTCTTGGTCTTTGATCTACTAGAGTCCCCATGGACTTTGTTATCTCAGAACCAGTACTTCCATGGAATCCAACAAATAAAACAGATTAATTCCCCCAAAAGAAACAGTTTAAAATCTAATCTAGACTTATTGAACTTAATTTACATACACACGCACCCCTTTTACACCTTTTATTGGTTTCCTTAAGTAATCCATTGTTCAGCATTTCTATGTGTACATGTCACAAATGATTAAATTTCTTTTTGCTAAACACAGTTTTCTTTTCTCAAGCAAAGGCAGAAAATTTTGTCTTTTTTTATTCATTAAATGTATCCACATTACCTATTACAGTGGCAAATGGAAAATGCTCTGTGAATATTTGTTGATTAGATGTTATACCCATCCGTTACACTTTTGTACAAAGAGTGAAAATGAACAACACCTCCAGATATTTCTATAATTTGAAATGTAGAAAGCAAATTTCAGGACCTTTTGATAAAGTTTAATTTTTTACTTTATATTTGTAGTATTGGGGATTGAACTCAGTGGTGCTTTATCACTGAGTTACATCTTCAGCCCTTTTTATTTTTTATTTTGCTGAGGCCGGCAAAATAAAAACTTGTGATCCTCCTGCTTTAGCTTCCCAAGTTGCTGGGGTTACAGATATGTGACACCACTCCTGACACCTTTTTATGAAGTTTTAAAACAAACCAAATAAATAATGTGTTACTTAAGGATACACAGACATTGATTAAATCTTTTTAAGAATAAATGGCATATATAAAATTAATAAAGAGTGGTTTCATCTTGGTAGGAGGCCAGAGAAGAAAGGAATTCTCAAGACAGACACAATGAGTATCAGCAGTATCAATAGATCTTTCAACAGCAGTGGGAATATTCTCTATATTTGGCTCTCCAAAATAGTAGCCCCAGCCTCATGTGATCAGAGTACTCAAAAAGAGGCTAATGTGACCGAGGAATTGAACTTTTAATTTTATTTAAATTTAAATGGCTACATACATTTTTTTTTTCCTTAACTAAGGATTGAACCCAGGGATGCTTAACCAATAAACCATATCCCCAGTCCTTTTTATATATTATTTAGAGATGGTCTTGCTAAGTTGCTTAGGGCCTCACTAAGTTACTGAGACTGACTTTGAACTCGCAATCCTCCTGCCTCAGCCTCCTGAGCCAGTAGGATTCCAGGCATGTGCCATCTCGCCCAGCAGCTACATACAATTAATGGCCACCCTATTTCATAGCACAATTCTAGTTATTTTAGTGATAGCATCATGTATTTATTTCATTGTTAGCATGAAAAATTGTATATATGTTAAAATGGTCTTGTATTTATCTCACATGTAACATAATTATTAAAAGCCACTTATAGTAAAAAAAAAAAATAAGCTTCAAGAGTTTATGTTGGAACCAGGCATGGCGGGGCACAGCTGTAATCCCAGCAGGATACTGAGGCAGGAAAATCCAGAGTTCAAACTGAAGCTCAGGAATTTATCAAGGCCCTAAGCAACTCAGTGAAACCTTGTCTCCAGTAAAATATAAAAAAGGACTGAGGAAGTGGCTCAGTGGTTAAGTGCCCCTGGGTTCATCCCCTGGTACCAAAAAAAAAAGAGCTTATGTTGGAATCTATATACCTACAGCTGTTGCAGTAGGATCATAGTATAGCATAGTAGTCAGTCCTCTAAACCAGCATAACATGGGATGATAAACAATCCTTTACATTTAACCTTAGAATCTACTATGAAAAATTTTGTATTTTTATTTTTTTGTACTGGGGATTGAACCTAGGGGTGCTTTACCACTGAGCTAGATACCTAGTCCTTTTTATTTTTTAGAGATGGGATCTTGCTAAATTGCTGAGACTGACCTCAAACTTGGAATCCTTCTGTCTCAACTTCCTGAGTCTCTGGGTGGAGTCTCTTGGTGCTACTGTACCTGGCTCTAAGCAATATTTTTTTTAGCTTTGGGCAAATTTATTTTCTTATATTTTTCTTTGGCCCATATCAAAATTCATTTGCATTTCCTGAGCACACATCAGCTAGTCTTCATTACAATAGCTTGAAAAGAACCAGCCATCATATTTTTTAACTGCATACAAATTGTCACATACTCCTGTAATCCTAGCACTCTGGAGGCTGAGGCAGGATTGCAGGTTTGAGGCCAGCCTCAGCAATTTAGCAAGATCCCATCTCAAAATTAAAAAATAGGGCTGGGGATGTGCCTTAGTAGTAGAGTGCCCCTGAGTTCAATCCCCAGTCAAAAAAAAAAAAAAAAAAAAAATCATGTAAACTGTTATCGAAGAATTTATTGCTTAGATGAATGTTGAAGAATTCACTGTTTGGGTATTTCCCCAGACAGGGACTTGCCAGTGGTGAGTTTATCTGGTAACTTTAAGATGTGTTTGACTTAAATATTTTTATGAACTTTTTTTTTACTTTTATTTTTTATTTAATATGGAATGTTTCACGAATTTGCATGTCATCCTTGTGTAGGGGCAACGCTATTCTTCTCTGTATCCTTCCAATTTTAGTGCAGTGCTGCTGAAGCAAGCACATGAACTTTTCATATAAGATGAATGTCAGTGGAGGATGCTGGAGTCTAAATGTATTTGTTTAAGATGCAGAGTAAGCATGGGCACTCCCATCTAGTGAGCTGTGGTTGAAAGGATTGTTCAGTAATGCATTATGATATTGATTATCTGCTGTGAATATAGGATAAGCAAATTCAGAAAGTGGGTGAATTGTAGTTGGTGAAGATCCTACATAAAGATACCTTATATAAAAACTAACAATTTAGTCTCAAATATCTGTCCTGCACTATTTCCATTCTACTTAATGCAACTCTAAGAACCTCTCCAGGGGTAAGTGGAACCATTAGATGCTAGATCTTTATTGTTGCGTAGCGAAGCTCTCTACCTCTGTGCCATTTATCTACCAGTGGTTCAGAACTCTAGTCCAGGAGGTGGTGGCGGCAGCCCTGGTGGTGGTGGTGAAGAGGAGGACAGTCATCAGGAATCTGAAACTCCTGACCCAAGTGGAGGCTTCCGAGGAACGATGGAAGCAGACCGAGGAATGGAAGGTTTAATCAGTCCCACGGAGGCCATGGGGAATAGTTGTGGGGCCAGCAGCTCCTGTCCTGGCTGGCTTCGAAAGGTAATTCCTTTGGAAGAAATACCTCAGATAAAAAAAAGTGTCAGGCCCTTTGCAAGGACTGGAAAAGAGCTGTCAGGATCTCTTGGTTTTCCTTGTCCTATTAAACTGTTTTGTAGCAAGAATCTAGGTTTCTGATTTCTATCTGGAAAGAAATCACCAAAATGTTAATTCCTTTTTTTCTTTTTAATAAAAGTGATAAAAACATCCTCATACCTGTATTATTTAAACAGACTATAAATTAATGTAATCTACCTGGATGGCAGTTTCTGTAGTGCATGTGTACAAATACTAAGTTCGTAGATTTTTGTACTGTTATTAAAGTGGAATATTAGGGCAATTGGAATGCCTTACAATAGAGATACAATTTATGAAAGTTGAGGTTTAGGCAGTAAAAATGATATTGAAGTATATTTATTTATGTGAAAAGTTAATTAAATATGTAATGCACAGAAGAATGTGGACAAGACTGCATAGTAATCATTTTGACAGTGATCTGAATGGTGAATTGGTGGTTTTTATTAGCTTCCTTTGCCCATTCATATTATATACAGTAAACATAAAGTTTTTGAAGTTAAAAATTTTTTTCTGGAAAAAAAAAAAAAAAACCTACAGATTTAAAGCTCCATAACCAACAAGACTACACTTTATAGTCCTTGGAGGAGTGTAAGCACAGCCTCAACCACAGCCTTTAAGCAGAATAGCAGTTGGCCTTACTGTCCTCACCTTCAGACCTCCCCATTCATTGAATAGCCTGTGCAGAATTAAACGTATTGGGGAAATGCACCAGACACTCCAGACTCTCTCCTTGAGCTTAAGTCTGAATTTGCAACACTGTTCCTCCACCCATGAAGGTTTGTTGGTTTTATTCCCACTTAGGGGGGGCTACATTGTTAACCACAACTGTCCTGCCCCACTAGAGGGTGCTAATGTCACAACAGAATGAAAGCTAGAGCAAAAAGTTGAGAAGGGAATTTGGGAGAAATAAAATTTCTGCAAACAATTGATGAGATTCTTTCTCATGTATATAGGAGCTGGAAAATGCAGAATTCATCCCCATGCCTGATAGCCCATCTCCCCTAAGTGCAGCATTTTCAGAATCTGAGAAAGATACCCTGCCCTATGAAGAGCTGCAAGGACTCAAAATGCCCTCCACAGTTCCTCCGGAGCACAAGCCCCCAGTGGGAGCCTGGGTAACAGCTTTTTACCTTGAATTGCCAACTAGGTAGAGTAACTACAAGCTTTGCCCAGTCCTTCTGGCCTCACTGTGTCCTCTGGCTTCCCTGGTCTTCTGGCTGCCCTGCATCAACTCTTTGCACTCTCTGTCTAATAGTCCTGTAAGTTTCTGCCCAAGACTAACTGAGCTGCCTTGGATCAGTATTTTCCCTGCCACGTTTCTGACAGGCTAACACCTTTTTTACACCAGAAGTTCTCTTTTCTCTCTGCATCTAGAATACCAAAACTGAAGTTCCTAAATTCTGATTCATTTTTTTATGATAATGCTAGGATGGGTTGGAGGCTCTAAGTATAAGAAGTAATGCTTGAAGTGTAGGGAGGGAGCAACACATGTGCACCCAGTTCCAGCAGAAATGAAATTGTGGTAAATACTTCAATAAAACTAAACCAAAAGACCGTAGAATGAGTTGGACACAACTTTCCTGTGTTCATATATGAGTACATAACCAGTGTAACTCCTCATCATTTACAACCACAAGAATGGGAAGTTAGGCCAGGTGTGGTAGCACATACCTGTAATCCCAGCAGCTCAGGAGGCTGAGACAGGAGGATCACTAGTTCAAAGCCAGCCTCAGCAAAAGCAAGGCAGTAAGCAACTCAGTGAGACCCTGTCTCTAAATAAAATACAAAATAGGGCTGGGGATGTGGTTTAGTGGTTTAGTACCCCTGAGTTCAATCCCCAGTACCATAAAAAAGGGAAGTTATACTACATGTATGTGTAATATGTCAAAATACACACTATTGTCATGTATACCTAAAAAGAACAAATTTTAAAAAAACAACCTGGAAAGAAATAAAACAATACTGTAAACTGGGGATGGGAAGGCAGCACACTTTTCTATAGAAGACCAGGTACTATTTTAGACTTTGTAGGCCATACAATCTCTTGCAGCTACTCAACTCTGACATTATAGAACAAAAGCAACCACAAATACAGGTTGGGTATCTCTTATCCAAAATGCTTAAGATCTAGAAGTGTTTTATATTTCAAACTTAGATTTTTTTAATATTTGCCTGTACATAAGGAGATATCTTGGGACTGGGGCCCGAGTCTGAACACAGAATTTATTTATATTTCATAGACACCTTATAAACAGTCTGAAGGTAATTTTATACAATATTTTAGTGTGCCTGTTCTTTGACCACAATCTCTTATCACATGAAGTCAGATGTAGAATTTTTCACTTGTGGCATCATGTCAGTGCCCCAAAAGTTTTATATTTGGGAGCATATTGAATTTTCATATTAGGGATGCTTGACCTATAATACATCATGAATGAGCATGCTTGTCTTTCAATAAAACTTTATTTATAAAATAGGCAGTAGGCCAGAATTGACCCATGGGCTGTCATTTGTTGACCCTGGCTGTTAACAAAGTACAATAGAAGAAGGGAGAAAAATCCAGACTGGGATAATTGAAAACCTTCCCAGAAGAGGTAATAAAACCTTTGAAACTTGATGGTGAATTAGCCTTCTTGAATTGTGCTGGCAGTCACACCTCTCAAATCATTATAGAGTGATCCACTACATTTCATGAATGTTGACCCTTTAGATCATCCTGTCCTTGCTGTGATCAGAAGGACTTGTTGCAAACCAAATCATGCACTTTAAATTTTTTACAGACTCCTTTATAGGTGATTGTTCTTTTACCTTAGCCTAGTGGGGACCAAGGCACTGAGAGTTCCCTTGTCCTGTCAGTTCCAGGCACTATTGTAATCCCAGCACTTTTCTGTTTCTCTTAGATCTTTTCTTGTGTGTGTATTTTTTATCATATTAGTTTAAAAGTGAAATCTGTTTGGATTGGGGAACTGTGACATCTGAGCCGATTCTCCTGCAATCTCTTTCTTGTCCCCAGCCATCGAGGCTGAATCCTGCAGTACCGTGTCCTGGGAAAGGAACACCGTTGACTCCTGCCTGTGTGTGCAACACTCTGCAGATGGAGGTGGAGAGATTGCAGGGTCTGGTGTTAAAGTGTCTGGCTGAACAACAGAAGCTGCAGCAAGAAAACCTCCAGATTTTTACACAACTGCAGAAGCTGAACAAAAAATTAGAAGGAGGGCAGCAGGTGAGAGCATTGACAGAATAATTGAGTTTCTGAGTCTTTTTTTAAAAATCACAGAAACAAAGCACCAATCACTGGATACACTTATTCCTTTGCAAGTCTCTTATCTTTTGTGGTGTCACTTTTGCAATGAGTCCCAGAAGCTTTTGGACCCTGTTCAGGCACCTGGATGAATCAGTTTCATCACCTAACTTCCATTGTTTTTTGTTTTTTTTTTTTTCCTGTTTGTTGTTCCTATTTGCTTTTTCTTTTACCTTTTTTTTATGAAAAATGTTAAACCTCACAATGAATACCCATATATCCACCATATAGATCCAACAGTTGTTCATATGTTGCTGTGTTTGGGGGGCAGAGGGTGTGTTTGTAAATCCGTACATTTTTTTCGGAACCATTTTAAAGTAAATTGTGTGTAGCCCATCTAAATACTTTATTTTGCATTTCCTAAAATAAAGATATTCATTGTCCTGGACAACAACAATATTTTATCACACCTAACAAAATTGACCCTAAATATTCTCAATTTCATCTAGTACTCCATTGATAATATTTATTTTCCCAGTTTTTCCACAAAAATGTTCTTTATCAGACTAGAATTGAGTCAGGAGCCACACATTGTATTTGATTGGCCTCATTTTAACCTAGAACAATTTCCTCCAGCACTATCACTCTTTAAAATATTTTCATGATTTTTCTTTTTTTTTTTTTTTTTAAGAAATTGGGCCAGATGTTTAAGAGAATGTCCCACATTCTTGATTTGTCTTGTTTCTCTAGAGTGTTGTTTAATTCATTTTTCTTTCATTCTGTCTTTTCTGAAACTAGAAGTTGGATTTAAGGTTTGGTAAGATTCAGTTTAAATGGTTTGGGAAAAGCACTTCACAGATGATGCTGTTTGTGCTGTCTTTAAAGAATCCTGGTAGGGGGCTGGGGATATAGCTCAGTTGGTAGAGTGCTTGCCTCACAAGCACAAGGCCCTGGGTTCAAATCCCTAGCACCACCCCAAAAAAAAAAAATCCTGGTATCTCTGCACATAGACTCTAGGAGTAGAGAAATAGATTCAGCCCTTGGTTTGTCATTTATTAACTAAATGTGTTTGAACTCATTACTTTGTTTCTATGAACCCTGGTTCCTCACCTAAAGAAGAAAATAATACCACCCATCCCATATCAGGGTTTTTTTGTTTTTGTTTTTGGATTAAATGAAAGAATGCCTATGAAACTATTTTAGAAAGTAATGTATACATTTGGGGTAAGATTGGCAGCTATAGCAGGCAGGAAGATCATTTTGTCCAGGACTGTTTCAGTTTAAAAACTGAGAGTTCTGTGTCCCAGGAAACCCTACAGTCCTGGACAAACCACAGCAGTTGTTCACCCCGTCTGCCACAAATGTAAAGATGTGGACATTTTCTAAGTTGGTACCATGAACTTCCTACAAAACTGTGGCTACAAACCTTTGGAGACTAACACTGAAAACTTAGTCCTGATTTGCCAGGACCAGATGGCACTATTGCTAATGTGGAACTGTATTTCTCTGAACAGGTGGGGATGCATTCCAGAGGAACTCAGACAACAAAGGAAGAGATGGAAATGGATCCAAAGCCTGACTTAGATTCAGATTCCTGGTGCCTCCTGGGAACAGACTCCTGTCGACCCAGCCTCTAGCCTCCTGAGCCTATATTGCCCCCAGGAAACTGGGATCCAGAGTACTTCACAGCACACCTACCGAACGCAGAGAGCAGCTTTCCTGGCTTTGTTCACTTGCAGACAAGAAGCGCAAGGCGGAGGCTCTGAAGCACTTTCCTAGTACATTTGGAGAGTGGCATTGCCTTTTAGATAGGATCTAGGAGTGATTTTATTGTTTTGGAGAATGGAAGGGCCCTGTGGCCCTAGCTTTGTCACCAGTGACTGCCATAGCAGCAGCAGCTCTGTACCTCATCTATTGATCCTACCTTTGAAGAAGAGAGACAGTGCTCACTTTAATTGCACTGGTAGCAGCTCATATCCCTTTTGTCATTTTCATCATTGATTGGAAGCTGCCTTGGGAATTCAGCACCAGGCAGTGCACCTCTGGATGGGGGAGGGAAAAGTATGAAGCTGGGGCCAGCCGGGACCAGGTGTGGCCTGCCCGGGTTCCTCTGGAGAGTGGCAAAGTATTCTGAGCCCTCTCTGGAACCCAGAGTCCAGGAAAATTTGTCTGGTGAAGTCAATCTAGGTTTTGTTTTCAGAAAGTTCAGTTACTTCATGCAGCTAAATGCTTTAGGAGGAAAAGTGGGCCTAAAATGCTTTTCCTCTGAGGGTTGATGAAATGTCTTCAGTGAGGAGTCGACAAAGGGCAGGCCCCGCCTCAGCACACAGCTGGAGTTTCAGGCTGTGGCCAGTGCAGGGTGGGATTTCCCAGCTCTGGAAGATGCCTCTAAGGAGGAATGTCTCAGAGAGTTGAGTCAGGCAGTTAGAAGAGCCTTAGGAAAATCACGAGGAGTGCCTCCTTCAGTGCCACTGCCTGGTGTCCAAGAGGGCGTCAGAGTGACAGTGACACTGAGTCTTCTACCCTGGGAAGACTCTGTGCCTCTACCTTCATGGCTCTGAGAGGTCTGATCCTTTCCTGTATATCTAGTCAGTATTTTTCCCCTTTTGGTGTCTTTTGAAACCATGTCATAAACAGTGAATCTGTATCATCTTTCTTACTTGAGTGGCCCAAAGCCAGCACCAAACCTTGGGGGGTCCCGGAAGCCTAACAGAACAGGTCGAACCTGCCAAATGAAAGGAGTTTGACTGTGAGCTCATTTCTGATGTGCCTTTTAGATAGGAACAAGATAGTGTTCCCAAAGAGAAACAGTGTCCTGAAAGAACAAAATTCCATGTAGATAGTTCTAGGCAAGTGTTAGATGGTTTCCCACGTGGTTGAGGCTTTGTGTTTCCATCAAGCCTTATGAAGTGTTCCTGTGGTGTTTAGGGTCACTGGAACTGATATGATGGTCTTACATCCTCCTTCCTACAAGTCACAAACTTAATTTTATTTTTCTAAAAACCAAACAGATGTGAAATATTGGAGGAGGACCTGTGTAAGGGAAAATCTGCCATTTCCCTAAAATTAGTGGCGTAAAGGCTGGTGCTCAGAGAAAGCCGCATCTCTGGGGATGGGCAGCTCTGTCCAATGGGATCTTCTTTGGTTTGATGTCCCATTGTTTTCTCGATTCTGAGAAGAGTAGTACATTAGTACTAATGTAATCACTGAACCTTTTCCTAAAATAAGAGAAGGTCTGAGGGTTTGCTGTAAACCCTGACAGTGGGTTTTGGTTCATCAATGCAGCATTGGATTCTTAAGGACTGACTGGCCTCTCACGTTCCTGCACCCTCACGCTCACCACTTCAGCAGGCCTGAGCAGCAGGGCTGATTTTGGTGTTCATCATGAGGCTGGCTCCTGCTCTGGAGCTGAGGGATATGGGTACGTTGCTGAGGCTGGGGTGATGGCAAGTGTTGAAGGGGCTAAAAGCCCTGCTTTGTTTCTAGAAGGGAGTCATTCCCTGGCTGTGGAACGCCTTGGTCATTTTCTCTAGCATGTTCCCTTGGGAAATCTAGGTTTTGCTATTCTCTTGCTGAGAATCTAAATTCCGTGCCTTAGAGACAATTTGCACTTTCCCAAATTGTGCCTGGGACAACATGATTTTTCCTACCAAACAGCTATGCAAACAGAAACCAGTTCAAAGGTGGCAGTGTAGTTGGAGAGAGTGAAAGGTGATACAGCAGAAGTGCCTTTGAATGGTTTCCTGTAGCTGAGTCTTCCTTTGTCCTGCTTTTCTTCTTTGCAGTGCTAGGTATTGCTTTTGAGTTGCAGTATAACCTGAGTTACTCCTCTACGCTGACACTGTTGCCTAAGAACTAGCTTATTGTTAGCCAGGTGCTGGAAAGGTTGAGGATGGAGTGGTTTGGCATTTCTGTTTTAAATAAACATTTAAACTCTGAATTAGTGCTGTGCCTCAGTAAGCCTGAACATGGCCGCCATCACTGGAGATAAAACACCCACATTCCAAATCTGAATCGTTGATTCCATGAATGTTTATATAAATAATAAATAAGTGTTCTTATAACAGAAAAAGCACAAGGAACATTGCACAGAAATAATCTCTGCTGCTTTTCCATCTCTTATTCTTGCCAGCAAAATCATTTCTGCTACTACAACTTGTTTATGAAAACTTTGAAGTGACAGCTCTGGAAGTTCAGAGGAAGGGGGAAAAAAAAGACTTATTAAAGGAAGGATCCTTTCTGGTACTTACCTCCTCTGTCTCACAGGGGCTTTTCCAAGTGATCATGCCAGTTTCTGTGTACAAAACTTTTCCCTCAAAGAGGCTGAGCCGTATTTGGTCTCCCTGGCATAACACAGTCAAGTTACAACTGCTCTTGGCTGAGCATTTTGCTGAAGTCTAAAACTCAGATTTCATTTTCATCTGGTTTATCATCTATTCAAAAACATTCCTAATAGGACAGTTCCACAGCGAGGATGTATTTTGGACAAATTCATTCAAATGTAGTCTCTGGGCCTCCAAGGAGGTATCAGTAGGTAGTGTCAGAGCACAGTGGGCTGCAGTCGGGACTGTAAAACATGGGCCCCCACCACCACTGCTGTAATGATTAACCATGGAAGTAATACTGCTCATTAACCCCCCAGAACCATGAACCTAAGGAGGAAAGCTCCACTGTCAAATCTCTGCTACCTCCCAAGTAGTTGTGAAAAGTAATCAATCACCTGAAAGCCAATGTTGACCAGAAGGTGCCGTCCTGCATGAAACATGAATAGTCTCTGCAGACACTTCTAAATGAAGTGAATTTCCATGTGAGTTTCACCGTGAGATTTTTCCCATAGCTTAACTTTTTGAACTTTAAGAATTTATAATGTTTACTTGGAACTAAAGTTTCCTGGATAAAGTAATATAAAATATGGACATTTATAGGCAGCATTTTTGTGTCTTCTCTCATCCTATCCAGGAAGAGACTTAGAAATAAAGTTCTTCCCTCTTCCTCAAACCCAGGTCAAGCTAAATTTAAAGATTGGTGAGTGAATAACCAAGGTCTAAACATGTAGAGATCAAAGAGAATACCAGGCATTGACTACTGTTTTATTTCTTTGGCAACTAAGAATGAATAACCGCATCCTTGTGTCTATAGAAAACACTCCCTACACACACAGTGACCTGTAACCTTAATAACTTCATCCAGGGATTCAAAAGCCAGGTGCCTGGGGCTGCGGGGGGAGGGGGCAGATGAGGCAAGTGACATAGGCCCCACCCGTTGCCATCCCTGACTGAAGGATCCAGTTTTTCTAAATCCCACCAAGCCTGTCCTTAGGTTGCTGGCCCACTGTTTCCAGAACCTCCAGTTTTTTAAGAGATGTTCCATATTCCAGTTTTTAAATGTCATCATATTTTTAACACTGCACAGCCAAATAATACACATCTGCAGGACAGAGCTGTCCACCGGCTACCATTCTGTAACCGTGACCACAGCTTATTCTTGGCATCTATCTATTTTAACATCAAGTGTGGAACTTAGTGTATTCCTTGTAAACTTGCCTGGGAAATGTAAATATCGAGTTAAGTAAATAATCCAGTGTCTCTGCGAACTTTCCTTAAGGACTCACTCATCTTTTTATTTGTATAAGTCCTCAAAACCCATTAATTGAGGGCCTAACTTGATTAGGCACTATTTTTCATAGAAAATTGAAAAGATCTTTTTCCTTCAAAGTTTACTGTCTAAAATAGAAATCAGACTGTGTGCTTTAGTCAGTAGGGACACGTGACATTATACACCCTCCCAGCTTGCTATGATGGTAGATTTGCTGCCTCAGTCATTAAGGCCAGGTGTGTTGGTCACCATACAGTTGTAATCCCAGCTACTCAGGAGACTGAGCCAGGAGATCACGAGTTCAAGGCCAGACTCAGCCATTCAATGAGACCCTGTCTCAAAATTTAAAAAATAAATAAAATAACTGGGGATGTAGCTCAGTGGTAAAGCATCCTGGGTTGAATCCCTAGTCGCAAAAAAAAAAAAAAAAGTCAACCAATCTGATTTGAAAGCAAGAGGACTAGCAGTTTCTTCCTTTCTTTTTCTTTTTTTCAACATATGAAACCCATTAGAATAAAGAACAAGTAGGGAGTATAATGAGCTTCCCCCAACCCCTACCCTGTAAAGTACATAAAGATGTTTCCTTTATTACACAGTACACCACAGGGAAGATTTAGGATATTTTGTGCCCTAACATCACATACTTTTATTGGCATTTGGCCAGGACCATGCCCCAGGGAGGCCAAGGATAGGCTTCCATTCATAATGTCTTGTGGCAAAATCTCATTATCTTTTGTAAGAGTTACCATCTGGGTGACCATGGGCCTCTGACCCCAGCTCATCCCAAAACTTCGACCTCTTGCAAGAGCTAGAAGTATTAACAGAAACCATACACATGTACCATGACCAAGAGGCACAGCCAAATACAGGCACTTCACTCGTACAAACCACAGTCTGGCTTGCAAGAAGACAGCTTTAATGTAGGCTGCTTGCTGTTCTGTCTTCACCATCAGTTCCTAGGGCAAGACCATAAGGTACACAGTAGAGTTTGTAATTTAGTGGGAAGTTGGGTCTTCCTCCTGCCTCTTGGTGCCTAGCAACTGCTGTCATTGTTTCTGGCTCTGCAGGCAGTTCTAGGCAAAGTTTTGTCTGCTTTTGCTTTACATCAAATTATTCTACGTCTGTTCATTGCTGAAGCAGAACATTCTGAACTACCCAAGGAGGTTTCCACTGTTGCCGGCTCAACTATACTGCTTCCGTGGAGGTGGAGGACGGTTCCTGATGGTCTTACACTTGGGAACGTGTCGCTCAGCCACCTTGGGAGCAAAGTGGCGGCTACAGTGAGGACACTGAACATAGTCTGGGTTTTCTGCAGGCAGGATGGGATGCAAATCTGAGGGTTTTCCACCTTTGGCAATTATCTGCTGGATCTCCCGGGCATGACGGAGGGTATGGATGAAAGATTCGTGCTTCTGCCTCCAGTTGTTCTTCTGAGGAGGTTCCACCTATAAGGTAAAAAGAAGACTGGACCTTCAAAGTGGTGTTTATCTTATTTCCTTCCTCAGTCTCCATGAGAATGACAGTAGGAAATAAAAAGGGTGTTAATCTACAAAATCAAAGAGAACACAAAAGGAGGACTGTGGTTACTGACTTGTCAGAATGGAGCCACAGACCAAGGGCTTGCAAGGGTTGTAACACTGGGAAGCAAATGATGTTCCCAGCAGAACCCCTGAGAGGGTCAGTGCTTGAAAGAACCAGGAGGTAGGAAGCAGGGACGTGCAGGGCTATGAGTGTACTAGACCCCAGGGCTCCCCTCCCTCTTGCACATCCAAATGTCCAACACCTGCGGTGCCCTCACATGAAAACAGGGGTTTTTTGTTCTGGAGAAACTGAACTAGATGGATTTCAGATTCAGGAAATCCAGACAGGGTGGAGAACAGAGTTAATCTTGGACTTGAAAATGGGGACTAAGAGCAAGGATACATAGCAAATTCTGTGACTGTCAACCTCCACCCCCCAACTCAGCTCCCAGAATAACAAGCACCTTTGTGTTCTCTTAGGAAAGAGAAGGGTTCTCTGAATGCATTAAAGGTGCTGAGAAAAGCCTCCAAACGCTGATCTTGGGGCACCCACTTTTTTTTTTTTTTTTTTTTTTTTTTTGCGGTACTGGGGATCGAACTCAGGGCCTTGTGCTTGTGAGGCAAGCACTCTACCAGCTGAGCTATCTCCCCAGCCCTGGGGCACCCACTTATAAGACTCACTATCAATAATCTTCAACATGAAGACCCTTAGTCAACAAGACCCATGTAATGGTAAATATGAATGGATAGCCAAAGGCCACCAGATATTTGATGAAAGCTCTAAAAAGGAAAAAGCACCCCCAAAATATAAAACAAAAACTCAGGAAGCAGCAACAAGAAAACTTTTTTACAGAAAAACATATCAATAAGATGAATGTTAGAAAACAATGTGTCCATAAAAAGAATATATTAAAAAGCAATGACATTAGGCTGGGGATATAGCTCATTGATGTGGCAATTGCCTGGCACGCATGAGGCCTTGAGTTCAATCCCCAGCACCACCAAAAAAGCAACAACAAAAACAAAAACCCCAGGAACAGAGAACCAGCTAGATCAATTATAAATAAAACTTTCATAGCTAAAACTAAAAATTAAGTAGAAATGTTATAAAATAAAGTCAATAAAACGCCTCAGAATGGGAAAAAATTCAAAATAGAAATTTAAAGTAGAAAAGATCAGAAAATTAGAAAGTCAATTCAAAAAGTCCAACATATGGCCAACAGGAGTTCCAAACAGGGCAGGAAAAAGCACAAGGAGAAAATTATCCAATAAATAATACAATTAACATTCCTAGAATTGAAGGCTACAATTCTTGACACTGAAATGGCTTACCATGTACCTAGCATAATCATCATAAACTTTCATCTGTTTTCTTTCCTTTTTCTGAATATTTACAGGATTTGTTCATAATTAAACAAATCCTGTTTAACTAATGGATTTGTTCATAATTAAACAAATCCTGTAAATATTCAGAAAAAGGAAAGAAAACAGATTTCATATAATGTAGCAAGAATCAAAATGGCATTAGATTTCTCAACAGTAAACACTAGATGCTAAAAGCTAGAGCAAAATGCCTTAAAAGATAAAATAGTAATAATTCTGATAAAATAATTCTCCACCTAGAAATCTGTACCCAAATTGTCAAATAGGAGTCTATTATATAGATATTTTCAATCATTCCAAGACAAAAAATTTACCTCCTGTGCACATTTCTTAGTAAGTTTCAAAAGCAAGAAAAATGAAGGCAGAGGACGCTGAAAATAGGGAATCCAACACAGAAGAGAAGCTAAGAGAAGTTCCAAGAAAACAGGTCTGCACCAGAGCTGGAGAAGAGCCAGTCCAGATTGGAGCAGGAGGGGAAAGAGTACAGGAAAGTGGGGGTTCAGGAAAAACAAACTGATAGATTATGTGAGGTATCTGAGCACTTAAGAACATAAACAGATGTCTGACATCAGATAGGGAAAAGAAATTAGAGATAGATATGTAGAAGATGAAGGAAATAAAAACATGTTCAGTTATTAACTCGAAGTACATGTGAACAGGGGCGAAATTTGTTCACTCAGCAGTAAACAAAATGTACAAAGTCACGTAAAAATCCAACTACTGAATTAACCCAAAACAGTAATTCAGCTACAGTGAAGGAAAAGGGATGGAGAAAAGTAAAGGCAGAGGAGATATGAAAGAGAGCTTGGCCCACAGTTCCATAAGAAATCAACAGCTAATGCAGAATATTGGAAAATCAAGAAAAAAATCATATTTAGGATAGGTAAATGCATATCGAAAGAACCATGTAACAGGGGCTGGGGTTGTGGCTCAGTGGTAGAGTACCTGCCTAGCATGTGTGAGGCACTGGGTTCGATTCTCAGCACCACATACAACTAAATAAATAGAGTTTCATCAACAACTAATAATTTTTTTTAAAAAAGAACCATGTAACAGAACTAAGGGCTGGATTAAAAGTCAGTAAAGGAAACCACTGATTTGCACTGCAGATGATTTAGTACTATATGATTTTTAAAATGCATGCAAATATTAAAATAAATCTTTCTTAAATTTCTTCCACTACCTTGTAAAATAAATCTTTAAAAGAAGAAAAATAGAAAAGAGGAAAAGCTCTTGATAACATTAAGAGATACTACCAAAGAAAGAGAAAGGATCCATTAAGAGAGCCTCTGAAAAGGTGGTCAAAGAGTCAGTGTTAGAGATGGTGCCCAGGAACCTTAAAGAGAATTCAATTAGGGGAAGCTTCCCTATATGTACAATACCTATCTTTTAATTCTTTATCACATTGAAATTTTACTCAACACTTTAAGCACAAAGCACAAAGATGTGTGTGGTTACTGTCCTCAAATGCTTATGATCTAGTAGACATGAGATACAAGTAATGAAAAGATAAAAAGGTGTCAGGAAAATTACCTGTTCTTGTGAGTGCACTAGAGGAATTACAGGGACATATAACACTCAACTTTCAAAGACACAGAGCTCTGGAATAATCCTTGGGACATTCTCAGGAGTGGGTGCATCTCAATCCTGCCTTGGTTCCCCAATACAACACATTCCCTCAAATTAGTTTCCACAAAGTTGGGCATCTTGATCTCAGCAGCTTTACTGCTACTATATATAGGAATTTTAAGAAGCTCAAGATTCTTTTAGGTTGTGGCCAAAAATAAATTGCTGTGGTGGGACAAGGGAATCCCCAGTGGATTAGTGGGTTGACCAAAAAGAAAACAAGAAAGAACAGTAACTGGTCACTCTATCATTATCTGCCAGTGCAAAATGTTGACTTTGTGTTGGAAACTAGATTTTAGGGAGATCGTCTCTGAATATTTCTTTTCTGAGAGAAAAGCACTTGAGTACATCTCCATTAAGAGATGTATTTGAGTACACATCTCAATGGCCATCACAGCAATGTGAGTTTTAAAAGGGTCTCAGCAAATACATACATCAACTAGTAAATGAGAGAGGTGCCTGCACAGCAGAGGCAGGGCTGGAAAGAAATGAAGACAGAAGGACTTTCATTTTCCTACAACATTAGAGTTAGGTGGGGACTTTGAGATCATATGGCCTAGGCTTTCCCCAACACTGACCACTTTATTTTCTTTACAATTATTCTTTAAATTCATGATCCCCAGAAATTACATATTATTGTATTTTTCTAATACACACAAATATCATTAAAATAACATTTTGTTGGTAAGCCACACTTAGAAAAATATTCATATTACAAACCAAGTGGCACAACCTTGATAATCAAGTTATTCATGAGACAATCTCCACATCTATCCAAATGTATCTATGAAGTTCTCCTGAACTTACCATGTCAGTGTCTTGAAGCCCATACAGTTAACAACCTGGTTTTTCTAACATAAGGAATTTTTTTGAAAGATAAACAAAAACAGATAAATAAAAAGGGCTGGGGATATAGCTCCAGTGGTAAAGAGACCTGGGGTTCCATCCCCAGTACCAAAAAAAAAAAAAAAAAGGAAGAAGAAAGAAAGAAAACCAAAACCAAAGTCCTTTACCCTCAAGGTGTTTACACTCTAAAAAGAGAGAAAAGTATTTTCAAATGTAGTTGTGCTTCTTGTATTTACCAAGAAGGCACGTCAAATTGCTCTAATCTTGAAAGAATAGGTAGCATTAAAGGAGTGGTGACAGATGTTAGTCTTGAAAGGTGACAGAATATTGCCAAAAGCAAGGAGCCTCTTGGCAAACCAAGAAAATAAACACAAACTGCTGCATAATTTTCTTCTTTGGATGTTTCATGTTTTTTACATTTTTATGTGGTATAAACATGTACTACTTTTATAATCAAAAGGGCATATATTTCTTTATTCTAGATTTTTTTTAGTCAGACTAACCAAGATTTACATGCTGGCCCTGCCACTTAAAGCTACGACCTCAAGAAAGTTACTTAACCCAAGCCGTAGTGTGTGTGCGTGTGTGTGTGTGTGTGTGTGTGTGTGTTTAGGGTAGGTCTGAGCCTTGATTTCTGAACTGGTAAAGTGAGAGGTAATGACACCTCACAGAAGTATGAAAATCACATGAAAAACCTGTCATGGTGCCTGCCACATAGCAATACTCAACAACTGTTAATTGCCACCTTCAGCCTACATGACACATGAATTTTCCCTAAAGAAATTAGGCCCTCACAGCGAGGTCCTCACAGGGATCCTCACAGGGATCCACGCACAAAGTCAAATCCACTGGGTTCTTATTACCTTGACTGCAGTTGGTCCCTTCCAATTCAAGTACTGCTCTAATTCTGTGCCCTTGGCCCGGGCCCTGGAGGAGTCGAACACTTTCCTCTTGGAACCCTGCATCCTGCCGCAGACGGTGGAGTGTCTCTCCAGTCTGAGCAAGAGAAAAGTGCGTCCACAGTGGCTGCACTTGCCCAGTTCTGGCTCTTCCGTGGAGCAGCTGGAACCTGAGGAGCCTGGCACCCTGGACGGGCTAGAACTTCTGGTGGATCTCTCCAAAGTACTGCTTGGCTCTTCTGAAGGCTGAGAGAACTTGGCCACTAATGGCCCTGAGGCTTGGTCTCGGATTTTGTTTTTGCTTGCCACCAGCCTTTCCCTTTTAAGCCTCTGGATTCTATGATCAGAGAACAGGAATGAGCTAGAATTTTCTTGAGGCTGTCCCCAAGTTTCATCCTCTCTCCTGTCTCTACTGAACACCTCTTCAGACCCAAATTCTGGGGAGAAGACAGGTTTGTATGTCATGTTGCTGTTATTACCTTTAACTTTCCTCCTAGGAAGGATCATTCTCTGTAGCCCTCTGTCTTCATTTCCCTTGGCCTGTTCTTTTTCCTTCTGGATCCGTCTGAGTTCCTCTTCTGTCTTCTTCAACTTTTCCCTCAGGAGAATCTCCTTTCTTCGTATTTCCTCCCCTAAGCTCTCCCCTGCAGCTTCCAGTCTTCGGATCTGCAGCCACTCAGTTCTTCGGAGGTTTGCCATGGCCTTCTCTCCCTGCAAGTCAGCAAGGACAGATGAGTTCACCCCAATCCTCAAGTCAAAATTGCTGTCTGAAAATTCTCTTGACTCAGGGGGTCTCAGGTAGACATTCTGGTCCCCATCAGTGCTGGCCTCACCTGAACTATGAGACTTCCGGTAGACCATGGGTTTCAGAGGGTATGCTCGGTCCACCCCAACTCGCTTCTTTGTAAAGGGGATAAAGTCCTGGTCATTTGCTTTGGGATACCGCGACTGAGAACGTGGGGAAAACAAACACTTTCCCTGGCCCTGGAGATCACTGCCCATGTCTCGCTGGCTGATTTCAGCACAGTGGGGATAAAAGTGGCTCCGGGCTTGTGTGCGCGGGTTCCATTTGGGTTGAGAGTAGACATTATCCACTGCCAACTCTTTGTTGCTCAGAAGTTTCTGCTGAAAATTGTTCTGCCCCATCGAAGATCTCTGGGAAGAGTCACCTTGTTCATAAGGGTCTTGCTGGGCTGAGTGGAGCCCTGGAGCTTCCGTTTTATTATGTGGGAACATAACGCCCACAGGCAGATGTGGAGCCAACTGGAGACCAGCCATTCAGGGCCTGGACTGAAGCCTAGGGGAGATTTAAACCAGATACATGTGAAGAATTTGTCTGAGGTTCATTCCCGGCTGCTAAAGTAAACTGTTTCTACATTTGCCCTGCCCACACTTCCCTTAAACTTTTCTAGGGACAGTGGAGCTGGTTCTGCCAGAGCTTTCCTTCAGTAAGCACACGGTGACGATCAAGTGCCACTGTGTTAGGCCCTGAGGACAGGAAAACAGACACAGGTGTTCTTGCCACCTAGGTTTCCTTCCCACCAGTCCCAGCCTCTACCATATACGATTATGAAGCAGGCAAAAGAGCACTGGACTGAAGGTCTGGTTTTAGGCCTGTGACACGGAACAAGCAACTTTCCCTTGCTGGTCCCAGTTTCTTCACCTGTAAACTAAACGTCATACGGTTAAGAAAAATGCCTGCCTGGTGACCAGTGCAAAGAGTTCTCAGGGCTTTCCTCCTCTGGAACCGTGCAGGACTCCAAGGAGCACAGAGGCCACTGGAACCTGGAGCAGGTGCCTGGTTGTCAAACACTTTGTCCAAGGAGTCCAGGTGGCACAGACGGTGGAGGCCGGCTACTTGAGAGGTGGGGGCCCTTTGACCTGACCATGGCCGGCTTTAGATCCGGAATGCGGAAGTTATGTTCTGTCCTGGAGGATCTGCGGGAACCCTCACTGGACACTCCAATTTGAGGGGCAAGCCCTCGCTCTCCTGCCCCTCGGTCCTCGGGAGTTCACGGTGTGAACCCATGTCTCTCCTCTCCCTTCCCGGTACCTGAGGCTCTCGGGACCGCTCCTGCTCAGGGGAAACCCCAGGACCTAGCTTTCAAGACCAGACCCTTCGGCAACCGACAGCCGCGCAGGCGCTCTTAGCTGGCCTCTGTTATTCCGGTTGCCGGGAGACCCCAGCGCGGCGCGCGCCTCTCCCCGCCTCTCCCCGCAAACTCCGCTTGGGAGGCGCGCGCAGGCGCAGTCCGCACGCGGTCCCGGGCGGCCGGGGCTGGGGGTGCGGTCGGCCTCCGTGTCACTTGACCCAGTGTCCAGCCAACTCTGCAGCTCGGTTCAGCCGTGCCCTTGGGGAGCGGGGGAGGGGCAGGCGAGGCTTTTCTGGGCTCCATCAAAGAGGAACTTGTATTTTTCTGAGAACGATGCTCCCTGACCTTGGGGTGTGCCGGTCTCTGGCAAAGGGCGGAGCCCCTAGTTGTGTCCCAGAGTCATCCCGCCGCAGGATTCCGGTGTCCGCCGGGTTAGCCGGAGTGGGCCTGCTGATAGCCTTTCTTAGCACGCTCGGCTGCTCTGCACGGGCCCCAGGTATGGCTGTGTGCTCTCGGTGCTTTCTTCCCTCGCCAATACTTTGAAGCTTGCTGTTAATGTATATATATATATTTTTGCTACGCAGTCTTTCCGGGGTAGTTTTTGTGGCCAGTCTAATTATTTTGATATTATGTTTTACTCTCACGTGGTAACTGTGGACGTCTCTATTTAGGCCCAGGAATGACTCAGCCAAATGTAATGATAATAAAGTTAACTACCAGATCGAAAATAATCAGCAAAGCTTGGTTTCAACACTAAATGATACTCTAACTTTTTGACATCAGAAGAGAATTTATTTCTCTTCTTCATGCTTCAGTGCATATGGGTAAACTGTTTGGAACAGGCAGCTCACTTTTTCCCTGTAACTATTCAAAAGATCCAGAACATGGGAAACAATGTAGACAGCAGCAGTCGATGTTGAAGTCAGATTGCAGCCGTCACATGTTAACAAATTTCTTGGTGGGCCCTCCAAGGGCAGTTCCTTTATTCCTAGTTTTCATTCTCAGTTGACTCTTCTCTTTCTTTCTTTTTCTTTTCTTTCTTTAGTTTTCGTACCAGGGAATGAACCCAGTGCCACTTAACTACCGAGCCACATCCCCAACCCTTTTATTTATTTTTTTTATTTTGAGACAGTGTCTGGGTAAGTTGCTGAGGGCCTAACTAAATCGCTGAGGCTGGCTTTGCACTTGCGAGCCTCCTGCCTCATCCTCTACAGCCGCTGGCATTACAGATGTGTGCCACCTCTGTGCAGATGGGAACATTCCCTACTCTGCTCAGGGCGGGTCATCTCAGCTTCCCCCTATCTCTTGTCAACTTCCGCAGCTTCCCTGCGAGCTAGTAGAATTTTCCAGCATGTTACCCTCCCTCTGACTTCCTTCCTTCTGCTTTCTGAGAACGAAGTGGCTCCCCCGGAGTTAGTTTCTCTCAGAACCCTCCAGGGAATTGACTCCATCACTTTACCCCTCCATCTGTTCATCTCCATAGGCTCCTTTTCTTTGGTTTCAAAACACATCTAACTTTTCCCTACAAATCTCATTTCCCTTGACCTGCCACCTTTGTGTTAGGATCCCACTCATTTTTCTTTTTCTCCACGAGACTCCCTGCTGACTCCCTCACTGTGAATGGAACCCAGGGGCGCTCTACAACTGAGCTACTCCTCTAGCCCTTTTTAATTTTGTGTTTTGTATTTTGGTCTTGCTAAATGCCCAGGCTGGCCTAGTCCTTCCTACTTCAGCCTCCTGGGATTACAGACAAAGGCCACCTTGCCCAGCTCCACGAGAGCTCTTAATGGAGAACCACATCCACTGCCCCCTCCCTTTCTCATCTCCCCCTCTTCGTCTGGCCCACTGTGGTCTTACTACTACCCTCTCCAGTTTATTTAGTTGCACAGCTGTCAATGACCTTCCTATGACCAAAGATAAGCTTCTATTTCTTAAGCCTACTCACTTGACGCTATTGATTATTTGCCATCTGAGAACTCTTTTTCCTTGCTCCCGCGCCCTCTCGCTTTCTTCTTTCATGTCTTTGCTCCATCTTCTTCCAAGTCTCTGGCATTTATGTCTTTTTTTCCCCACTTGTTCCCTAAATTTGGGTATTCTCCTGAGCCCTTTTACTTTTCACATATGTGCAGTTCCAGACATTCTCTTCCTTTTATCAAATGTTGAAATTTCAGGTTTCACCTGTTTAAATGTTGTCCAGCTGAACTGTAATCTATCTTCTTTCCAACTGCCCATTTAACACCTGCGCATGACTGAGCCTCAGGATCCTCAAGCTCAGTGTGACAGAACACAAAGCTTGTGATCACCTCCCCATCCCCAGTCTGCTACTTCTCCATATTCCTGCTCCTGCTCAAAGCATCACTCACCTTCCACGCCTTCCTTTTGTCACCTCTATCTTCTGAGCAGGTTCTGTTGAGTTTACCTCTCAAATGTCTCCCATAAATGACCCTTCCTGTCAGGCATGGTGGTGTACTCCTGTAATCCCAGCTACTAGAGAGGCTGAGGCAGGAGGATTGCAAGTTCAAGGCCAGCCTCTGCAACTTAGTGAAACCCTGTCTCAAATTTTTAAAAGGGCTGGAGATGTTGCTCATTGTTAGAATGCTCCTGGGTTCAATTCCCAGTAATGCAAATAAACAAACAATGACCCTTCCTTTGTTTTTAGTGCCCTTAGTTGCGATCTTCCTTGTTTCTCCTTGGGATGCCCTCACCCTTCTTACTGCTACTCTTCCCTTTAACATCTGCTCCCCAAGCCTGTCCTTCTTGATGCTGCCAGAGCAATGATTCTACATACTTCTTTCTCAGCTTTCTTAAGATATGGTTGAGGGCCTTGGATGTACCCCAAGTGGTAGAGCACTTACGTAGTATGCATGAGGCCCTGAGTTTGATCCCCATTATGGAAGGGAAAAAAAAGATATAACTGAAGTCAAGTATGGTGGCACACACCTGTAATCCCAACTACCCTGGCCGCTGAGGCAGGAGGATCACAAGTTCAAGGCCTACCTGAACAACTTAGCGAGACCCTGCCAAAAATTTTTTTTTAAAAAATGGGACTGGGAATATAGCTCAGTGGTATAGTGCTTGCCTGGTATGTGCTAAGGCCTGGGGTTCAATCCCCAGTACTACGGGAGAGAGAGAGAGAGAGAGAATTGACAGGGGCTGGGGATGAAGCTCAATGGTAGAGCACATGCCTAGCATGCATGAAGTCTTGGGTTGGATTCCCAATTACCACATACACACTAAAAGATAATTTTTTTTTTTTTTTTTTTTTTTGTGGTGCTGGGGTTGAACCCAGGGCCTTGTGCTTGCAAGGCAAGCACTCTACCAACTGAGCTAAATCCCCAGCCCAAAAGATAAAATTTATAAATAAAGATTGTATATATTTATAGTGTACAACATGATGCTTTGATATATGTATACATTGTGAAATAATTAAATTTAGCTTACTAAATATTGATCCTATCATTTCCCTCTCCTGGTGAAGACTTCTTCACCTATAGAATAAAATTGAAATGCCTACTTAGCATGGCATTTCTATTAGGTCCAACCTATCTTTTCAGTCCTGCTTCCCCTGAATAAACCCCAGTGTCTAGCACAGTGGGTCTCAACCCTGGTTGTACATTAAGATTGCTAAAAGGCTGGGCACAGTGGCACATACCTGTAATTGCAGCAACTTGGGAGGCTGAAGCAGGAGGATCACAAGTTTGAAGCCAGCCAGGGCAACTTAGCATGAGACTCTGTCTCAAAATATAAAGCAAAAAAGGGACTAGGATGTAGCTCAGTGGTAAAGGGCCTCTGGGTTCTTTCCCCAGTACAAAAAATAAAAATAAAAACTGCTTAAAGAATATATATTTTGGGGGGCTGGGGTTGTGGCTCTCTGGTAGAGTGTTTGCCTAGCACTTGAGAAGCACTGGGCTCCATCCTCAGCACCACATGAAAATAAATAAATAAAATAAAGGTATTGTGTCCATCTACAACTAAAAAAATTAAAGAAAACAAAGGAATATATATATCTTTGGTGAGGCCCAGGCATCCATAGTTTTAGAAGCTTCCCCAAAAGTCCTAATGTGCAGCCAGAGTTGAGAGTCCCTGGTTAGCTGCAGTGATGGTACTTTCTGGCCTCAATGGTACCACCTTCCCATGCGCTCCGCTTATGGGATGCTAGTCATAGCATTTTGGGGAATGGACTGTGGACTGGCTGCCTGGAATCAAATCCCAGCTTCAACTACAAGTTGTGGGTGTGTAACTCTGGAAAAATGCTTTCCAAGAACACTTCCCTAGTCTTCCCAGTCAGAATTAATCTCTTTGCTCTTCCTAACATTTTCTGACCTTGTTAGAACACAGGGATCGCTCATGATGAGCTCTCAGTGGGTGTTCATGGAATTGAATTATCATGTCATGTATTGTATTGTCATTATGTACATGCATATTTATCTCTTACACTAAATTATAAACCTCTTTGAGGGCAAAAATTATGTATTATTCATCTCTGTATACCGTATGATGCCCCATACATTGAGACATTCAATAGGTTTTGAATTCTGTAGAAAACCTTTTTTTTAATGCATTTTAGAGAAAGAAATCATATCAGCCAGGTGCATCATTCACTGTTATTTTCAAATAATTCCACATACAGCACTCAATCCAGCTCCCCCTGCCTCCCAGCACTAAGGTTTTATGATTGTCTAGGACCTAGATCCTTACTCTATAGTGGGGAACATGTCTACTATTGCAAACCCATCTCACCAAGCCAAGTCTACCAACTTGGCATATTCACAAATGGAATATTATGAAGAGATGTAGTGCATACAAGCAATCCAAAGAGGAACAATAAACATCAGTTTTCCTTCATACACATTATTTTTTTTGAGGGGGGGAGGGGTACTGGGCCTTGAACAGGGGCACTTAACTCCCGAGCCACATTTCCACTTCTTCTCCTCTCTTCCTCCCCTCCCCTCCCCTTCCCTCCCCTCCCCTCTCTTCTTTCCATTCTGACACAGGGTCTTGCTAAATAGCTTAGGGCCTCTAAGCAATTAGGGGCTGCCCTTGAACTTGTTTGCGACCCCTCTGCCTCAGTCTCCCAAGTCGCTCGGATTACATGCATTCACCATTCACACACACTCTTAATCATAAGGGTAGCTATATTTAAATTTCTGCAAATTGATTCTAATTTTAACAATCGCCACCTACAACCTCCCTTAACAATACCCTTTACCCAATAATAAATTTGGTAATTTGGCTTAGTTGAGAATCTAGAGTCATGAACCATTTGCTTGTGCTTGTGTTTTATTTATTTAGCTCTTAAAGCATTTTCTTAGTAAGGTAGTCTCTGATGGACAGCTTCCAGAAGTCCAAGAGAAATAACCTCCACCTAGACGTCCTGTATCTCCCCGTCTAGGCATGACCCCAAGTTGGAAAAGTACAGAAAAGTGGTATGTGCCCTATTCAGTTTATTTATTTATGATGTTTAGTGTCTGTTGTCCGACTCCCAACTCCAGAATTTAAACTCCCCAGGGCAGGTTTCTGTTGTGTTCACCGATGTGTGAAAACGACCTACTACAAGGTCCGCCCGCCGCAGGCTGTCGTCAGCCGGCGTTACTGAATGAGTGAATGTTTCCCGAGTGCGTCTCGTCTGTGGCTTTTCACTCCTGGGCATCTGCGACCTGGGACGCGCTTAGCGACTGAGATGGGCTGAAGGCTTGGTCTACCGAGATGAGGCAGACACTGGACAGATCCCCGAGCCGAGCTCTCAGCGGCTGGACCTCGCGTCCTCTGGGCGGGCTCGGGGCTAAGACGCCCTCTCTGATTGGTCAAGCGGAGTAATGGGCGTGCGAGGCAGCGAAGGAGGAGCCGCACGCTAAACTTCCGGGAGCGGCCGTTTGCGGGACCCGGGCGGTTGGCTTGGTGGTTGCCGGTGCGATTCGGCCCCTGGTGGGGTAGAGCAGGCGGGTGAGGCGGGGAGAGGGCCCAGGGCATGGCCCTGAGTGATCAGTCCTGACGCTTAGTGGAAAGGGATTCTGGCGGCTGCGTGGGAAGGGGAGTGGGTGGGAGGGAGCGGGACCGGTCATTCGGTAAGCAGGTAGTTGCCCCCAAAGAGCTTTGGGGGCAGCTGCGAGCCCTCGCCCAGCCGTCTTCCTGTTACTCACAGGCTTCCGTTTACAACAGTCCGGGGACCTTGGGGTCCGGGAGAGGTGGCAGAGGTGATGGATGGAGAAGGGCGGTGTGGCCCTTTCTGCCTCAGGATTGGGGGTACTGGGGTCGTCCTTTACTATTTTTGCTTTCCTGGTCTCTGACAGGTTTGAGCATGGCAGAAGGGGACACCTTGGTATCAGTGGATTACGAAATTTTTGGGAAGGTGCAAGGGGTGTTTTTCCGCAAGTACACACAGGTATGTGGCCTACAGGCTTTGGGGACATGCCTAGGTTTTAAGCTTGGGAACCAGAGATGCTTGTCTGACATGAACTGGAACAAGCTGGGTATTTGGTAGCTGAATGGTAAGGAGTTAGTTTGTAAAGCAAGGGATGTGAAAATGCTTTGCAGTTTGTAAAACAGGATGTAAATGGACGATTCTCCTGATGATATTATTGGTTTGTTTCTAACAGTGGTACCTGAGCATATAGACAAACTTGTTAATGATCTTTTTCTTCCAAAGAGGAATATAGCTAGTTCACCTCATGTGGCTTTATCAAACCTAGTCACATTTGCTGTATGAAAGCTACTACTCATGGAGGACATGGCCTTTAGATGAACTGATCATATCTATGTAAATTATGCTGTTACTTCAAGTCATAGCTGTTACATTTTCTTTATCTCTCCAACCTTTATCATTTCTCCAGCCATCTCCCAACATTCCCAACTGAATTCCTTTCTGTTCATTGTAGCTGTGGAAGAACAGTCACCTTTTCCAGCAGAAGATTTTCTAACTAAAAATATTTTATCCGTTCCAGATTACCTAGGTAATGCTAACACTGAACATGGACTCTGGTATTCCTACAGAACATGGACTCTGGTATTCCTTCTGTAGCAACAGAGAATATTTGAGGGGATAAACAAACCATTAGCAGCCTCTGTTTCTGCTTTAGTGTCAGTAATCTCCCTTAGCATACACACACACACACACACACACACACACACACACACACAGGAGTGCAATCTCAATTTCCCTCCTGCCTCTGTAGGGAGATATTGGGCTATTGCCTCCCACTCTGTGTCCAACTCCACGGGTAATGAGTTAGGACTACAGAACTTGCCAAGTCTTCTGGGACTGTGGTACTCAAAATTCAAACCGGAATCTTTGAAATGAGAATATCAATTGTCAGTATCTCTTATTCTAATTATTTGCAAATAATTTCTTCCTGTTTCATACTCATGAAAAGTGCTTGTCAAAAAGAGAATTGCTGAAAGTCATTGCAAGAGCTAAGTTCCAATTAACTTTGCCTGTGACTTAGTAATTCAAGGTGACAACTTCAAAGATTAATCAGTTGTTGAAGGAAAAGGACCAGATGGTATACAGCCCATCTTACTCAACCTGCTATCTCTTACTTCCAGTTTAGAGAGGGAATAAAAGAATGCAGAAAAACAAATAATGATTAGGAAAACTACAAGGAAAATGTCATTTTTCTTTTTTTAAATATTTTTAGTTGTCAATGGATCTTTTAATTAATTAATTAATTTATTTATTTATTTATTTATATGCAGTGCTGAGGATTGAACCCAGGCCCTTACACATGCCAGGCAAGTGTTCTACCACTGAGCCACAACCCCAGGCCTTGTCATTTTTATTAGCTTATAGCTTATTCTTTTTAAAACATTTTTGTTGTTGTTGTAGATGGACAGCATACCTTTATTTTGTTTATTTTTATGTGGTGCTAAGGATCAAACCCAGTACCTCACACTTGCTAGGTGAGCACTCTGCAACTGAGCTACAGCCTCAGCCCCAGATGGTAGCTTATTCTTTACCATTTATAATCATTTAAATATATATCTTACCTTTAACAGTTGTTTTATTTTGCTATGGTCAGTTTGCATGTTGATATCATCTAAGCCCTTAATTAAATTTCATCACTTCTAGAGAAATGAATGAGAATACAGGAATGGGCTTTTTTTAAAGTTGGAATATAATTCATGTTCCATAAAGTTCATCCTTTAAAAAAGTATAATTCAGTGGTTTCTGTCATATATAGAGTTGTGCACTAATTCCAAAACATTTTCATCACCCAGAAAAGAGAACCTACCTGTTAGCACTTACTCCTCATTTTCCCAGCCCCTGGCAACCACTAACCTACTTTCTGTGTCTGTGGATTTGCCTAATCAGGATATTTCATACTAAAATGGAATCATACAAATGTGACCTTTTGTTTCTGGTTCCTTTCACTTATAGTAGTGTTTTCGAAGTTCATCCATATTGTAGCATGTATCCATATTTTGTTCCTTTTTATGGCTGAGTGATATTTCATTGTATGGATATACATTTTTTTTTTTTTTTTTTTTTTTTTTTTTTTTTTTTTTTTTGCGGTACTGGGGATCGAACTCAGGGCCTTGTGCTTGCAAGGCAAGCACTCTACCTGCTGAGCTATCTCCCCAGCCCTTGGATATACATTTTATTCTTCTATCAATGGATGGACATTTGGATTGTTTCCAGTTTGGGGCTATTAGGAATAATGCCATGAACATTTATGTACATGTTTTTGTGTAGACTATATTTTCTGTTCCTTGTAGATCGCAAGGTCATATAATAACTGTTTACCTTTTTGAGAAACTGCCAGATTTTTCCAGAATCTTTATACCATTCTATGGTCCCACCAGCAGTTTATGAGAATTCCAGTTTTTCCAGATCCTTGCCAACATTGTCAGTTTCTTATTTATTACAACTATCCTAGTGTATGTGAGGTAGCAGACTTTCTTTGAGAATTTTTGTTGTTATTTGTTTTGTTTTCGGGTGTCAAGGAATTTAAAAGGATTTAAAGGAATGTTCTCTGGAGAACATACAGATCAGTAGCAAAAAGATAATTGGAAAATCCAAAACTATTTGGAAACTATACAACATGTTTTTCTAAAATTGTGGTAGAATACATAGGATGTAAAATTTACTGTGTTAACCATTTTTAAATATACAATTCAGTCACCCTAAGTACATCCATGCATTGCTATGCTACCATCACCATAATCTACCCATGGAACTCTTTTTGTCTTGCAAAACTGAAATTCTGTACCCATTAACCACTAACTCGCCATTTTTCCCTCCATCCAGCCCCTGGCAATTATGAATTTATTTTTCCTTTATATGAATTTGACTGTTTGAGGTAACTCATAAGTGCAATCAGTATATTTCCTTTGTGACTGGCTTATTTCACTTAGTATAATGTCCTCAAGGTTCATCCAGCGATCATGTATTAGCATTTCCTTCTTTTTAAAATATGAGTAATATTCTGTTCTGTATACTCTTTGGTTTTGATTTGCCTTCTTCTCACCACTGAGATGTTGAGCATCTTTTCATGTGTTTATTGGCATGTGAAAAAAGATATTGCATATCTTCATTGGAGAAGTTTCCATTCAAATCCTTTGGTTAATTTTTTGAGTTCTTTTTCTTATTGTTGATTCATAAAAATTTCCTATATATTCTAGAAACTAGTCTTTTTTCAGATATATGATTTGCAGATATTTTCCCCATTCTGTGAGTTATCATTTCACTTGATAGTGTCCTTTGAAGTACAAAAGTTTTTAATTTTTAATTTTTTTTTTTTTTTTTTTTTTGATACAAGTCATTGACCCAGGGGCGCTCAACTACTGAACCACAGCCTCAGTCCTTTTTATTTTTTATTTTTGAGATAGGGTCTTGCCAAGTTGCTTAGGGCCTTGCTAAGTTGCTGAGGCTGGTTTTGAACTTGTAATCCTCCTGCCTCAGCCTCCTAAACTGCTGGGATTACAGGCACTCTGGAAATTTTTTAATTATGATGAAGTCTAATTTAACTAATTTTGCATGAGAAAACTTTGCCTAATCTCAGATCAAGATTCATGCTTATGTTTTCTTCTAAGACTTTCATAGTTTAAGCTTCGTCTTAAGTCTTTAATGGAGTTTGATTTTTTTAATGTGGTGTGTATTAAGAAGTCGAATCTTATTCTTTTGTGTGTGTGTACGTGTTGGCGATTGAACCCTGGGTCTTGTACATACTAAGCAAGCACTCTGAGCTATACCTCAAGCCTAACTTCATTCTTTTGCATATGCTTATCCAGGTGTTCCAACCGTATTTGTTGAAAAGACTAATATTTCTTCCACTGATTTATCATGGCACTCTTGTCAAAATTGTAAGGGTTTCTGGACTCTTCAGTTTTCTTCCATTGATCTTATGTTTGTTTTTGAATTGCTATAGCTTTTTTTTTTTAACCCCAGGGCCTCATACGTATTAGGCAAGTACCCTACCACTGAACTACACCTACACTCCTAGCCCTTTTTATTTTATTTTGAGACAGGGTCTTGCTAGGTTGCTGAGGCTGGCCTCAAATTTGTAATCCTCCTGCCTCAGCCCCTGGAGCAGCCAGGATTACAGGTGTGTGCTACAGCTCCCTGCTGTGATTACTGTAGCTTTGTAGTAAATTCAGAATTCAGGACGTGTGAATCCTTCAACTTTGTTCTTCTCTTTCATGGTTATTTTTAGCTATTTTGGGTCCTTTATGTTTCCATGTGAATTTAAGGTCAATTTGTCAATTTCTGCAAAAAAGCATCTGAGATTTTTTACATAGATTGTGTTGAATCTGTAGATGGGAATATTGCCATTTTAATATGAAGTCTTCCAGTCCATGAACATGGAAAGCCTTTTTATTTAGATCTTCATGTTTTTCAACAATGATTTGTAGTTTTCTACTTCTTTTGTTAAATTGATTCATAGGCATTTTGTGATTTTAGATGCTATAGTATTTGGGATTGCTTACTTATTTTGTTTTTCAATTGTTCATTGCTAGGGTATAAAAATAAAATAGATTTTTTATACCAACCTCGTTTCCTGCAACCATGAGAACCTGTTCATTAACTCTAGTTTGTATATGTGTGTTTGTGTTCCTTAGAATTTTTTGTATATAGGGTGTGCCTTTGGCAAGTAGAGGTAATTTTTATTTCTTCCTTTCTGAATACCTTTTCTTTTCTTTTTCCCTTTCCTGAACAGAAAGAACCTCGAGGATAATATTGAATAAAAGTAGCAAAAGCAGATATCTTTGTTTTCTTCTTGCTTTATGGGGAAAGCTTTCAGTGTTTTTCACTATTAGGTGTGATAT
Source organism: Sciurus carolinensis (assembly GCF_902686445.1). NCBI lineage: Eukaryota > Metazoa > Chordata > Mammalia > Rodentia > Sciuridae > Sciurus > Sciurus carolinensis. The sequence continues at coordinate 173,305,978 of NC_062214.1, read as the reverse complement.
TAATTGTGGGTTTTTAATACTTTTTTTTTTTTTTTTTGGTGGTGCTGGGGATTGAACTCAGGGCCTTATGCATGCTAGGCAAGCACTCTACCAACTGAGCCATATCCCCAGCCCCCTCAATACTCTTATCAGGTTAGGAAGTTCCCTTCTGTTCCTAGTTTGTTCAGTGTTTTTATCATAAAAGAGTTTTTGGATTTTGTTGAGTGTTTTGGTCTTTTTTTTTTTTTTTTTTTTTTCCATTATTGAGAGGATTGTGTAATTTTGTTTTATTTACTAATATGGCATATTAAATGGATTACTTTTTGTATGTTGAACCAACCTTGCATTTCTACCATAAAACCCAGTTTGTCTTGTTATGTAATCTTCTTTATATGTTGATGAATTTGGTTTGCTAGTATTTTGTTGAGGATTTTTGCTTTTATATTCATTGAAGGCTATTGGTTGGTCTAAGGTTTTCTTGTGATGCTTTGATTTTGGTATGAGGCTAATGCTAGATTAATAGAATGAGTTGGGAAGTGTTTCCTCTTCTATTTTTTGGAAAAGTTTGTGAGGGATTGGTGAATTTCTTTGAACATTTGATAGAATTCAAAGGTCCTGGGTTTTTCCTTTTGGAAGTTTTCTGATTACTAGTTTTTAATCTCTTAAGATAGGTCTGTTCAGATTTTCCATTTCCACTTCTTTTTAAAATTTTTTTTTGTAGTTGTAGATGAACAGAATGCCTTTATTTTAGTTGTTTATTTTTATGCGGTGCTAAGGATCAAACTCAGTGCCTCACACATGCTAGGCGAGCACTCCCCTCTATTTCTTCTTGATTCAGTGTCTTCCTAGGAATCTGTCCTTTGATCTAAGTTGTCTGATTTGTTGGCACATAATTGTTCATAGTTTTCCCTTTTTCGTAAGGTTGGTGGCAGTATCCCCTCTTTCATTTTAATAATTTGAGCCTTTTTCCTTTTTGTCAGTCTAAAGGTTTTCACTTTTGTTGACCTTTTCAAAGACTAACTTTTGGTTTCGTTTATTTTCTGAATTTTTCTATTCTTTATTGACTTCTGTTCTATTCTTTTATTATTTCCTTCTGCTTGCTTTGAGTTTAGTTCACGCTTCTTTTTTTATTGTCTTAAGATGGACTTCTAAGTTCATGATTTGAGAAGACTTTCTTTTTAGATTGCAAACTAGAATTGGTGATTATAATCCTTAAAACTGTCACAAAAAAGGTCAGAGTACTGTTTAAGCAGAAATATGGTTATCAAGTAGAATTAGCTTTTGGAATTTTCTTTGGGAAATAAAGCCACTTGTTCCTCATTTAAAGACAGATATTCAAAACAATATGAATGAGCAACATTATGCTATTCTTTGAGAAATAAAAAGAGGGGGCTGGGGTTGTGGCTCAGTGGTAGAGTGCTTGCCTAGCATGTGTGAGGCCTGGGTTCCATCCTCGGCACCACATATAAATAAATGAATAACATAAAGGTCTAGCAACATCTTTAAAAAAAAAAAAAAAGAAGAGATAAAAAGAGAATCAAGTGCACAAATAAAACCTGAGGAAATTTCCATTCTCAACGTAGTTCAAATTTTGGAGTGTTTTATTCACTCTCAGGATTTCAGATAAATCACACTGCAATTTAAAGATTTGACTGTTATAACCTTGTATGCTCAAAACTGCACAATCATTCTGATAGCTATTTACCATATATGGTAACTCTAAGACCCAGAGAGCCAGCTCCCCTAGGTTAATTTGAAGCAGAACAGCGCAATTGTTAGTCAGTTGGATATGGAGTCCTCCTTAAAGTCCATTCTCAGCATTTTTCTTTTATGTTTTCTCCTCTGGCACTTAACAGTGCATGCTGTAGGTATCTCCTGTTTTTCTTCATTCCTTCATTTCCTCTATCCCTTAAACAGCTATTGGACCAGAGTCCCTTTCTTTCTTTATTATGCAAACATGTCTTTGCTTTGAACATAACTAATTTGATGGATGCTTCAGTTTCTTATCACAGATTTTTTTTTTTTTTTTCTGCTGTACATAAAGTTTTCTTTGGCAAACTCCAGCAATTTCCCACATTTACTAGGTCACTACTCTGGCATTTGGACATGAAATCATGCTAACTCCCATTTTCTTTTGTAATCCACCCTCTTCTGTTAGATAGATTATTTTGCAATCAATGACCTTTATAATATCCTAATTATATATTTGCACAAAAATAAGCTTATCTGTAAAATATCGTTACCTTTTCTAAATGTTCAAGTCTTGCCACAGCTTTATGACTTAAAGAAGATTGAAAAGGAAAAAAAAAAAAAAAAAAAGCCACTACAGTGATTAGTTGACTTTTGTAAGTTTATTCAACTTTAAGGACATTGTGATTATTTAGACAAAAGAGAAGAAAGTCAAGTGAAAACTTAATAGTTATGTAGCCTCATGAAAACTTGGTGCTCAGAGGCTGGTCACAGCTGCTTTCCTTCTCTAGGAGGCTGACAGAAAGTGGGCCCTGAATGCAACATAAACATGTTGGGTTAGACAGTTTCTCTACAGTAAAAACAATGGCTGAGTTGCCCAGGAAATTGCAAAATACACTCTATCTTTAAAGATATAATGGACACTAATTCATCTGGATATGTTTAGGTGTGGTCCTGGTTAAAGATAAAGAGAAGGATCAGATAACTTCACGCTTTTTCCATTTATCATACCCAGTAGATTCTTGATTAAGGGAAAATGAACAAGATATAACCCAGTATCCTAAAAAACAATCTGCCTTAGGGGATCATTTTAAAAGCATCTGTTTTGGACTTAAGTCTTTAGTACTTAACCAAATTTACTACATATTGAAAAATTCTAGTGCCTGGGTTTTATAGAGAAGAAGAAAGAAATGGAGTCAAGTGGCCAACACTTGATATTAAGATCAGCAATGAGATCCTCCTTGCTCTCTTTCTGTTTTGACTTTTCTGGACAGTATCAAATTAGTTTCAGTGGCTTGATCCTAGGCCAAGATTCTGGCAAGAGATTGTAGTCTTATTTTGTTCAATCTCACTGGATCTCTCTTTCTTCCCCTTAGGCTGAGGGTAAAAAGCTAGGATTGGTAGGCTGGGTCCAGAACACTGACCGGGGCACAGTACAAGGACAATTGCAAGGTCCCATCTCCAAGGTGCGTGGCATGCAGGAATGGCTTGAGACGAAAGGAAGTCCCAAATCGCACATTGACAGAGCAAATTTCAACAATGAGAAAGTCATCTTGAAGTTGGAGTACTCCGATTTCCAAATTGTGAAATAATGGCCTGAATTTAAATTTTCCAAGAAAAACTCAGTTTTGATTTTTATTATTAATATATAACTATTCTGTGTTCAATATTAGAAGTAGTTATTTTTGTATCAGGTATTTGTTACTGCATGTTACATGTGTGATGGAACACAATGTTACACAATTCTAATAAAAACACATTAGAACTATGTGCTTATGGTATTTCCCACCCCCCACCCCCCACCCCCGGGTGCTGGGGATTGAACCCAGGACCTTGCACATGTGAAACAAATACTGAACCACTGAGCTACATCCCTGGCCCTGTTTATGCTACTTTCTTAAATCCTTAGTGAACTGACTTTGGGGCATAGAAATACTTATTTAGTAAACACTGTGGGAGAAAGGATTTCGAGGTCATTAAAAGAAGTTTGAAAGAAAAAGCAGTTACTTTGAATCATTCCTTTAAGTGGTTTACATGAAGTTTTCTTCAGGAAACTGCATGCCTAATAAGAACAAATGCCACCAGTTTGTTAGCAGTTTCAGTGATGTCTTGGACTAATTACTTTTATGGAATTTCTGCTGTCATTCCTTTCCTCTAGATAAGAAATTCACATAAAGTAATGTCATGGGCTGAATTTGATCCCCCAGAATTCATATGAAGCCCCCCCCCACACACACACACTTTGGAAAGTGACTATTTGGAAATAGGACTTTTAAAGAAATAATTAAGATTAAATAAGGCCCTAATCCAATCTGATTGGTGGCCTTAAAATGAAGAGGAAATTTGGACATAGATATGTAGACAAAAGACCTGTGAAGACAGCTATTCACAAACCGAGAGGCCTCAGAAAAAATCATCCTTGCCAACACCTGGATCTCAGACTTATCATCTCCAGAACTGTGAGAAAACAAACTTGTGCTGTTTAAGCCACCCAGTCTGGTATTTTGTTATGGAGCTCCAGCAAACTAATTCACGCAGTAATCAGAATTTTGCTTCATCAGCCCCAGAAGTCTGATTTGGTTTGGTTAGTGACTGAACATGTGTCCAACAGTCACTGGGCTTAAATATTTTGTCTTAAGACCCAATTTTTAAAAAGAATAAGGTTTCAATGAAATTGAGACAGAAAGCAGAACTGAGGATTGGTTAACAACTCCCAAAGTATTTTTTCTCCGTGTTCTTAAGAGTTCTGCTCTTCTTCAGTACGGAAAGCTGCTGCCATGCATTGGGAAGATACCCAAAAAATCAGTGAAGGGAGACCTGGTGTCCTCGTTTGTAAACTGAGTTGAGCTAGTTTCTCAGTCTTTTCCATCTCTGAAAAATCATTAATTCTAAGATTGAAGGTTCTGGATTTAGTCACTTAAAGCTACCACAGGGCAGACGCTGTTCTTGGCCATGGAGATAACGGCAGAAATAAACGGACAAAATCCCAAACCGGCACATCGTGTACACTGACTGGGGTTGGGGAGGGGAGAGAATAAGCAAATAAATGAAATATTGAATCAAATAGTAGTACGTGCAGAGGAGAAACCAAAGGATAAAACAAAATCACCAGAAACAGGCCCGGCCCGGTGGCGCGCAATCCCAGCGACTGGCGAAGCAGAGAAAGGAGTATCCCAAGTTCAAGGCCAACCTGGGAAAATTAAACTTGTCTCGTTAAAGGAAGGGCGGGGTTGGGGGGCCGAAGGCGTAGCTCGGGGAATAAGGGCGGGGACTTGGAGGAGCGGGAAGGCAGGGCGGCGGGAGCGTCGCGGCAGGTAACACCTGTGCGCATGCGCGCTGGGGTGTCGCCGGCTGAAGCGCGCGCGGCGAGTCCGATCAGAAGCGCATGCTCGTCGGCTCGCGCGCACCCACTGGATCCCAGGTGCGCGTGACCGGCGTCCGAGGCGGTTGGTATCCGGGAGTTGGTGAAGCTCGTTTCGAGGTGACTTGGGGGAAGGCACGTGGCGAAAGGACGGTCCCGCGAGCCCTTCTAACACCAGAAGGGCTGTGGTGGCCGCTGCGGGCCAGCTTTTCGCAGCAAAAGTGCGCAAGGGCCCCGCGAGGTCCTGCGGCCTTCCGTCAGCGCGGACGCCCTAGCAGGGGACCGGCGTGTCGCGAGGCAGGCGAGGGAGGGGACGGGGCGGAGCCTGAGTCCGGCGAGGCCAGCCCGGAGAGACCCAGCCTGCCCCGCACCTCCAGGCCTTCGCAGCTCCGCACTGACTTGGCCCGTTTGTCCAGGAACCGTGGCCCTGGAAGTTCTGGGACGTAATTAGAAAATCGTTGCTTTGGGTTTAATCAGAATACTTCCTAAGCATTCAGCGCCCCGGGCGTGCTGCCTTCTGCTAAATTCATGATTCGAAGTTCTGTAAACCCCGATTTTTCCAGGTTTGGGAAACCAATCACCAACGCGAAATGCAGCCATGCTGCCCTCTCACTTATGAAGAAGGAGCGGGCCCTTTACTGCTCCCAGAATCCTAATTTTTCCTGCAAGGAAACTTAAAAATCAAAGGCTTATATGCAAAGGAGTTTTCCTGCCTGATCCTTTCTTTTCCCAGCCTTGTCCCTGAGTCAACTACATTTAACCAATTTAATAATAACAAATCATCATAATCTCTTCATGCCTGTCTCCTTGATAAAACACTTTTAACTTTTTTATTTCCTCCCATGTTTTTACCTTCCTATGTACAATAGCTTAGCTCTTCTTTATAAGTTTTTCTAAAAGTCATGGTTATTGTGCAATGTATAAATGTTACGAAACTAACTTGGATTTCTTTTCATGAATAATTTCTAGCTAATGTTTCTTAGCTGAATTTAATTTAGGCATCTGTTTTTGGTGAAGTGGTTAGAATTTCGAATACTGTCTCTACAGGTCAACATCAAGTTAATTATGATTTCACTTTAGGGCATGTGGGATTTAGAAAGGAGCAATGAAATTATGAAATTGTGAGTGCCTCTTTGGATGTTAAATCCATTGCATCAAGCATTAGTTGTGTGATCTGTCTAGAAATCAGAGGTATAATTTTGTTCGGTTTCATAAGTTGGTTTAATAAGAGGTTTCATTTACCTCTTCTTTGCATGAGAGAAATGGGTAATGCTATATAACTCCGAAGCTTTGATACAGTGTTTTTTTCCCCCCTCATAGGTAATTATTTCCAGTCAGAGAAGGAAACCAGTGCCTGGCATTCTCACCATCTTTACCTGCCATGATCAAGTGCTTGTCAGTTGAAGTACAAACCAAATTGCGTTCTGGTTTGGCCATAAGCTCCTTAGGCCAATGTGTTGAGGAGCTTGCCCTCAACAGTATTGATGCTGAAGCAAAATGCGTGGCCATCAGGGTGAATATGGAAACCTTCCAAGTTCAAGTGATAGACAATGGATTTGGGATGGGGAGTGATGATGTGGACAAGGTGGGAAATCGTTATTTCACTAGTAAATGCAACTCGGTAGAGGACTTGGAGAACCCAAGATTTTATGGTTTCCGAGGGGAGGCCTTGGCAAGCATAGCTGACATGGCCAGTGCTGTGGAAATTTCATCCAAGAAAAACAGGACAATGAAAACTTTTGTGAAACTGTTTCAGAATGGAAAAGCCCTAAAAGCTTGTGAAGCTGATTTGACTAGACCAAGTGCTGGGACAACCATAACAGTACATAACCTGTTTTACCAGTTACCTGTGAGGAGGAAATGCATGGATCCTAGACTGGAGTTTGAGAAGGTTAGACAGAGGGTAGAAGCTCTCTCACTCATGCACCCTTCTGTTTCTTTCTCTTTGAGAAATGATGTTTCTGGGTCTATGGTTCTTCAACTCCCTAAAACTAAAGACATATGTTCCCGGTTTTGTCAAATTTATGGATTAGGCAAGTCCCAAAAGTTAAGAGAAATACATTTTAAATATAAGGAGTTTGAGTTTAGTGGCTATATCAGCTCTGAAGCACACTACAATAAGAACATGCAGTTTTTGTTTGTGAACAGAAGACTAGTTTTAAGGACAAAGTTGCATAAACTTATCGACTTTTTATTAAGAAAAGAAAGTACTATATGCAAGCCAAAAAATGGCTCTGCCAGTAAGCAAATGAATTCAAGTCCTCGTCATCGATCTACCCCAGAACTCCATGGGATATATATCATCAATGTGCAATGCCAGTTTGGTGAGTATGACGTGTGCATGGAGCCAGCAAAAACTCTGATTGAGTTTCAGAACTGGGATACTCTCTTGGTTTGCATTCAGGAAGGAGTGAAAATGTTTTTAAAGCAAGAAAAATTATTTGTGGAATTATCAGGTGAGGACATTAAGGAATTCAGTGAAGATAATGATTTTAATTTATTTGGTGCTACTCTTCAGAAACATGTGTCCTTAGAGGAGAAACATGAGCAGGGTGGCTTCCAGGAAGCATGTAATAATATTTTGGATTCCTATGAAATATTTAATTTGCAGTCAAAAGCTGTGAAAAGAAAAGCTACTATAGAAAATAAAAACACACAGAATTCTAGGGATTTAGAATCTCTCAAAAGAAAGACAAATGACTCATTTTTGTACACTTATGAATCAGATGGGCCCAGCCATAGTAAAATGACAGAGTTGTCATTACACAACAAAGACGGCTGTTGCTTAGAATCAAGGATGTTAGAACAAAAGACAGTTGAAGTATCAAAATCAGGAGAAAATGAGAAACATGAAAAATCTTGCTTGGAACATAACTCTTTAGAAAGTCCATGTGGAACCAGTTCAGAAATATTTTCGAGCCCTTTTCAGACACAACATCACTTTGAGGAGAGTGGGGTAGGTTTAGAAATACAGAAAGAACGTACTACTGTTAGTGGCATGGCTGCCAAAATCTTGAAATATAAAAGAATTCAGAATCAACTAGAGAGATTTGAAGATGCTACTGAAATGGGATGCCAATCTCTGCCTTTTGAGACCGAATTATTGAGTGTACATAGTGCTCAGAGAGAAAAAGAGCCCAGTAATTGTGGAAGAATAAATGTTTTTAGTTATGGACAAGTAAAATTGTGTTCCACTGGCTTTATAACTCATGTGCTACAAAATGAGCAAACAAAGTCAACTGAAGCAGAACATTCATTTAAAAATTACGTTCGACCTGGTCCTGCAAGTGCCCAAGAAACACTTGGAAGTAGAACACATCGTTTTGTTGAAACTCCAGACATCAAAACTTTAACAAGCACTCTAAGTAAAGAATCTACTCAACTGCTAAGCAAAAATTTTTGCAGACAAAATATTAGTTATGGACTAGAGAACACAACTATAGGAAAATGTAAAAGTGCTGCTGATTTTCAGGAAGGTGATAAAGAATCACACACAGGTTGCTTATTTCCTGCTTCATCATCTTCTTTCCCTTGGTATAGACATGTTTCAAATGGTATTAAGAAAACAGATAAATTGATTGGTTCTTCCAAACCTGTAGGCCATAAGAAGCTAAGCTTGAGTTCACAACTAGGATCTTTAGAGAAGTTTAAGAGGCATTATGGAAAAGTTAATCCTCTAGATACAGAAATGGAAGAAAATAATGTTGAAGTCGTTACCAGTCTCAGTCCTCAAGTTGAACCTGATATTCCACTGAAAGACAAGAACCACTTAGAAAACTCTGATGTCTGTAAAATCACTACTACAAAGTGTACCACTTCAAATGGTAGTTGTCAACCAGTAAGTCACAATCCGTGCTCAGAGAAGTTTCCACTTTCCAAAGATGGTTTGGAACAACAAATGCCTCATTTGAAAGAAAGTCCTGTAACTCTAACCGAGTTATCTCACTTTAATAGAAAACCTTCAGATGTTGCGAAGTCACCAGAATCCCTGGCCTCTAAATTATCCAGACTGAAGAGTTCTGAAAAAGAGGCTCAAACAATGGAGATCAAGAGTCATTTTGATCAGTTTCCAAATTCAGATCCCAGTAGGGAAGACAGTAACCTGTACAGTGGGTTAAGCCTAGATTTTTGTGAGTTGTTTAAAAATGAACCTGAAAAAACAGACAGCAGCATCCTTCCAAGGCCAGATACTGTCATTGAGGATAATTCCCTCAATGAAGACAGTGAATTGCATTCTAGCAACAACAAAATGGAGAATACTGCAATACCAGACACTCCTTTGGCATTACCCTATAGTGATTCTAAAATTATTAGTCAAGATTCAGATGTTCTTATCCAAGGTTCAGAGCAACAGATAGGAAGTCCTGATTCTCACAGTGGAATTTTAATCAATCAGGTAGAAGATACCACAGCCAACCAAAATGAAATTTGTTCCTGGAGTGAGAAGTCTAAAGCAAGAACTTGTTCTGAAAATGAAGAGTCAAACACTTTGGATTGGCAGCAGCATTTTGATGAAACTCTGGGAAGAATGGTTTATATCAACAAGTTGACTGGACTTAGCACATTCATTGCTCCTGCTAAGGACATTCAGACTGCTTGTACTAAAGACCTGACAACTGTAGCTGTGGATGTCGTACTTGGGAATGGTAAGTATATAGTGTTCACTGGCATGAAGTGCTTTTGAAGATGGTAATAATGGCCAAGGAGTAAGGGAAAAATGATTTCAGCAGACAGAGCACTCAAAGACTGATTATAAAATATTTTTTATGGTGTATGAAGATTCTCCAACACTAAATATAGAAATACAATGGAAGACTCACCTAGGCAGTAAGCATATATATGCACATCTATGAGTATGTGTATGTGTAAGAGGAAGGGCAAAACAACCCATTTAATGAAAAAGGAACTGTTTAATAGTTGAGAAGATCCACTGTGCTTCCGTATCCCATTTCCCTCCTTCCCATACACATAACTCTTCTAGAAATTTGTCTTTAAAGAATGAAAGTTTCTCTCTGTGGCTTCCAGACTAAGGATAGAATGATTTTGTAATCATTCTGTTTTCCAATAAAACCTATGGCTTAGTACGGTACTATTTTATGAACTTTTTTCCCCAGAAAGTAGGACTTGACCATAAATTTTTCAAAATGTAGGCTGAGTATATATACTGTCATAACTATACTTTTCAAGTGTACTTTATTGTAATGCATTTGGTAATCCACTTTATCTGTTTTTGGTATAAGAAGATGTTATTCTGGAGCACAGTACTGTGATTTTTAGATCTTTTGCAAGGCTGCATTAAACCTGGACTAGAGCTATGGGTTCTCAGGTCTCAGTCAACAAAGTGACATTGTTTTGGCAGTGTGTTTGAGAGCCAGATGTTGGAGATGGTAAAGCTGCTTTCTATCTGAGTATACTCTTGGCTTTGCACTAGGAGGATAAATGTTAAATCTGCATCCATATTAAAATCTTGAATGCTGCAAAAGAATGTAAATCCTATGAATGTAATTGCAAATTAGCTTATAATTTTTCTTTATGATTATTATATCTAGCAGGGGCCTCTGACTTTAAGTTAAATAAGATATTTTACTCTCCATGTTTTACAGTTTTTTCCTTTTGAAAAAAAACTTTGTAATTTCAAATTATTCAATAGGAGGAGAAAATCCTTTTCTTTCATATTACTCCCAAGACTATCAGGTTACTCTTAAGGCAATTTTATGTGCTTTTCAATCTAGGTCATTTTATGTCCTGATTTTCACAGAATGCTTACCAGAAGTAAATCTAAAGCACCAACACCTCATCTTCCTGAAATGCAACTGCTTCTGATATGATGCCAAGAGAATAACTAACTGGATTACATTAAACTGTGAGATGGTTGTTGCCAAAACAAAAGGGGAAGTCTTAGCTGCCCTGCTCAACATAAACATTTGCTCCTGTTAATTAAATCTAGATGTTTAAACACTTTAATCCACTTAACTTTCTGGATTAGTTTATCTTATAATAAACTTTTTGAGGGTCATGTTAACCGATGGTTTCCTAATGAAGAATATTTTTGTATAGAAACAAGTTCGTGACAAGATGATTCCTCAGCACCCTCCACTCACATGGCATGCTACCTTTCTGGAAATAGTTTGTTTAGAGTAGTACATTAGGACAAGGTTGAACCATACGTAAAAATGTTACATGACAATTTCTTTAGTACTGGGGATTGAACCAGGGGTGCTCACCACTGAGCCCACATCCCCAGCCCTTTTTAATATTCTATTTAGAGACAAGTTCTTGCTAAATTCCTGAGGTTGTCTTTGAACTCTTGATCATCCTGCCTTAGTCTCCTGAACCACTGCGGTTATAGGCATATACCACTAACCCCAGTGAGAAAATTATTAAGAGGCAAATTTTATTGTATAGAAGAGGATACTTTATAAAGGTAATTTTTTTTGGAACCATGGATTGACCCAGAGACTATTAACCACTGAACTACATGCCCAGCCCTTTGTATTTATTTATTTTTTAAATTTTTTTAAAATTTATTTTTATTGTAAACAAATGGGATACATGTTGTTTCTATTTGTACATGGAGTAACAGCATACCATTTGTGTAATCATACATTCACATAGGGTAATGAGGTTTGATTCATACTGTTATATTTTCCTTCCCTCCCACCCCTCCCACCCCTCTTTTCCCTCTATACAGTCCCTCCTTCCTTCATTCTTGCCCCCCTCCCACCCCCCATTATGTGTCATCATCTGCTTATCAGTGAGATCATTTGCCTTTTGTATTTTTGAGATTGGCTTATCTCACTTAGCATGATATTCTCCAATTTCATCCATTTGCCTGCAAATGCCATAATTTTATTATTTTTTATAGCTGAGTAATATTCCATTGTATATATATACCACAGTTTCTTTATCCATTCATCAGTTGAAGGACATCTAGGTTGGTTCCACAGTCTGGCTATTGTGAATTGAGCAGCTATGAATATTGATGTGGCTGTATCTCTGTAGTATGCTGATTTTAAGTCCTTTGGGTATAGGCCGAGGAGTGGGATAGCTGGGTCAAATGGTGGGTCCATTCCAAGTTTCTAAGGAATCTCCACACTGCTTTCCAGAGTGGCTGCACTAATTTGCAGCCCCACCAGCAGCAATGTATGAGTGTACCTTTTTCCCCACATCCTCTCCAACATGTATTGTTGCTTGTTATTTTTTTAATTTTGAGACAGAGTCTGGCTAAGTTTCTTAGGGTCTTCCTAAATTACTGAGGCTGGCTTTAAATTTGCAACCTTCCTACTTCAGCCTCCCCAGTTGCTGGGATTATAGGTGCGCACCACCACACCTGGCAATATCATATCTTTAACTGCATTCCTAGCCTTCATCTGCTGGATGCCAGAAGTACCCTTCACCCAAGTTATGACAATTAAAAAATGTCTCAAGATATTGCCGAGTGCCACCTCCCCATGCAAAACTGTCACTGTGACTTATGGGTCTTCACTCTGGTATAGGTGAATAATTGGACTAAATATTAATATGGATTCCGAAATTAGCAGAGTAATTTCATTAAAGAACTTCTGATTCTTAAGCTAGTGTTTTTTTGTTTGTTTTTTGTTTGTTTTGGTTTTTCAGTGCCAGGGATTGAACTCAGGGGAACTGGACCACTGAGCCACATCTCCAGCCCTGTTTTGTATTTTATTTAAAGATAGGGTCTCACTGAGTTGCTTAGCACCTTGCTTTTGCTGAGTTTGGCTTTGAACTCAGCATCCTCCTGTCTCAGCCTCATGAGCCACTGGGATTACAGGCGTGTGCCACTGCACTCGGCTCAAGCTAGTGTTTACTAGTCTGCTTTATGTCTTCATTCAGTTTGTAGAGAAAGACATTTTATGTGATTTAATTTTTTAATAGTTTATTTATATGCTGAGTTCAAATTTCTAGGTTTTTCTTTTTAATGTATAGGGTCTCAGTACAGATGTCATCCTTTCAGAAGCGACCTTGTTCTTCCTTTCCTTCCAAGAGCTCGGGAAGAGAGGACTGTGCTGAGGCAGAATAACAGAGGTGGGGGCAGTAACATTTCTGGGACACTTCTTATACACCTACCACCTAATGCAAAAAACAAAGCAGAGTTGTATTATTAAGCCTGATCAGTGCCAGCTGTGCCTTACTGGAACCAGGAACTCCCCACGGCCCTATTTAACAGCAAAACTAAGTAGTTCAGTGCATGCATTTAGATCAGAAATTACTTTTCCAGACTTGAGGTCAGTACTGGGTGATTATGCATAGTCTGTGGTGTCTTGTGATTGGGGAAATGTTTCTTATTTTTTAAAGATTGGAGTTGCAATTCATGTTGCAGTAGTTTGATCTAAGCAGAACTTTTTGGAAAAAGGTAGACATTTTTTTGTTTTTTGTTTCTAAAAATAAAAGATATTTTTACCTAAATGCAGTGAGGCTACTATTTTGAGCCACAGTTTTTTCTGAACTTGTATTCTGCAATCTTACTATCAGTTTGGAGAAAATCTATAATGTCAAGTTAAAGTCATCAACTCCAGTTTTAAAAGTAACATATCAAAACCAAAACAACTTAGAGATATAGTATAGCAAACTCTGAACACTGGTAGAATATTGAGGCTGCAAGCAAACAGGCCATTCACTCTTTTCCCTGAGCTTTGTGATTCCAACTTCACCTTTCTTCTTTGTCCTAGATGCTGTGGATGATGCTGTTGGTAGTGAATCCCTTCAGTCTTTGTTTTCAGAATGGGACAATCCAGTGTTTGCCCGTTACCCAGAGGTAGGTCTGTGTCAATTTTTATTGCCTGTTAGTTTAATTTAGATTTCATTTAAGCTGGGTATGGGCATGAATGGCTATACTAATTTGTAATTATAAATGGAAACTAGGCATATTTCCAGACAATTTATTTGGAAATTAGTATTTAATGTGGAGAGGAGTACTCATCATTTTGGAAGCTCAGGCAATTTGAATTAAATGTGTATAATCAGAGTACAAGGAGTGAATGCATTTACCCTAACTTGCAGCTTTAGCAAAATATGCAGGGTGAGAATAATAAAGCATCATTAGATAAAGCAGTGAATCTTCTGTTGGAGAACAGTTCATTGTTGGACCTGGGCGCTTGTTCTGTCCTCGCTGCATCATCACAGAATGTACTGGGTGTGTTAATGAGGGTGTGTAATAGGTGAACCTTTGACTACTGATTCTTCAGTTAAATTATCTTTAAGCACTTGATCATGAAACAGACAAAGTGTTCTGAAACAATATTGGTTTTGTCAGTTATTTTGTTTATGAACAAAAAAATTTTAGTTAGGAAAGACTGGGGAATGAAATTGACCAAATTCTATTGTTATATCATGTGTATGAATTAAAATGTAATGATGAATCCCACTATTATGTATAATTACAATACACTATTAAACATTGTTAGTTAAGACTAATTCTTAGAAGTTCTTAATCTATAAATCCCCTGAGTTCAGTTCACCTTTTGTAGACTATATGAAAATGAATGCTTTTAAGGGATTTTGAAATCTTTGGTAAAACAGACATAATTAAATTTATGTCTGTAGACATAAAAAATTAAAATTTAAATGATATTTTTGGTGTATTCCTAGGTTGCTGTTGATGTAAGCAGTGGCCAGGCTGAGAGCTTAGCAGTTAAAATTCACAACATCTTGTATCCCTATCGTTTCACCAAAGAAATGATTCATTCAATGCAGGTAAAAATTAACTTTGTAATCAAACTACACTAGTTCTTGTGAAATTGGATTAATTTAATGATAGAGATCACATTGGCCAAAGCGCATGGAGCTTATTTTGTTAATTTTTGTTGTTCTGGGGGCTTTTACCCAAGGGTGCTTAACCACTGAGCCATATCCTCAGCCCTTTTAATTTTTTAAATTTGAAGACAGGGTCTCACTAAGTTGCTTGGGCCTTGCTAAATTACTAAGGGTAGCCTCCAACTGACAATCCTCTTGTCTTAGCCTCCCGAGTTTGTGTGTACCACCACACCCAGCTGTAAGTTTTTTGTTTGTTTGTTTTTGGTTTTTTTGCGGTGCTAGGGATCGAACCCAGGGCCTTGTGCATGCAAGGCAAGCACTCTACTGACTGAGCTATCTCCCCAGCCCAGCTGTAAGTTTTATTGGATCCTTTATCATCAGAAGAAAAAGCAAGGGATTAATTATATATACTTAATTATAATTATAATTTTCTTATAATTATAAGAAAGAAATGTCCTTGAACGGGTTTGAAGGTAATGAATTATGGATACAGGCTTACAGTTTCAAGGAATATTAACAGATTTCTATACAGAATTATATGTAGATTGTGTGTGTGTGTGTGTGTGTGTGTGTGTGTGTGTGTGTGAGTGAGTGTGTATTTTGGGGATTGAACCCAGGGGTGCTTTATCACTGAGTTAAGTCCTCCCCAGCCCCCGTCCCACCTTTTTTTTTAAGGCAGGATCTCACTAAGTTGCTTAGGGCCTCACTAAATTGCTAAGACTGGTCTTGAACTTGGGATCCTCTTGCCTCAGCCTCCCAAGTCATGTACCACAGGGCCTGACTTGATTTTATATTTTATAATTGACAGATCAACAAATGTCAACAAATAATTTGTAAATCAATTGTCCTCAACTGTGCAATAATGTACTTTTTTTAAAATGACCCTCTATCGTGTGGGGCTACAAAGACTTAGGGAACCTCAGACTGATGAGTTCCATTAACTAAAAGGAACCCCTCATCTCATCTGCTTTTCTGTTTTAACCTCTAACCACTTTGGCTGTCTTAGTCTTCTTGATTTTCAGTTTCGAAACAAATTAGGAGGCTAGATAGAAGGAGGTGAACTCTCAATGTGACTTTGACCTGGTATTGGAGCAAGGGAGCAGTTGGTTCTGAAACAGACCCTGGGGCAGTGGAATAGACTAAGAGATTTTCGGGAGCATCTCAGATATCTGGACAGAGAGGAACCATCAGGTCTAAAGCTACCAGTGACTTTTTACTGTTTTAATAGAGTAACTCTTCCAGAATGGTTTTTCTTGCTTTCACATAAACTCTAGAAAGTTATTTTAGTTCTATTTGTTAGCAGTCTCTGGTCATATTACTTATTAGTAAGTATCACTTTGTTGGGAAATTTTCAGATCTACTCTAAAGTGTTATTAATATGTTTCTCTTAGATGCTTTGGTTTGTCTTCCTTTGTGGTCTCCCTCTTTTCATGTCTTCTGATCACTCTACTTGCCCATTCTCTCTCTCTCCTGGTACTGGGGCTGGAAACCAGGCTTGTGCACATGCTAGGCCAGCACTGCACAATTGAGCTACATCCCCAGCCTAATTTGCCCAAATTTTTTATCTTTCCTAAGGATTCTCTCAGGTTCAGCAGCACCTTATCTTAGTCTTAAGTATGAATGTTGTAGTTCAGACTACTCTAAATTACAGTTTTGTGTCCTATGCAGATGAGCCTTTGTTAATTTTTATTATCGTTGTTCCACTTCTTTGAATGTATGGCAGGTTCTCCAGCAAGTGGATAACAAGTTTATTGCCTGTTTAATGAGCACTAAGTCTGAAGAGAATGGCAAAGCAGGTAAGAATGGAGGTTATCCGCAATTAATAAGCCAGCCAGTCTTCTAATAACTTTTTTTTTCTTCCACATTATTTTATTGACTGATAACGTCTTTTAAGGTGATCTTTGGTATACAGTGCAGTTTCAATGATTCAGACATAGAAAGAAAAACCAATCTAAATTAAGAATATTATGAAACAGCAGTTTTAAAATACATTTAGTTTTATGTACATACACACATAAATAACATAAGACACAGGTTAAACTATTAGTAGTAGTTGCCTAGGGAGTGAAAATGGGGTGGGCAAAGGGGAGATTTCATCTTTTACTCTCTAAAATAGTTTATATTGTTAACTTTTTAATAATGTTTTCCCTCTATAATAATATAAAGTTTATATAATGAACTCTCCTAGGTTTATCAAGAGTTTTACAGAATCACCTGATGATCTGATTTAATGAAACAATAATAGTGCATACAGAATATTAATTTATACAGCACATACTGAATGCCTATTGTATACCAGGGACTGGATCAGGCCCTAGGGATACAATGATTGGGAAACAAAGATATGAGGAGAAATAAATAATTACATAAACACATAGTTTTAACTGTATTTCTTGTTATGGAGGAGAAATAGAAGATGCTGTAAGAACCTGTTTTGTCAGGGAGGTCAGAGAAATGTTGTAAAATAAGGTCTGAAATATGAATATGAGTTAACTAGGTTTAGAAGAGGGGGAATAATGTACACAGGTTGTGAGTTCTTCCCCTTCAGCAGGTGCAGCTGGAGATGAGGCTAGAAAAGTGACTAGGAACCAGATACTCAGTGCCTATTATAAGCTTTAATTTATCCCAACACCAACTGGATGAACTGAAAGTTGTTTCTTTTTTAAATTGT
Source organism: Sciurus carolinensis (assembly GCF_902686445.1). Lineage (NCBI taxonomy): Eukaryota > Metazoa > Chordata > Mammalia > Rodentia > Sciuridae > Sciurus > Sciurus carolinensis. The sequence goes on along the minus strand of NC_062214.1, from coordinate 173,288,507 downwards.
TTGTTTTTTGATGTTGTTTTGGGAACAGTTCATGTCACATCACATTACATTTTGAAAAGATTGCTCTGGGTTTTAGAGTGAAGAGTGGATTTTGAGTCCCAATAACTCCAGAAAGACTATGAGGAGGACATTTCAATAAGAAATGGTAGTGGACTGGGACCAGGGTGGCCTAGTGAGAAATGAATGCATTGGGAAAATGTTTAGGAGATAAAGTCAACAGGCAGGACTTGGTGATGGATTGGATATGGGGGAGGTATATCAAAGATGATTTCTAGTTTTCTGGCCTACGTTGCTAAGTGGACAATGTTAGAAGGCCAGGTTGGAGGTGTAGCAGGCTGAGGGGATAGTGTGGTGTGAAAATCATGAGTTTAGTATAAATTCTCTTTGAAATATTCAAAATGAAATGTCAAGAATGTTTCTATATTATAGGTGTTACACAAGATGTGTTCTGACCTGGTGATATTAATATGAGTTGTCAGCATAAAGTTAGTCATTGAAATCCTGGATGTAAATTTTATCTTCTTGAAAAAGAGTAGTGAATGAGGAGAGGTCCTGAATCTAGAATGATTCCAACATTTAAAAGCTAAGTAGAAAAGTATGAACCAGCAAAAGAGATTGTCAACGAATAGCTAGTGAAACAGAGAGAAAACAGAATAATGTTATGTTGTAAAGCCAAGACTTCATTCATGCCAGATGCTGCTGAGATGTTTAGTAAGATGCGGACTGTCTGATTTTGTGACAATGATCAGAGACTTTAGCAAATGAAAGCTGTTTGAGAGATGAGATGGGAAAAATGCTGATGGTGCTAATGGAGACTGTGAGGAGAGACTCAGAATCTGTGACATGGAAGTATGTATGGCATAAGGTGAGGAGGGTGTAGATGAGACGGAACTTTTTTTAATAAGAGAATCTTGAGTGTTATTACAGTAGTCCCCCCTTTTCTACAGTTTCACTTTCTGCAGTTTCAGTTACCCAGTGTCAACCAAGGTCAGAATATATTAAATGGAAAATTCCAGAAATAAACCATTTATAAGTTTTAAATTTCACACTTCTCTGTGTAGCATGGTGAAATCTTGCCCCAACTCACTCTGTCCCACCCAGGATGTGAATTGTCCCTTTGTCCAGTGTATCCACACTATGTATACTACCTGCCTATTAGTCACTTAGTAACAGTTTCCATTATCAGATTAACTGTCATGGTATCACAGTGCTTATATTCAAGTAATATTTATTTTCTTTGATAATGTCTTCAAAGCACAAGAGTAAGGATGCTGGCAATTTTATTATAATATATTGTTATAACTGTTCTATTTTGTTATTAGTTATTGTTGTTAATCTCTTTCTGTGCCTAATTTATAAGTTAAGCTTTCTCACAGGCTTATTTGTATGGAAAAAAACGTAGTACATACAGGATTTGGTACAATCTGCAGTTTCAGGCATCCACTGGGAGTCTTGGAACATGTGCTCTGTGGGCAGGAGAGGACTGGTATAAGGAATGCAAAATAGTTCAAGGTTCCCCAAAAGGCCCGAGTGGTTTATAGCCCTGAGTTGCTGTGGAGGGTTGGTTCTAGATTCATAGACCTGTGGATAAGTGCCTCTAAAGTTTGAGAGCATTTAATTCGTTTTGTTTTTCAAAACATTTTCTTTTACCTTGTTTAGTAAATGTCATAGGTCATAGATCAAGGGCAGATTAACCTAAAGTTGTGTCAGAATTATCATGAATAGGGGCTGGGGAGATAGCTTAGTCAATAGAGTGCTTGCTTTGCAAGCCCAAGGCCCTGGGTTCGATCCCCAGCACTGAAAAAAAATAAAGAATTATCATGAATATAGAATTAAAGGTCAAATTCCTATAGTTTTACCATTTCTAGAAAATTAGTAGATTTTTCTCTTTTTTTTTTTTTTTTTTTTTTTGGAATTGTACTGTGAATAACTGAAGGGCCCTCTACCACTGAGCTATACCCCCAGCCTTTTTTCTTTTTTTTTTTTTAATTTTGAGACAGGGTATCACTAAGTTGATTAGGCTGACCTTGAAATTGCAGTCCTACCTCAGCTTCCAGAGTGACTAGAATTATAGGCATGTGCTACCGTGCCTGCTCACACATGCTAGGCACGTGCTTTACCGCTGAGTTTTGTCTCCAGCCCTTTTTTAAAATTTTATTTTGAGACAGGGTCTCCCTAAATTGCTAGAGCAGACCTTGAACTTTCAATGCTCCTGCCTCAGCCTTCCAAGTAGCTGGGATTACAGGCATGCGCCACTGGCTTCTTTGTTGCAGATACCAACAGCATTACTGGTGGCACTCAGGATAAGTGTAACCACAAAATCTGCAGATGTTCCAAGAAGCAAAAGGGACTACTTAGATTTCTCTTGAGATTGTATATTATTATTGGATTAGTTAGATGCTACCAGAGTATCTCTAGTAAAAGGCTAAATATTTATATGCTCTTAAAAGAAACCAGAGTTCAAGAGTGCTCTTAGATAAATACATTTTCCTAAATTAGAATGCAGGTATTTTTTTCAGAAACACCAAATGCAACCTATTCCTATAATTGACTTGCTTTAATTTTGATATTATCATATTTTTAATGGACAAACTGGCAGTATGTTCTCTGAGTGGTGAAATACTGGAAAATCTTTACTCCTGTGGTCAGTTATTCTCTTAAATTATAGTGAAACTAATGTTGCATATTGACATTTTATGTTGCATGTTTCTGCCTACAATAAAATATAGTCATTCACTTATGACACCCTAAAGAATAAGGATTTATTCTGTAAATGTTTATTGAGTGCCTACAGTGTGCCAGGTGCTGTTTTGTGTGCTGGAAATATAATAGATAAAAAATCTCTGCTCTCATGAAGCTTCTATCCTGTTGTGTTGGAATATCAAAATTGTAGCTTTCATCTTGAGTAATTACCATCTACATTCTGTTTCATTCAAGAAATAGAAGATATAAAGAACACTATGTACACAATGAGAAGATAAACTATTCCTCTAGTCAAGTGCAGGCTGGGTTGCAGAGGGTCCCTGACATTCACATTAGGTCCAGTTCCAACTTTGAGGTTACTCCTTCACAGTTTATGATTTATTCCATTGTTTTGCCCAATATAGGATGTTCACTGTTCATCAAAACCAGCTGTATTTCCTCCTAACCTCAAAGAAGTTTAAAACTCAACATTTTAGAGGTTTTTTTCCTGTGGTTGAGCATGCTGTCAGAAAATTCATTTCCTTTTTTTCGTCTTTCAATCTTAGGCTCTTGTGCCATGATTTGATAATGCCATAGACAATATTTAATCTTTTAGTAGAAATAAGAAAAATAGATACTAACCATTTTGATTAAATGCATAAACCTACACCTGTTGGCCAAATATAGTAAAATTGCAAGCTAAAAAATGACAGCCCAAAGACCTGCTCTTTAAAGTGAGGCCTGTAGACAGGATCAGCTGCGAGTTTGTTAAATTGCAGAAGCTTGTGTACCATCACTAACCTGAATCAGAATTTGCATTCTGTAAGATCCCAGGTAACCTGTATGCCCCTAGCAGCTTGAGAAGCCTATCTAAAGCAGGTCAAATTGCAGCCAGTGGGCAAACCCAGCCATTGCTTGTTTCTGAACAGCCAGAGATAAGAATGGTTTTTATGTTCTGACATGGTGGAAAAAGAAAAAAAAAAAAAAAAGACTATTTCTTGACACAGTAAAATTACATAAAATTCTTTTCGGGGGTGGGGGGTGCTGGGATTGAACTCAGGGGAACTTGACCATTGAGCCACATCCCCAACCCTATTTTGTATTTTATTTAGAGACAGGGTCTCACTGAATTGCTCAGCACCTTACTTTTTACTGAGGCTGGCTTTGAACTTGTGATCCTCCTGCCTCAGCCTCCCAAGCTGCTGGGATTACAGGTATCCTCTACTGTGCCCAGCTAGAATTCTTATTTCAGTGTCCATAAACAAAGTTTTACTGGAATACAGCTACAGTAGTCACATATTGTCTGTGGTTACTGTTACTCAAACTGAAGAGTAGTCATGACAGACACCATATGACCACAAAAGCTTAAAATATTTCCTCTCTGCCCCTCCATAGGAAAAAAAAAAATTCTAAAGTTTACAAGAAATACATTCTTCATGAATTTTAAAGTTAGCTTACTGATTATAATAATGTCTTAATGATTCTTCTTTGTATTAAAATTGAATTAATAAAGCAAAGTTTGTTTTTAAACATTAGGAAATGTAGAACTTTAACTTTGTTTTATAAATGAAATACTGATGAACTAAAGAGGTTTTTTTTAATCAGGGATAAATTTATTATTCTCTCCATAATTTCAGTTTTTTAGGTAATAAAAGGTACAATTGTTATTACTTAGTATATTCTCTTGTGCTCATATTGTTAAATAGGTTGAATTAAACTTTTTTCTCCACCCCCACACAGAGTGATTATTTTAATCTTGATCTGAGAATTTGAACCTCCAGTTATCCTTGTTGATCTTGTAGGTGGAAACCTGCTAATCTTGGTGGACCAGCATGCTGCCCATGAGCGTGTCCGTTTGGAGCAGCTTATTACCAGTAAGAATCTGTCCACAACTAGAAGATACTTGAGATTCGCCTGCAGAATTAGTATACCTGAAAGAGTTTTTCTCAGTGGAACCATTGTGAGGAAGCATGCATTGTTTGTTAGAAAAATGGAGCTGAAGTCCTCCCGTTTGGCCTTTGTTTTAACTGAAATGTAGTAGTTCAGTTCACTAATTCGAGTGTGGGTCTTATTTACATGGTCAAATGCATATATGCTGTATATTATTATCTACCCATTGGACAGAGCTAATTTTTTTTCCCCTTAGTACTGGGGATTGAACCCAGGGGGGCTTTATGACTGAGCTACATTTCCAGCCTTTTTTATTTTAAATTTTTTTGCAAATCTCTTTTTTTTTTAACTTTATTTTATTTATTATGTGGTGCTGACATTCGAACTCAGTGCCTCACTTGTGCCAGGCAAACACTCTACCACTTAGCCACAACCCCTGCCCTATTTTTTATTTTGAAACAGAGTCCTTTAAGTTGTAGAAGCTGGCCTGAGCTTGTGATCCTTCTGTCTCAGCCTCCCAAGCTGCTGGAGTTGTGTGTCACCAGGCTAATTTATTATGACATTCGGCACCAAGATGTGCTTCTCTGCCCATATGATCTTGGTATACCTTCTTCATAGTTCAGGGTGCAGAGGAAGCATCTCAGAAGGCCAAGTTTTTATTTTAAAATCTAATTTGTTTTCCAGTAAGTAGTATAATCAAATAAATGCAGTTCTAAAGGTATAAGAATTATGGCCCTTTATACCCTTGTCCCCATCATTTCTCTTCCCACAGACAACCAAATATTAATAATTTTCCTTATGTATTTCCAAAGTCGATGTATGTTTTTAAATTTTTTCTTTCTTTTTTTTTTTTTTCCCTTGTACCAGGGATTGAATCCAGGGGCTCTTAACCACTGAGCCACATCCATAATCCTTTTTTAATATTTTATTAGAGATAGGGTCTCACTGAGTTGCTTAGGGCCTCACTAAGTTGCTGAGGCTGGCTTTGAACTCTTGATCCTCCTCCCTCAGCCTCCTGAGCTGCTGGGATTACAGACGTGTGCCACCACATCTGGCTGCTTTTTAAAATATTTTTATTAGTTGTTGATGAACCTTTATTTATTTGTATGTGGTGCTGAGAATGGAACCCAGTGCCTCACACATGCTAGGCAAGTGCTGTGCTACTGAACACTATCAGTCCCGTGCCCAGCTGCTTTTTAATTTTTGCTACACACTTTTGTCATGAGGCAGCATGTTCAACCAGGTGGTAAAATACCAGGAAATTCTTTACTGCTGTGGTCAAGTAATGAAAAACCTTAATATCCAAGAATTAGGTAAGGATCTAGAGAACTGTTTCATAGACTAAAATGGCAGTGATATTACCACTATTTTTACTTTTTTTATAAAACGGTGGGAAAGATAAAATAAAAATCATGTTAGAAAAACTTTTGCCACAGGCTCTGCACCATTTGAGAATAGAATTGATGAATTCTCTTGAGACTGGGAAAACCTTCTGAAGAACACAGGAGCCTTCTTGAGCTATGGAATTATATGGTAAACCCATATATTTGCCCAGTAATCTACATTATGCACCTCTATTATTTAAATCATATTTATTTCCAGGTATGGTGGAACACACTTGTAATCCAAATAACTCATTAGGCTGAGGCAGGAGGATTGCAAATTTGAGAAAGCCTCAGTAATTTAGTGAGGCTTTCAGTAATTGAGAGAGACCCTGTCTCAAATAAAAAATAAAAAGGAGGGCTGGGGATATAGCTCAGTTGGTAGAGTGCTTCTCTTGCATATACAAGGCCCTGGTTTCAGTCCCCAGCACCACCCAAAAACAAATAATAATAATTAACATAATGAAAAGGGTTGGGGATGTAACTCTGTGGCAAAGCACCCCTGGGTTCAATTCCTAGCAAAAACATCCTCACATATATTAACTACAGGAACATTGAATTGTTTGTTTATTAAATCTTACATTCCTTATTTTGGAAAATACTACTCAAATGAGTAAACTGACTGGCTATCTCCTAGTTTGACTTTAATAATGGAAATCCAGGGCTGGGGAGATAGCTCAGCAGGTAGAGTGCTTGCCTCGCAAGCACAAGGCCCTGAGTTCGATCCCCAGTACCGCAGAAAAATAAATAAATAATGAAAATCCAGAACTGAACATTGTAAACACATTTCCAAGCACTAGAGCACTTATATCATGGCTGAACCTTACCATGCTTCATTTTTATCTGAACATAGATTTCCCTTATTACTCTTAATCCATTCATCTTTCTTCTTAGATTCCTATGAGAAGCAACAACCACAAGGCTCTGGTCGAAAAAAATTGCTATCTTCCACTATAATTCCTCCACTAGAGATAACAGTGACAGAGGCACAAAGGAGACTCCTGTGGTTAGTACTACCATGAAGATGTGATGTTGTAGTATAAATTCTCACAGTAATTCTTTGAGGTATAAGCATAACTGTTGTGCCATGTTCAGAAGAGGAAACTGAGACCAAGATAGTTCACATGACAGCTTGGCCAAGGTCATAACAATTAATAAGTGGCAGAGCAGGCGCTCAAAGGAGGTTCTTCTGACTCCAGATGCCCTTATTTCCACTATATCACAGCTGTTGAGTGTAGGATAGAATTTCCCTGATAATTTTTTCCAGGAGTTGTCTTAGAACAATCTTCTGATTTTTTGGAACAGTCAAGTGTTTATACTGTGCTGTTTCTGAAAGCAAAATTAGTGTAGTAATTGCTTCCATTCTGCTTTGTCTTGGTTCATTCTAGATTTTACCATAATCTTATTAGGAAAAAAGTAAAACACTGAGATGCAAGGAAGGGACAAATCGTAGAGGGAGTCAGAAGATAGGACATTTTCCCCTTCCTGGCAGCACAAGTTATTAAAAATGAAAAATAGCATTGTCTCTCAGTTTATTTCAAGTTTGGGAACTTGCTGCTGCCAATACATCTTTCTCCCTGGGCATAATTTATACTGAAGGCAGATTCCTTTATTTATATTCCCTATTAATCAGGACTTCCCATTTCCTGGCTATTAATCACCTCCCTGCTTTAATGTTGATTCAAAGCATTTTCAGACCTTTTCTTTGTACTCTCTCCAAGAAGTTAGCAGGTCACCAGTAAAGAATAAAAACTTAGGAACAAGATTTTGAAACAAATTGATTATCTTAATGGAAAAAAGGAAAAAAAAAAAAAAAAAAAGGGTTACTGTATATTCCAGGACCCCCAGTGGATGCCTGAAAACATGGATAGCACTAAGCATGCATATACTGGTTTTCCTAAGTGCCCGAAAACATGGCTACATATATCAGTTAATCTTTCTTTCCATGTTTCATGCTGTGGTGCCTTCTTAGCATCACAATTGTGCTTTGGGGCCATTATTAAGTAAACTAAGGGCTACTTGGATACAAATACCCAATCCCGAGACAGTCGATCTGATAACCAAGATGGCTGCTAAATGACTATCATATGCGTGGTGCATACAGCACATGGATGAGTGGGACAGAGGTTCAGCAGGACAGCATGAGATCTTACCATGCGACTGAGAATGGCATGCGGTTTAAAACTTGTGAAAAATAGTCAGTGGTAGAGCACATACTCAGCATGTGCAAGGTCCTAGGTGCAGCCCCCAGCACCTAAAAATTTTTTTCTGGAATTTTCCACTTAATATTTTTTATTTATTTCTGGAATTTTACATTTAATATTTTTGTATCATGACTGATCACAACTAACTGAAATCTTGGAAAGTGAAAACGTGGATAAGGGGAGAACTACTATAATTCAAAAAGGAAATTTGAGAATAAAATCCCAAACCAACATGTAAGTATGGGAAAAAACAGTACAGCTTTTAAAGATTGTAGCAGTTTTTGAGAACTATCAGGACTTGGAACTAGTATTGAAATGCAAGTTAAGTACTAGCAATACATTTACATTTGAGGCTCTTTTCTTTAGGTATTACCACAAAAATCTAGAAGATCTGGGCCTTGAATTTATCTTTCCAGACACTAGTAATTCTCTGGTCCTTGTGGGAAAAGTACCACTCTGTTTTGTGGAAAGAGAAGCCAATGAACTTCGAAGAGGAAGATCTACCGTGACCAAGAGTATTGTGGAGGTGAGACATAGCTTCTGACATTGAGGAGACTGCTGAGTGAAAACCTCAAATTTTGTGGAGAATCTCTATATTTTTCCTTATTAAACATGCATTTACATAATTTACCAACAGTTTTTGAGGTGCTAGAAATTCAAAGGTGACCTAGCTCAAGGTGAGGACAAAGGAGATTTAGATAATTATAGTACAAAAGAAATTTGGCCAGTAGAGGTTTGTTCAAAAAGTGTTATGGAAGTACAGAATGATTATTATGCACAGGGAGAGGAAGGTCAAGAAAACTGCCACTAAAAAACTGTTTTCTTTCTTTTCTTTTTTTGTACTGGGGATTGAACCCAGAGGTGCTTAACCATTGAGCCACATCTCCAGCCCTTTTTTGTTTTTTTATTTGAGACAGGGTCTCATTAAATTGCTTAGGGCCTCACTGAATTGCTGAGGCAGACCTCAAACTTGTGATCCTCCTGCTTCATCCTCCAAAGTTGCTAGAATTACAGGCAAGTGCCACTGCACCCAGCAAAAGGTCTTTCTCCTAAGAAAGGTTTTATAGAACCTTCCAGATACAGGGGAGAAGGGTATTCTAGACAGGAACCAATGTCAGAGATTCAAAACAGATCTACGTGGGGGGAACTTTTAACAGATACAGCTCCAATTAAGATATATATGGGATAGTGTTGGAACTAGATGAGGCTTGATAGGTTACCAAGACAAAATCATAAAGGAATTTAGCTTTTTATACTGAGTAGTTCGTATTTCATCCTCTAGTCAGCCAATGAAGAATTTTAAGCAGTAGAGTTAGATACATTTGAACCAGGCACAGTGGCACACATCTGTAATGCCTGCTGCTTGTGAGGCCAAGGCAGGAGAATCACAAATTCAAGGCCAGCTTGAGCAATTTATCAAAACCCTGCCTCAAAATAAAAAGGGCTAAGAATGTAGCTCAGTGGTATAGTATTTGCTTAGCATGTGTGAGACCCTTTCTGGTACTGCTGGAGAAGAAGGGATACATTTGAGATTGCATTTTAAATATGATTACTCTACTTATATGCTTCAGCAGAGATTTGGAAAGCTACAGCCTAGATGTGACTGAGGAGGTGTTGGGAAGGACCATTACTACTTACTTTGTTATTTCATTTTTTGCAACAAGTATAACTTATTTTGTTTTTGTTGCTTTCTCAGCCATCCTGTTTTCCATTATAGCTTTCTCTTTTTTCTCTACTGGTTTAGAAGTTATATACACCATTCATATCGGAAACTAGTCTTGAATTTTCACATGCACACTTAGCAAAGTTTAAAGATAATTTATTTCTCTATCCTCTTCCTAAACTGTACAAAAACATTTCAGCCCTTTATCTTCCATCATTCCCCTCTCATCTTCCATATTTTTGTTCAATTTTAACTCCACCTTGTTTTTAAGACTTCAGTGATCATTATTTCTACAATGTTTAGATTAACCAAAATATTTATTAGAGTCTTTGCTGTTGCTTCCTACATCCTACTTGTTCCTTCTTTTTACCAAAATAAATCTTTTAAAAATTATTCATGGATTGAATGAGGGCTAGGGTTGTGGCTCAGTGGTAGAGCACTTGCCTAGCATGTGTGAGGCACTGGGTTCGATCCTCAGCACCACATAAAAGTAAGTAAAATAAAGGTATTGTGTCCAGCTACAACTAAAATTTAAAAAAAAAAATAAAAGTAAAAAAGAACCCATGAATGATAGGCTGTCTTTGAAAATAAGTTTATTTTGCCTTCATACTTGCATGATTGTCTAGTTGAAAACAGTCTTCCACATCACCACTTATCCCCTAGTATTTTGGAAATACTCCACTACTTTTGACTTTCTATTTTTGCTACTGAAGTTCAGTCAGCTAATGATCACTACTCTGTGGGTAATCTGATTTTCCCTGTGGTTGCTTTTTAGATTTTTTTTATTTGTCTTTGGTGTTCTGCAGTTTCTTTATGATGTATCTTAGTATGGATTTATTTTCATTTCTTTCTTGAGATTCATCTGCTTCTTCAGTTTGGAAGGTATATAGTCATTGTTACTTCCAGAATTGCTACTCTGCGCTCGCTCGCTCTCTCTCTCTCTCTCTCTCTCTCTCCTGCGAGTCCTGTAAAACATTTGCTGAACCTTACCTGTCTACTCTCCATGTTTCAGACTCTTTCATTTTTCCCATTGCTTTATCTTTTTCTAGAACATTCTGGGAAAGTTCCTTGTATATATTCCAGTGAACTAAAGTCTGTCTTCATTTACTTTTTAATTATATAATTAACTTATAAACTGAATCTTTTATTTCAACTACTATTTTTTTAATATTTTTTTAGTTGTTAATGGACCGTTATTTTATTTATCAAACCCAGTGTCTCATACATGCCAGGCAAGTGCTCTACCACTGAGCCACAACCCCAGCCCTCAACTACTATATTTTTTTTCCAGAAGTTTTATTTGGTTGTTTTTCTAATTTGCTTGTTATTTTTTTTTTTTTTTTTCCCTTAAAATTTTCTATTCCTTTTTCTCTAGCACTTCTGTTTGGAGCACAGGCAAATCAGTTCACAATTTGTCTAGTAATCTGAGTTACTTTACTAATCTCTAAAATAAAAATTAGAAGATAGATTTAGTGACTAAGTTCTGGGATAGGTTGATCTGGAGAAGATCTGAGGCAGATCTAAGCAGATCTGAGCAGTTGAGGGCTATTGCACTTGGTCAAATAGGAGAGGATGAGGATTTGACCAAGTCAGCCAATGGAAAGGATCGACATATTTGAGAGAACTAATTTGGTAGGTAAAATCAGTAAGACCTGGTGATGAAGGAGAAAACATACATTAGAGTGATTCCGAGGGTTCTAGCCTAAGGACAGAGGATGGAGGTGTCATTGAAAGACACAGGAATAGAGGAGGGAAGCACATCTGTGGTGTTGGATCATGATTTTGGTGTTGACACAGTGACTGTGCCTTCAGGTGGGGACACCCAGCGGATGGGCTGACCTACAGAGCTAGCACTTGGGAGAGAAATCTGGGCTGTAGATAGATATCTGAAAGTTAATAGATTGTACATTTTGGCAATACCAGAGACTAGAGAAGGATCTAGAGAAAGAAAGTGATTGTCCAGGGAGAACAGGAAGATCATGTAAGGGAGAGAGCAAAAGGAATACCAGCATTACAGTGTATATGTTTTAGCAAAGGTCTGGAAAGTGATTGCTGAAAAGAGGAAACTATAAGGATGGTTGAAAATGTCTAAGGAAGGCAGAAATCTGGGAAAAGTAATGTCACCAAAATCAAGGAAAATTTTAAGCAAGAAGGGATTGATTATCAGTGGCCATAAAGCAAAGCCTGAGAAATTGGATTTGGCTGTTGTGAGGACAGTAGTCATCTTGTAGAATCCCTTTCTGGGGATGAAGTTGGGCAAATGACAGAATGGGGGTCAGGAGTGAGCAAAGGGAGAGGAATGAGGCAGGTAGACTACTCTTCCATCCACTTTGGCTAGACAGATAAAGAGAGATGGAGTGACAGCTAACTGTTAGGGAGTGTCGAGAAGTGTGGGGGCAGGACAGAGGCTGAGGAAGGACTTTTGTTTAAGATGGAAGAGACATGAGCATGGTGTAGGCTATGAATGAGAGGACGGCTAAGAGCAAGAGGCAGTTTTTGTACTACCTGGACTCTACCCTTCCCACAGCTGCCTTTTGATCCTGCAACCTTTGCTTTGCTCTCAGCAGACCTCTTCTCTGCACAGTGCTGGTTTCCAAGTTGTCTTACATCCAAAAGATAGGATCTGTTAGAATCTTTTATTGTAATTCAATCCCTAAAAATTTAACTGGAAAATTATAATTAAAAACTTTTCCTAGAGTGACTTCAAAGACTACCATTAAGGACTTTTTCTTCTATATGAAACAAAGCTTACAGTTTCAGATAATCACGATTTTCTGAAACCTGATCAGACTGATCAAGAGAGATTTTGTTGATTCTGGAAGAAGCCAAAACAGTTTGGTGTTTTGAGGTGGTAACTCTTTGAATCCTAGCAGATGAAAGAGTTTTCTTTTTTTTTTTTGGCGGTGGGTACCAGGGATTGAACTCAGGGGCACTCAACCACTGAGCCACATGCCCAGCCCCGGTTTGTATTTTATTTAGAGACACGGTCTCACTGAGTTGCTTAGCGCCTCACTTTTGCTGAGGCTGGCTTTGAACTTATAATGCTCCTGCCTCAGCCTCCTGAGCCACTGGGATTACAGGAGTGCACTACCATATCTGACCTGAAAGATCATTTAATACATCCTTCTATAATGTTCTACATTCCAGTCTGCTAAATGAGCCTTTTAAACATTATTTAAATTATGCTGTTTACTTGAACCATTGAAATAGGAAATAAGCTGAGAATTAGACCCTTCTTCCCCTCATCAGACTTACAAACTGATGTTTTACAGCCTGATATAGAAGCATAAAAGAGAACAGTAAAGAAGTTAGGTTCGATTTCCATCCACACCAGCTTTGTTAGTGAATTGGGTGTCATTTCTGTTTAGATTTGTTTGGGAAAATATGTGGCATGTTATGTGTACATGAAATATAGTATCTACCACCTGGCTCTTGGTAACAATGCTCATTTATAAATTTGGTCAACTAGAATATATAGGAAAGAGCAAAGAGAATATTCTGAGTCTGATTTAGAAAGAAAATCGTGCTTTTGTAATCTTAGGAAGACGATTTTTACATTGCCATTTCCATGAGTAAAGAAATCTCATGTTTCCTTATAAAGAAATCATTAAATGTGCTGTATCTCACAACAGTTTTTTTTCCCCCCATCGAGAAGTTAAACAAGTTGGTAGCATTAAATAGTGCTGGGTTTAAATTTCTTTAAGCTTCTTTTGTAGTTATCTACAGGGACTTAACTATTGAAAAGGTTACCCCAGGGGCAGAGATATCCAAGGGAGGAGAAACTTCTTTACAAAATGCCTCAGAAAATAAGCTTTTTGACATGAAGGGAATTGTCCCAAAAATAGACTGTGGGAAGTAAATTTACTTCTGCTTGTTATATCTAAACAAGTGACAGTGCACAGTTGATGTTGATGATTTTTGTGTATTTATTCTCATCTTGCATGTAATATTAAACTTGTTTTAGTTACAACTATACATACAAGCAGACAGTCTTACAACAAAACAAATCTGTACCTAAGTGCTGTATTGCTGGGACTTTCTCCTTGCAGAGGCATATCTTAAAGGAGAAAATTGGGATAGTCTGTAAACTATTGGAGGGGTAATACAACATAACAGTAGACTAATGCCTGGTTTCCTTTTTTGATTTGTAGGAATTTGTTCAAGAACAAGTGGAGGTAAGCTTTTCTCTTGAGGTTTCACACAGACTGCCACACATAAAAGGCTTCATTGTCTCATTTCCTTCTGTTAATAACATAGCTGCTGCAGGCCACAGGAAGCATCCAGGGGACTTTGCCACTGACTGTCCAGAAGGTGTTGGCCTCCCAAGCCTGCCATGGTAAGAGCCTCAACAGCCAGCTGAGCACTGGCCTCAGTGCAGTGACTGAGAAAGAAGCAGAGGCACATTTCTGCTCCCTCCCAAAAAGCATAATTTAAATTAAGAAAAAAAAAACTAAGTACACAAAAACAAAGCCTAAAACATTTTACAAAGCATGGTGCCAACACTGACTTATGTAAGTGGAGGAGTGACATCTTTTTAATTTTTTTAAAATTGATGCATTATAATTGTGCGCAATAGTGGGATTCGTTGTTACATATTTGCTCATGCACTGGAGGAGTGGCCGATAGAGGTACAGTTGGAGTTGAGTTTTGAATGAGCAGAGGGTGATGGATGCAGGCCTGGAAGGGGGAGTTCACCACAGGGAAAGGAAGCAGCCTTTGCAGAGCACCAAGAAATTGGACCGTAAGAGAGCAGAAGCCTGGGTCACAGCAAACTCTTTAGACTTGATACAGAAGGTATGAAAGGCACTGAGGGTTCTTTAGTCAAAGATGACGAAATGTGGAATGGTATTGGAGGAACTTACTTTAGGGATCACACAGCTACGGACTCTCCCATGACTATCATTAGACCACAGTGAAGTCTCCAATCCACTGACCTCCTCCCTTCACCCTTTTATCCCTCTCTCTCTCTCTCACCTCCTGTGAGCCATCATTAATCTGTCTCCTGCAAATATCCTCAAGTCCTTTGCCCCGTTATCTTACCCTTATTCCTTATAGCTACTCCATCATTAAATTTCATCATCAATACCTTCAAAATGTATCCTAAATCTGTCTCATTTGATCTGACTTCACTTTCACCCCCTCTTTCCCTCATTCTAGCCCCTATTTGGGGTGGGCTATACAGGGGACTGAACCCAGGGGTGCTCTACCACTGAGCTACTTCCCCAGCCCTTTTTGAGACAGGGTCTCACTAAGTTGCCCAGGCTGGCCTTGAATTTGGGATCCTCCTGCCTCACCCTTCCTTGTCGCCAGGATTACAGGCATGCACCACTATTCAATGCTCTTAGTTCTCCACATCCATTCTGGCTCTCCCTTCAAGCTATTCTCTTAATGCTAGAATCTTTTGGAAGCATCCCTCTGAGTATGTCATTCTTCTAACTGAAATATAGCAATGACTACCCATTGCTCTTAGTATAAAATTTTTATTCTTTACTCTAAGGGTCTTCATAATTTGACCCCTGCCTGCCTCCTCAATGTCTCACATGACTGGGCTCTCTCTTGATCTTTACATGTTTTTTGGTTCTATTCTCCCTGTGTGCTAAACTTCTGTCAGTCTCAGGGCCTTTGCACTTGTCTTTCCTCTGCTTGGAATCTCTCCTGCCCCTTCTTCTGTCAGTTGTCTATCTTAGTCCAAGGTCTCAGCCTTCCTTGACTTCCTAAACTAGGTTTGGTCTTCCTGTTATATACTCATATTCTCTATTTTATAGTATTTAAATTATTGTGTAATTATTTGTTTAATGTTTGTCTCACTGCCCAGAAAGGTTCCTAATGCAAAGCATATACTTAATAGATATTTTTTCACAGTGAATTAATGTAGAGATAAAAGGTAAGTTCTAATAATACAAGGGTTTATAAAATTAGGAAGATTATTATGGAAATTAGAAAAAAGAAGCAAATAAAATTGACATTGAAAGAAAACAATCAGAGATTGCTTTTGGACAATCCTTGGACAAAAGCTAACTTCAATTTCACAAACTCATAAGAGGCAAAAATACTGTCTTAGAAAAACCCCAAAAGCAAGATCCTAACAAGGTAAGAAATGCCTCCTGTAAACACTCCCTAAGGAAAAGCTGACAGACAGAGGTCAATCCTGAAGCCTTAAAGTTTCATCCATGACTATAAATTCCAATTTCAAGCTGAATTTAAAGCCACAATAAAAAAGAAAAAAAAAAGAAGAAGTCTAAGAAATGCTACTTTTTCCAGATATTTGGCCTGACCCAGGGTCAACATTGGTTTCCCACCACGTACACTGTAACCTGGTTTCTCTTTTGTTTAGGGGCCATCAAGTTTAATGACAGCCTGAGCCTAGAGGAGAGCTATCGCCTTATTGAAGCTCTGTCGTGGTGCCAGCTGCCATTCCAGTGTGCTCATGGGAGACCTTCTATGCTGCCACTAGCTGACCTAGACCACTTGGAGCAGGAGAAACAGGTACACTAATGACTAGGAGGAGCAGGAAGGAGCAGTTTGTCTTTATTTTCCAAATCCTGCTTTCTAAGTGCAATCTGTCTTAATCCTTTCCAAAATGTGAGAGTTGGGAAAAACAAGCATTGGAGCTTTCATTGAAAGCCTTGCTCATTTCGTCTTCCAGCTAATTCAAAACGGAACATAGACTAAACTGTCAGATTATCTACATGATGGCTTTGTATTTTTAAGCTTAACTTCTATACAGATTTTTGTATCTTGAAATGGCTCTGGGTTTGATAAGGTGCAGAAGTTCTTCCTGGAGGTAGAAAAGGTTGATAGAAACACAGAAAGTTCACTATTGGTAGAATATAGCCTCAACATCCAGTTTCTTGTTAGTATGTACTAGAAATGTGACCTGTGACTATAGCTAGCTACATCCAATGATGTCTTGAGTTGTGGCTGAGGATCCTCGTCAGGCAGGAAACCAGGCTTTAGGAGATCTCTGCACTGCTGTGGCTCTTGCTACCCAGCAGTCGCGGACAATGATGTGCAAAATGCAATCAAGGCACGGAGTGGTGTAAATTAAGAACATTTTCTATCCCTATTATAATCTCCTTCCCCAGCACTAGGGATTAAATTCAGGGGCACTGAGCTATATTCCCATCCCTTTTTTTATTATTTTTACTTTGGACACTCTTACTAAGTTGCCCAGGCTGTCCTCAAACTTGCGATCCTCCTGCCTCAGTCCTTCGAGTAGCTGGGATTACAGGTGTGCGCCAGGGCGCCCAGCTCTATCCTTATTATAGTCTTAAATGAAAACAGATCATGAGCAAATAGTAGTAATGTCCATGTTACTCTTTTCCAAAATCTTTTCTTTTGCTTATTTTTCCTGCTAAGGACTGAAAAGGCTTTTCTAGTTTCCTGACTCAGCCAGTTGATTTTACTCCATTAAGAGCTCTTTGTTTCACATAACAAAGAAAAAATATGAAAAAAGTTTTTCCCCATTGGTGAAGAGATAAGAATCTAGATTTAAAGTTTGCAGTCTCAATAATCCTATAGAACTCTATAATCTTTTCTGAGTCCAGAAACTAGAAACCTAAACAGATTTGAACAACTGTAATTTTCAAATTCTTTTATGCTGCCTGGCTTTTCATATTGCTAATTGTTATTATTCTTTCCATAGGTTAAACCTAATCTTGCTAAACTTCGGAAAATGGCCGAGGCATGGCGTCTCTTTGGAAAAGAAGGAGGCCATGATGCAAGGCAGAGCCTGCAGTCCGTGCCTTCTCGTGAGCCCCCTTGAGAGTGGACTTTTGGATCCATGAGGAACCCAAGGGCTTGAAGGACGCTAACTGCCTCTGAGCAGAGAGCATGAGCAGCAGCTAGCAGTGCAGCCTTGGCTGAGTCCCCTTGGTGCCTGGAGAGGGCCCTCATGTCAGTCCTCTGGTGCAGGTGGTCCCTCTGGCTGAAGAGTCAGATGGAATCACGCCTAAAGACTATTCATTTATGTGCACCCATAGACCCAGGTGGTTGCCATATACTGTCTACTATTTATAGCTTACTTTTAAGTGATGAAATTTAATGATTAATTGTTTGACTGGTGGGTTAGCTTGTGTTTGAGGGGCATGGTTTTTCTTTTTGTGTAATTTATTTCCTACCTCCAAATACGTACTTATGAAATTGAGCTGATACTAAACCCCTACAGCTAGACCTATTCAGCCTTTCTCCACTACCCCCTGGTTTCTCCATTAGTCCCTCCTTTCCTTCAGTCTTCACTTCCCTATTCTAAATAACAAATTTACACAGTTTCTCTACTCTCAGTGAATCCCTTCCTGAAGTTGTCCATCAGAACTGTAGTTAAGGGCTGGGGCTGGGGCTCAGTGGAAAGGTGCTTGCCTAGCATGTGTGAGGCCCTGTATGGCAAAAGAGATAGGAGAAAAAACAAGTGGGGATTTTAATAAAATTATTTTATGGGTTAAAAACTATTAATAAAGAGAAACGGACAAAGATAGAACAGAGAAAAATTTCAAGTTCTGTTCCTGGTCTTTTGTTAGTTTTTTGTTATTACATTTTGAAAAGTCACAGACTAATGTTCAGATTCTGTACCCATAAGATGGTAAAAATGCTATGAGCTTGTTTTTTAAAATATGATTTTTTGTGCTTTATAAAGTGTTTCTTTACATGAAAGCAAATGTCATAACAAATGCAACATTTATTCTTTCAACCTAACAAGATATAGTCCACACTTTCTCCCCAGGAAACAAGGGCTCTTTTGGTCCCTTTTAAATTGTGTCTTGGTTTTATTTTTATGCCTATCAAATGGCCTTATGATTTCACTTGGGACTAGGATTAATCTTACTACAAATACTTGTTATTGCACTCTTAATCTGTATTTCCTCCACCTTTTCAGATGACTTGATTGTGGTTAATGGGACTCAACTAATGAAAAAGCAAAAAAATCAGCTGGTAGAGTTTATTGCATCTGTAAGATGTTGCAACAAGACTTTTTCTGACCAGTCGGCTCAAATTGGTCTTTATATCAATGAAATAATTTTCCTCATTTTTTAATACAGGAAACAAATGTGTGCTCATGGAAGAAAGTTTGTTTGCCAACAACCCTGGAGTGAATCTTGGTAATGAAAGTATTGCCTTCATTACTTGGGCCTCGGGATAGATGCAAGGGAAGTTTTCATTCATTTTTGAGGGGATCCTTATAGTTACATAATTGAAACCCTGATGAATGTGCACCACTGTCTACAAATGGCCTTCGTTGTACTGTATAAGTGGGGGTTTCATACACTTGGAACTCTGATCTTAGAAAGGAGGGTGTTTCAGGGAAGTTGCAAAGCTGTAAGGGGCCCTGCCTCCAGGTCCAGTGGGGAGCTGTGGCCTTGGGCCTCAACCTTGCTCGCCAGAGTTGGGTGAAGACCACCTGTCCCAAAAATTTGAAAAATCTTTTTAGGTCAGACCAATTTGTGGAATTCAAAAATTGTTACCTCTTATTAAGATCTTAACTTATTGCCTGTTAGATTTTATTTTGTTCTATTTTGTTTTTAATTCAAGTGCCATATGAACAGAGATGCATTTAATTTTCTAATACATGATAGTAATTATTAACACTCCTTAAGGTTTGCAAAATAACTTTTCATATAATTTATCTCATTTGAATTTCTTGATAACCTTTGAGATAGGTGGTATTATTCTTTTCATTTTACAAAGGGGGAAACTGAAAAATCTTAAGTGATTTGTCTAAGATCACACAGCTAGTAAATGATAAAAAGCCAAAAGAGGCATCCTAGTTTTCTGACCCCAATAACAATAAGAACCATAGTTGGAATTTACTGAGACTTGCATACTTAGTGCTTTGCATACACTACTTTTTTATTTTCTTTTTTTGGGTATGTGGTACTGGGCATTGAACCAGGGCCCCAGGCACACTGTGTGTGCTGCTACTGAACTACACCCCAGCCCTGCATACACTTATTTCTGATCCTTACCACAATCCTCTAGGAAGCTAGTCTCCCATCTTCACAACTGAAGTCTGAGGCTCAAAGATGTTGCCTAGTTGCTAAGGACATTGCTAAATAAGAATGAGTGCAGACCCAGGCCTGTGTGACTTCAGATTGCAAACTCCTTCCCATCATTACCCCATGATGTATCCATGTAATACATTTTAAATTTACTAAGAATTCATTCATTTGTAAACTTAGTGGTTCAACTTTATTAGATTCTGGTTAGTAAAGTAACTTCAGAGGAAAACTTGAGAGATGTGAAATATGGCCATTCTTGAGAGTTCCCTTTTTGGTAACATCAAAATTTATTGAGAAATAAAGGTGTATATGGCTGTCTCTGCCTTCAAGAATCTTAGCTTTAGTGAGGGAGAAAGAGAAGGAATGAAGGAGAAAGATGAATGCTTCCTACAGGTTCAAAGGTCATCGAGTCACAGCTAACTGTTATTAAGATGAGAAGAGGTAAGAGGTAGCTGGCAGCAGGAGCTGCCAAAAGCAAAGTGTAGAGTGCTGGCAAGAATGAGGAGAATGGGAGAGGCTCATGCAAAGACAGAACTGAGCTCGGGTCAAGGAGCAGCAAAGTGGAGAGGTTCTAGCAAGTGGGCTTCCCATGACAAAGCCAAGGCAAAGCAGGAAGGAGCCCAAGGTCAGGTTCTAGAGATGTATGTCGGCTAAGGAAGCCAGACCAAGGGAGAGCAGCTGCGGCCCAGCAGCTCCTGGAGAGCCGGGAGGAGCAGCGCAGTAAATCTTCCAGTCATGGCCATGCTCAGCTCACTAAATAGAGGAAAAGCCGCTTCTGGCACAAAGAACCAGATTCTCACTGCTTGTTTTCCCCCTGCAGCAGCACCCATCTCATCAAAACACTTAGCAACGGCAGGCTTACCCAGAGAAGTGACTGGCATGTTTGCCACGGCATTTCATGCCTATTTTCACCCTTTCTTGGCTGATTTGCTCATCAATAGTCAGACAGCAGAGGTGGAGCCAGGAGAGAGGAAAAGAAGGAAGTCTGAGATAATCCAATTCACACAATCTGCACCTTACCCTTTTTATACCCCTCTTTTTATTCATTGCTTCATCATTTAGCAAATATGTAGTAAGTTCCTTCAAAGTGTTGCCTCTGAAGTCATGGGGCATATAAAGAAGAGTTATATGCCCATGAGTCATCTTGATCCCATACCCATTTGTTACAGCGTACTCGGTCTCATCCAAAGACCCCTCCAAAAATTCAGGTGACCTATCATAGCTGTGGGACCTAAGTGTCTTGCCAGTGAACAAATTGAGCTAGTGAGCTAGTGTGACTTGGGCAGCAGTCTGAAGAATGGAGTTTGGGTCAGCCTTGCCCCTGACCTAGGCCTTGCAGCTTGCTATTTACTACAAAAATAAGGAATGGCCAGTGATGCCCATACTGCATCCCCATCTCCTACCCCCCAAAAAGCAATCTGGAGTTAGCTCTGTTGTTCAAAGTTTATTGTTAGTCAACATTGCATTACCTTTCTTTTAATGCAGAATAATATATATAATAATATATATAAATATATAATATATATTATAAATATATATAATAATATATATGAATATATAAAATAAAATTAAAATAATATAATATAATATATAATAAGATTGATATATATGTGTATATATATATATATATATATATATATATATATATACACATATATATATGTTAAAAATCAAGTTTCTGTGTTTTCACCACTAAGCTTCTTAAAGCTTCTTCTGTAGGCAGGTCTTAATTCTAAATGTAACATGTGCTCTCAGGGTGGCAGGGGTCCGGGCACCACTGAAACGATCCTTCTCTTTAGCAGGGTATTTAATAGCAACATCAAGTGTCACCATTTCAAATGCAGTGAGGTTCAAAGGCTGCCTTCCATTATGCGAATGATCTGCAGGGACTGAAAGCTCAGACTCTACTGAATTGCTTAGCCATTGCACGATACCCTGGAATAGCAGTTTGGCAAATGAAAGAATAATTTAAGGGCTGGGGTGTAGCTCAGTGATAGAGAACTTGCCTAGCACGTAGGAGACTTCTGTATTCAAATCCCCGGTACCACAAAAAAGAAATAAAGAGAAGTAGGTCAGATATAAAACATTTCCAAACACCATATTCATTTTTTGTCAGGGAGGTGCACATCTACAGAGTTTTTTAGACCAGGTATGTGATCTTTACAATAATTACATCATGGTCTTATACTATATATGAGCAACCAGTTCTGATGTACTGAGTTCTATATATGTAGTGTTGCAGAGCCACACTGTGTGCAGACCCATGCAACCACTGGCCTTCATTAGCCCAAAGATTGTCAACAGATTGCTGTGAGACATAGTTTTGAAGCACATCTCTGAAATGTACAGTCCTATGGGTACCAGCATTTCTTTCTTTGAGGTATCACTTTACACTTAAGTTTTTCTTGGTAGAGTATTTTTCAAAGATTTTTCTTCTGAGGCTAAATTAGGAATTTCTGTTCCTTATTCAAGTTCCAAGAATTGTGCCTTTCCTGCCCTCCGCCCAACTTGGAAGATAGAAACCGTGGGAAAGAGCGTCTTTACAAACTTCATTTAGTTATCTAACTTGGTTTATTTAGCATGTTCAGGAAGACTTTGCATCCATGGAATCCTATTTCTGTTCATTCTCTCCAAGGATTTTTATTCTGGCTTCTGCAGGGTTGAGGAGGGATGTGGGACTCCTGTTTTGCCCTGTTCAGTTTTTCTCTTTCCAATATTTGCCCCTCTTCAAATGGAAAAGGGAGAAGGGGAAATAAAGAAGCAAGGTTTTGTGGAGTTTACTTAACTTAGGGCATAAAGATCCTGAAGAATACGCATTCCTGTACTTGCGTTCTAGGCACTGAAGACTTGGCCTGATGAGGCGGCTTCTAACCTTCATCTATCTCAGTCATGCCTGGGAAGGATGTTGGTGCTAATTTTAGACACCAAGACTACGATGCACAAAGGATAAGTATCATAAAGCATTTTTGGAGCCAGGAACAGATTTAAATTCACTGCTGCTCTTCCCCCAACCACACAACTGTACCCAAGTGAATTGCTGTTAGAATTGGTGCCTTCAGAGGAGACAATTGCTCATAATTGGTAGCCATGAGCCACTTCACTGAGAAAGCATAGGGTCTTAGATGCTTGAAAGAATAATTGACAGACTGAGGCCTGAGTGAGTCAAGTTCTTCTGAGTCACACAGCCTTGGTCTTGTTTTTCCCTGTCAGGAAGATGAAACCCAAGGCAAAGCATTTCTACCAGAGCAGAGGCCTTTCCCTCATAACCTGCTTCTGACCAGTGTTGACCTAAATGTGATCATCAAACCACCTGTCCGAATCTCTCAGGAGCAGATTCCTAGGCTCCCTCCCTCCACCCAAATACTGCCACATGAGGTAGAAAGCTAGACTTTGTGACAAGCATCCTAGGGAGGTTCAATTTCAGGATGACTAGTTCCTAAATAGGGCAGATCATCTGGAGATTTTTTTTAAGTTAAATTATAAATCATAAAATTATTTGTTTTAATGGAATAAAGGTCACATTATGCATTTTGTTCTACAGCTTGGTTCCCCCTCACTCCAGCTTGTTTTTAACTATCAGAATATTAAAACTAACTTCCTTATAAATCTATCCCATCTTTAAAGGGTGACAAATCACCTGCCCACAGGGCATAGGCCAGTACCATATACAAGCTAAGGATTCAACAGGAAGTTTTCAGTGGGTTTTCCTTCCAGTGGAATCTGCAGACCCTAACGAACTGCAGCCAACTCCTACCATTTAGGAATGTGGGTTAGGAGTTGCAAAATCTAAGTTTTCAAGAAAAGCAAGAAATCTGAATTTCTTAAATGGGCAATCTCCAGATTCTTAAATATTGGTAACTAAAAATTAAGTGCTGGGTGAACCATCCAAAATGCTTTCAACCCAGTCACTGCTCTCAGCCACCCTTTTGAAACTGCTATTGCTTATATACATAATATCCCACAGCCAAAATGCCATATTTAACATTTCTTCTATTGCTGAACACTTAGCCATGACATTACAAATGTGACGCTGAACATTCTTACCTTTGTGTGCTTGTACACAATTCTAGAAGTGTAGGTTGCCTTTTAAAATGTTGTACAAATCTATAGTCTTATTAACAGGACATTTAAGAGGGTCCTTTTCTGGGAAGGTTTAAACTAACTCCCAGGGTTCTCCAAAGATCACATGCAGTAGGTCTAAGAGGGAGCAAAATGGTGTATTGTTTTAAGCTCCCCAGTGATTCTGGTAATCAGCCATCTTGGAACCACTGACTAGATTACTGAGGAGTTATTGGGGGCCATATCCAGTGAATTATGAAAACTAAATACTTTCATTTGTACTTCTATGTTCTAGACTTTCCCCTCTAATTACAGCCCTCTATGAAAACAAGAAAATGGTTCTGCTGCTGCTATTTCAGTTCAATCGGAGTTCAGGACAACAAACAAACTCAGGAGCCTTCTAGTAGCTTTTATTGGCACAGCCTAGGAAAAGGTGTGGGAGCCATTTCTGAGCAAAAATTTACATCCCATCAAGGTAGTCAGTGTTATGTTTAACACACCACTGAACCAGAAAGTTGAAGTCCCTGACACAGACGCAGCCAGGTCACCAAGAGGCTTCAAAATCAATAGGTAAAGCCCTGCTGCTCTGTTAAGACCTAAAAGGCAAGATACAATCCTGGATGCGTGCCTTGTTCTGGGATGACTAAAAAGGCAGGAAACAGGATCAAGTTTTTTAAGGTTTACTCTGTCCACTCCCCCGCTGCTAGGAGGATGCGTTGTAGCAGCAGCACCAAGTCTCCTCTCCGCTGTCTAAGCAGCTTCTGCTCAGAACAACTGGTGGTCATAGGACGTGGTCATCAGGATGGTAGAGCTCACTCATCAGGCGGTAGATATAGGAAGGTGCATTCCCACCAATGTTGGAGATAAAGAGGGTAATGAGCTCAGGGGGCACGTAGTCAAACACAGGGCAGTGAACGCTGACCTTCTCCAGAATGTCCCCTGAAAGGCAATCACAACTACTAAAGACAAAGCTGAGGCTTCTAGGAATTAAGTAGCATGTGGAGTCTAGGCTCAATAGTGCAGGCATACTGAAAATCAAGGAAGGGAAGTTGTGACACAGTACAAACTGGAAGAGAGGACTCCAGATCGTAATTCTTCCTGCTAAAACTCTCCAATGCCTTTGCCTAGTCCTTAGTAAAATTCAATCGAGATTGCAACCTTCAAAATCTGGCCTCACACCACCACATTATGACTTGTACCACTCTCCTCCATGTTCAGGACTTTCCAGCCATATGGCCATCTTTTTCCGACTGGCTAAGTGTGTACCCATCTCAGGCTACTGGAAAACTCTTGCCCTGATCTTCACATGGCAGGCTCTATTCATTCAGTATAACTGGTGGCAATGTCATCTTAAGACCCTTGTCCAATCTTGTTAGTACCTCAACCTCTTTCTAACACATCACTTTTGTTTTATTCCTAAAACATCCTAGCTTCTGACGTTTTCTTATCTATTGTCCACAACAGAATAAAAGCTCTGTGGGAACAGGGCCTATTATTGTTATATCTGACATGCCTAGAGACTGTGAGTGCTCAATATATATTTCTTAAAGAATGGGTATTTAAATAAAGGGATGAAATTATTCAACTTCCAAGAAGAATTAGGAACCCACATATTGTGCTTTGTGCTCGGAGGTGTTTTTGGCCAGCTTAACTGCTTAGGAGGTAGCAGGTTCATTGAGTAGAGAAAAAGAACCCTACACAAGGGCATCCAGGCTACACGTGAGTTTTACAGGTACGAAAATTCCAGAACTTGCTTCCTTTGGCAGTCATGTCACTAAAATGACTCCCTGCAGCAACTGAAAACAGGCAAGGTTTTCTACTCAATCGTTGCCTGTATTTCAAATAATGTGCAAAGCCAAACCCAGTTAATGCTGAGTGCTCCAACCTACCATGGCCCCAAGAACTCAGCTAACACATATATATTAGTCTAAGAGCAAATTAACAAGGACTAGCTCAGGTCCCCATCCTCAGGTGCTAAATACAAAGTTATCACAAGAAGTATAATGAAATACACAACATGACAGCACTCAATCCTATTAACCACCCCAATGACAAAAAGACCAAACACACACACACACACTCTCCAGTACCTTCTGTGAAAGGTAGGACTTCTTCAGGAGCCACAAACTTGTGAAATGAATCTTCTTCATTGGGGAACTAGGAAAGAAAAAAATTCTAAAGGAGATCCAGTAATTCCATTCCTAGATATGTATCTAAGAGAAACGAAAATATATCCCCACACAGAAAACTTATACACAAATGCTTAAAGCAGCTTGCTTTACAGAAGCCAAAAGGAACCAACCCAATTGCCCATCCACAAATGAATGGATAAACTGTAGTATACCCAATGGAATGATTCAGGAAATTCTGACATATGTTACAACATGGATGAATCTTGAAAACATTCTGCTAAATGAAAAGTCATAAACAAAATGTCACATATTCTATGACTTCTTTGATATAAAAATATACAAAATTGTCAAATCCATAGACAGAAAGCAGACTAGTGGTTAGTAGGAGATGGGGAGGGATGAGTAGGGAGCACTGACTTAATGGGTACAGGGTGTTTTTCTGGGATGACAAAAAGTTTTAAAGCTAGAGAATGATAGTTGCACAATGCTGTGAATGTACTAAATGCCACTAAATTGTACATTGTAAAATGGCTAATTGTATGCTATGTGAATTTCACCTCAATTAAAAAATACAGAGACATATAAATAGGTTGTTTTCAATACAATTAGCTTTTATCACTGACAAAATGGCTCTTTACTTAGCAACTGCTTATATTCAGGCCATAAAGGACAGGCCTTTATGACAATGACAAATAAAACCAGTTCTATGACCCTACTTTCAACCTGTTAGGCATTTTCAGAAATGGTTGGGCAATGGGGCCGGGGGGGGGGGGGGTTACTTGCATGTACAGGGCCTTTCCTTAGTCCATATTGAACTGACATTATAATTTTGACTTCTAAAGCTGGCAGGATATAACTATCAATTGTGTTTTCTGGATCAAGACTTCTGTGGCTCTTTCTATCCTCTACTGGGTCTAATTCATTGAGTAAACTCAGAGTGAGGAGGTCAGGTTCAAGTCCACACTCTGGCTTCCTTCTTTCTGTTGCTACAAGCTAGAAACAGACACACATACCTGTGGGGAAAGCTTGAACATGGGTGCACAGACGATGAGTGGGGTGAAATGGTGCTTTGCTGCCAGTGCCAGGGTGTGGGTTCCAGCTACAGCTCTCAGGGCACCATTAGCCAGGATGGTCTTTGTGCCAATGATCACCTTTGGGACAAGAAGAAAATGTGAGCCATCCTGGGGACAGGGCCATTGGCCACCAAAGGTTGAATGCTCAGGCCTCCATCTTGGCACCCTGAGAAATAATAGATCAGCAGGAGGAAAGTGAGCCTAGGCTCAGTACTAGAAAGTTCTGACTTTCCAAAGGAAACAAGAATGTAGCATTGGACAAGAAACTGCAATTCCTATTGCTCTCTGTCCTGTCTTTTTTGGAATCTATATGCCATACCTCCTGACAAGCCAGGAGTCTTCTTTATTTACCATCCACTATTGCCAAGTTCTTTTGAGCCTAAGACAGGAACCCTGTGGCCAATCCCTAACAGTTGACATTCCTAGAGGTTCTGCATCTTTCTTTTCAATTCTTTAACCAAATTTGGATGCTACTCCAAGTGAAGAACAGTGATACAGACAAGAGGGAAAGAAATTCAGCTAATAGATTTAAAGTGCCTAAGTATGTACTTTCGAAGGGTAATTAGAATCTTTCTTCTTTTACCATAGATATAAGAGAAGAAGAAAAAAACCCCAGTACTTTAGAAATATAATCTTCATGAATTCTACAGAGTAACTTCAAAGACACCCACCTTGTTGACTCTTGACATAACAGCAAAAATGGCAGCATCAGTCATGACAGTAGTCTCAATACCTGCTTTGGACAAATTGACAGCCATCTCATGGCCCTGCAATAGGAGGGAAAGGCTGATGCTGGGAGAGAAAGAAACAGTGAAAAAGAGCTCGCAGATGTACCTGGACGTGGGAATGCGGTACTATAGGCATATCCAGCAGCCAGTTCCAAAAGATAACCCACTTTTCTGCCTATGATGGGTATTCTCTTATGAGCTGCAGGAAAGCTCAGGGGAAGCTAATAAACATATTACTCTACAGTAGCACTAGAGCAGTCACAAAACTGGAAATACAACTTGCTTGCATAATTGAGCATAGCTGCCACAATAACTCCTGGCTCATTCTTTTACAACATCCTGCATCCTTACATATTTCTCTTCTTGAAACCTGTTATTTACTTAAGGATTGGGTGAGATCAGACCAAGCACCAGTCTTCCCAAGGTAAATTACCCTCTTGTGATTCCTAAAAGAACCAATATGTATCTCTTCTTAGAACCAATAGTTTCACCCAACTTTCTTAAACCAAAGCTTGAAAATGTTCACCAGATGAACAACCTGAAAATTCTGTTAAGGTTCTACCTCCACCCATTCCCTCCTTTATTCCCTCATTTTTCATTTTTTCTTAGCAACTCCACAATTCACCCTACCTGGCAGAAGGGAGCACACTCTGCTACAATGACATGGAATTTCCTCTTTCGGGCAGCTTCTTTGAGGAAGGCCTCTACTGTTCTGGAAAAGCCAATGGTCATGATCACCTCATTGGAATGAATGTGCTCCAGAGCCTGGGCTGCGATGTTCTCCGTGGTGCCTTCTGCAAAACATTTTTTGCAAGGGAAATATGAAACCACCATGCTACATCACAGACATTTCAAGAGTATGGAAAGGGATGTTTGCCCTTCATAAACTGCCCACTTGGTAGAACCTGGTACTACAAGATTAATGGACTTAAAATGAAATGTCACAATTTCCTAAAATTCCACTCCTTTGGGATTTTCTACCTCCTAAGTTCTCAACCTGCACCTCTTTTCCAGCGGCACTCCTACTCATCAACTTCCTTCCTGCCGCAATGTCGGCTTCTTACAAATACTTCTGAAGACACTAAGTTCAGTCAAGAAACAGTAATCTGGGGGAACCCTAAAGTTCTGACTGTGAGGTGAACAGAGCTTCTTCCTAAAAGAACTCCTCCTCCAAAATGTGGCCACAACAACCTCTACCTGAGAGAGGGAAGCAAGAGAAGAAAAATGGGGAAGGAATTTAGTAGTAGTAGTTTGGGGCCTAGCTTTTTTGTCCTATGAGGAACTCTGATTGTAATGAATATCTGTAGGTCTCTTGGGTCACAGAGACAAGGTATATATGTAGAAAAAAAAATTAAGAGGAAGTTTAGTGAGGGTGGGTGTATCACGTGTGGTTCTAGGAAGTTTTTTTCTTTGAAATGAAAATAAACCTCTGTGCTAAAAGAGTCTTTGCCACAGTGGATCTGCAGCCTATAAACGACTGGTCTGTAAAGAAAATAGAAAAGGTTACTTTAGTCCTACTGCGTATTCCACCCATTCCTAATTAGGGAACCAGAGGACAGGTAATCCCTCCCACCTCTGCTGATGAACGACTTCCAGGGGCTTGCTTTTGTTTCTAATCGTTTGCAACCTGTTCAGTCCACCCAGCGTTCAGACGTCTTACCCAACTCCACTAGCAGCTCATTAATCGCCTCAATTATGTTGGACTGAAGTTGGGCATAATGGACGCTGAAATCCTCGCTCAGGCCTCCGGATGTCAAAAGTTTGTGCAAGGACTCCTGCTGATCGCTCTCATCACTGCGTCCATGCAGTCTACGGGGACAAGAAGACCCAAATGGGGAGGAGGTATGGTCAAGTAAGCAACAAGTGCTGCTCAGCAACAACAGTGGCTCAAAGTGCGCAGAGAGCACATGCAAAAAGTGTCCCCAAAGTGTCCAACCCAGAGCCCAGGCCGTGAGCCCCACCTGCCATACTCCTCCCGGATGATCTTGAGCACTCTCCGCACCATGTTGCCCACGGTAGTCTCCGAGGGCTGCGCGGCTGTCATCCTCCTGCCCTCTCTGCGGATCAACTCCATCAGCTCCCCTACAATCCGAGAGAGGGTGTGAGGTAGAGCAGCTGACAGTGCGGCCTGGGCAACTTTTAGCCTTGGGATCCCGGACGCGAACAAGGTGGGCTCGCCTCACCTGCGTTGCTCCAGCGGTGGTCCGTGATGAACCGGCGCAGCAGCCCCAGGGTCTCCCGAGCCATGTCCTCGGAGCTGCGCTGCCCGCCGCCCCGCTTTAGGGTCTCCACAAAGCTCTCGATCCTCTCGGACAACTCCGAGTCCTTCGCCGCGGCCCCCGGCATCGCAACAGCAGACAGTGGCAATCCACACCTGAGAGACGCACGGTTACACTTCCGGGGCGGGAGAGGTCAACTTCCGCTCCGAGAAGAAAACTTCGGTATGAGACACAACAGGTCCGCCCCTTTCATCTGCCTGGGCCAATCAGAGACGTGGGGCTCGGGTTGTTCACTTTCCACGGTGCCTCTGCTCGCCGCGACCGGAAGTGGCTTTTCCAGACCTCTCCGACGCTGAGCTGGGGTGACCGGTCGCGCCTGAAGAGGCGGAGGGAAGGCTACTCTGCTGCTATGGTAACGGCAAGCCTCTACGCTTGCTCGCGGCGACCCGAAGCTGCGCCGGAGAAGTCTCCGCCCTCCTTCCTGGCCCGGCAGCTGGGTGACCGTCTGGTGTCCTGACGCAGACGCTCCAAGTCCAGGGCCCGCTGCCCCTTGGGAAGACGCCCCATTATAGTGCTGTTTATTGCATAGTACTGATTGCTCCCGTCTCTCCAGTGGATTCAACCCTGCGAGGACGGAGACCATTATCTATTTTGTCTTTATATTCTCACGACTTGGCACGTCTGATAGAAGAGAGGAAATCGGGGATGAAGAGAGTACCCGTTAACAAGGATTTCATTATAGAAGCTAATACGAGATCAAAGGTGATGTCCACCAATTTGGTAGACTTGCCCTCTTGCAGAGGCCGGAGAGTACATATAAGAGCTACCATTTATTTAAAGCCTATCATGTAATGGGCACTGTGTGAGAGTTGACTCTTCTACAGTTCGGTGAAATAGAGCTCTTACCCCATTTTATAAGGGAAACACTCACAATATTTAAGCAGATAGGAAGGGGAGGAGTTCATACTTGTATTAGGTCGATCTGAACCCAAAATCTGTAATAAGAATCTCTATTTTTACCCCTCTCCCTGTACCGGGGATTGAATGAAGCGGTGCTTTACTACTGAGCTACATCCTCTGTCCTTTTATTTTATTTTGAGACAGGGTTTCTCTAAATTGCAGACTGTCCTTGTACTTGCAGTCCTCCAGTCTCAGCCTCCTGAGTTACTGGGATTACAGATATGTCACCGTTCCCAGCTCTAATTATTTTCTTTAGAGAAATTCCTCAAAGCCAAGTCCTTAGGCATGTACGTTTTCAAGACAAATTAACAAATTGCCCTTCAAAAGATTTTATCAGTATCAAAGTCAGACAAAGATAGTGCAAGAAAACTAACATCTCCAACATCTGTCATGAACCCAAAATCTGCAACAAATTGTTAGCATATCAGATCCAGCTACACTAAAAAAGAATAATACATATGTATGAAGCAGAATTTAAACCTGGAATGCTTCAACACTTTAAAATCAATCACTACAATACATCATATTAACAATCTAAGAAGCAAAAGCACAAGATTATATCAATAGAGGCAAAAAGAAAAATTTGATAAAATTCAAGGTCCGTTCATGATAAAAACAGAGAACTCTGAATAAAAGGGAACTTCTTCAGTTGATAAAGGATGTTTACAAAATCACACACCAAAAATCATAACTTCATGGTAAAAGACTGCTTTCTCCTAAGATCAGGAACAAGGTAAAGATATCTATTCTACCCACTCCAATTTAATACTGCCTCAAAGTTCCTGCCATTGCAATAAGGCAAGAAAAATAAATTTAAAAAGCATACAGAATGGAATGAAAGAAAACTGTCCTTATTCATAGTAAACATCATTGGCTACATTGGCTAAAGAATCAACAACAACAATAGAAAAAGTTTAGCAAGAATACAACACTCAAAAATGAATTGTATTTCTATATAACAGCAGTGAACAATCAGAAGCAAATTGAAAACAATTGCTAGAAAAAGTCAGAATATCAGTTTTCTTGTGTGCAAAATTTTAAAATGTCTTTAAAATTGTTTTACTTTACATGCTTGCTAGCACTTACTATGTTCTGGCCAATTTGGGGTATTGTCATTCTTTTCCATAAATCAGCCCATTAAAAATCAAAGTATGAGCCAAGTCTGCTGGTGCATGCCTATAATTCCAGCAACTCAGGAGGCTTGAGGCAGGAGAATTACAAATTTGAGTTCAGCTTCAGCAACTTCGTGAGACCCTGTCTCAAAATTTAAAAAAAAAAGAAAGAAAGAAAGAAAAGAAAAGAAAGAAAAAGGGGTGAGGACATAGCTCATGGTATAGTGCCCCTAGGTTCCATCTTCAGTCCTGAGGGACAAAAAGTTTGAGCATGCCAACTTAGACCTTAGCTGGGGAACAGGAATGGTTGGGGTCATGCAAAGCCAAAAAGGGGTGAGACCTCTCTGAGACAGGACTCCAAGACACATGGCAGAACGGGAACAGAATTTTAAAACAACAAAAATGAAAAAAAAAAAATATATATATATATGTCTTCATAAATACAAAACTGTGTGTGTGTGTGTACACCAACTCCCAGAACTAAAATATTCACTCACAGATACAGAAACTAGACTAGTGATTTCCAGGGACTGGGAAAAAGGTAAGAGTTTTTGTTGAATTGCTACAGAAGTTAAGTTTTGCAAGATGGAGTGTTTTTTTATTGTTGTTGTTGTTTTGTTTTTTAAACATGGAAAGAGTTCTAAAGATAGATGGTAAATGTTTTCGCATTTACATTGCATGGCATGCCGCTGAACTATATAAAAAGGGCTAAGATGGTTATGTTTATTTTACTGCAATTTAAAAAATTATGTGTCTTATTTTTAAAAAAATACTCTAAATATTAACACTTGGATATTTGCGCTCTTCCTCTACCCCATTTCTCTGCCTTCTCCCATACCCAAGGATAACTGATAAACTAAATTCTTACTTATATTTCATTGCTTTATACAAAAAATAACATATATTTGGAATCCCCAACAATACCTTGTTTAGTTTTTGCTTGTTTTGAGCTTCTTAGTGAGGTGATAGTTGAACCTAGGTTTTGTAGACTTTAAAAAGGTGGGCCTAGTGGGAAGTCCTTAAGGACACTGCCCTTGGAAGGAATTAAGGCAGTTCTCATGGAACCCCTTGGTTAGTTCTCTGAGAGTATTATTACAAAAGGAGCAAGACTGGTGGTCCCTCTCCCTCTCTCTGGCTTCCTGTTTCAAGATGTGATTTCTTCCTTCCACATATACTCCTGCCATTGTGACACCATCCACCTTTAGGTCATCACTCGAGGCTAACATTCCCATGTCCTCCATGATCTTGGGCTTTGAAACTCCAGATTGTGACCTAAATAAATCCATTTTAAAAGTAAAGTTTAATTTGGATTTTCCTGATTACCAATGATGTTATTTATCTTAAGTGTTTCATTTAGTAACAGAAAAGGAACTGATTGACATACTTTCTTTTGGATTTAAAAACAAAAATCTTCTAGTAGATTTGTAGGAGCTTTTTATATACTCAGAATACTAATTTTTTTTCAGTTGTTTTCTAAATATCTTTTGCCAGTCAGAATTGGTGATACAAGTCTGTAATCCCAACAGCTCAGGCAGGAGGAACGAAAGTGCAAAGTCAGCCTCAGCAACTTAGAAAGACCCTGTCTCAAAATAGAAAATAAATAAAAGGGCTGGGGATGTGACTCAGTGGCTAAATGCCCCTGGATTCAGTCCCTGGTACCAAAAATATGTTTTTAAATAAATAAACATCTTTTGCCAGTTTATGGCCTGTCTTCTTATTCACTTTGATACATCTTAGAATAGAATTTTTTATTTTAATGTATGTTGAAAGATATTGGTCTTATCTT
The DNA here is from genome assembly GCF_902686445.1 of Sciurus carolinensis. Taxonomy (NCBI): domain Eukaryota; kingdom Metazoa; phylum Chordata; class Mammalia; order Rodentia; family Sciuridae; genus Sciurus; species Sciurus carolinensis. The sequence goes on along the minus strand of NC_062214.1, from coordinate 173,254,625 downwards.
TTATAGTGAATAACTTCTAGTTCTAATTTAAGACACCACTAATCCAAAGTTTAAAAAAAAATCTAGTTTCTTCTAAATATTTTATTTATTTATTTTGTTTATTTAATGGTGTTGGGGATTAAGCCTGGGGCCTCTGGATTGCTTAGGAAAGTGCTATACCACTGAACTATGCCCCAGACCTATTATTAATTTTTGTGTGTGTGGTGTTGGGAATCAAAAGCAGGGCTTCACACATCCTAGTAAGTGCTCTACCACTGAGCTATGTACCCAGCCCCTTCTAAATATTTTAAAATTTGTCTGAATATATAATTCAAAATTCTCTTTTATGTAGTGTGAAAAGTGTTAATGCAATTTTCTTTTTTTTTTTTCTTTTTTTTGGGTGCTGGGGATCGAACCCAGGGCCTTGATGCTTACAAGGCAAGCACTCTACCGACTGAGCTATCTCCCCAGCCCCACAATTTTCTTTTTTCATTCTTTGTCTCATAATTTCTAATGTTACCGCCATTGAATGTCAATTTCCTATAACATGTGAGTCTGTTTTGGGGCCTTCTATTTTATTCCATCACTAAATTTGCCTATTTCTAAACTAATCTAGCATTTTCTTAAATAATTGCCCTTTTTTTCTTTTTTTGTGACTGGGGATTGAACCCAGGGCCTCATGCTTTCCAGGCAAGCACTCTACCACTGTGCCACATCCCCAGTTCTTGCCTTATTATTTTAAAGAAAGTTTTGCTGTTAAAAATTCATTTCCTAGTTGTTAAGTGTCTTAAGTTGTTTCACATTTTTTGCGTGCACACACACACACCCCCACATACACACTAGAAACAATAAAACTTTTTAAGAAAACATCTTTTGAGATTTTGATTGGATTGCATTAAATCTATGAATCGATTTAAGGAGAATCAATATATTCAAGATACTGATTTAAGGAGAATCAATATATTCAAGATACTGAGTCTTCCTATTCATGAACATGGTATATACCTCCATTTATTTAGATCTTCAGTAAAATTTTATACTTTCCTTATAAAGGTCTTACATGTCTTGTGTAAGATTTTGCTAGCCACCTTAAGTGTTTGTTACCATTGTGGATTATTATTCTTTTTCATCATTGCTAACTCAGTAGAGAAAATACAACACCTTTTATTTATATTCTTTGCTCATTAATCAGGATGAACATTTTAAATATGTTTATTGATCATTTGCATTTCTTCTCATGAACTGCTGGTCATAATGGTTTACCTGTTTTTCTAATGTGATGTGTGACAGAAATCCTGGTTGCCTGTCCAGTATCAATTCTTGCTTCTTTCTTGTTAATAGAACTGCTTTTATTGTGTTCTACCTAAAGAGAAAGTGACTCTAGCTCATGAGTAAACCCTGAGTGGTCTACAACAATCCTGCTAATTCCTTTCTCTCTGTCTCTCTGTCTCTCTGTCTCTCTCTCTCTCTCTCTCTCTCTCTCACACACACACACACACACACACACACATACACACACACAAATGGATGTAGGATAACCTATTTTCTAACTATCATAATATGAAAAACAGGGGTTGAGGATATAGCTTAGTGTGTAGCTTGCCTGTCAAGCACAAGGCCCTAGTTTCACTCCCCAGCACTGCCAAAAAAAAGAATATGAAAAACAAGTTTGTTTGGCACTTCCTAGAAAGGTTTCCCTTACTCTCCAGAGGGAAACAGAGAATACTACTTAGTCTTTTCTATTTTTGATCTTGAATATGATGCCTGGAGTTATTGCAGCTATCTTACAACCATCAGATCTCAAGATTGGGGACAGTTTACTGCTGAGGACAGAAAGATGGAAAGAATCTAGAATCTTGATAATATCTCAGCTATGTGAAATATCTCAGCATATATGCAATAATATTTGTGATAATATCTCAGCATGTGTGCTTTCACTCTCATAACAATCTTGAAATAGGTACTGTATTTTTGGGGGGGTACTGGGGATTGAGCTCAGGGGCATTCGGTCACTGAGTCACATTCCCACCCTATTTTGTATTTTACTTAGAGACAGGGTCTCACTGAGTTGCTTAGCACCTCACTTTTGCTGAGGCTGGCTTTGAAATCATGATCCTCCTGCCTCAGCCTCCCAAGCTGCTGGGATTACAGGTGTGCGCCACCATACCCGGCTGAAATAGATACTGTTAATACAACCATTTTAAAAATAGGAAACAGAAACACATAGGGTTAGTAACTTGCTAGTCATACATCTAGCAAGTGGAAGAGCTAGAATGGATGTAAGCCTGGCAGTCTGGCTTCAGAGACTGCATAGTTAGTTTAGGTACTGTGGGATCTTTTATTAAAGTCAGTGTCTTTTATTAAAGACAGCATTTAAAATCAACAAATCCAGAAGTTGCACTACCTCTAAACTTCTTATATGAACTATTCTCCATTGTTTATATGACTTTGAATGGAATCTTCTCTCACTTGCAGCAATGTTCTGAATATTGGGTAATTTCTCTCTCTCTCTGAATTGTAAGATCTATTTATGTATTAAGGATACCAACCCTGTAGCTGTCATTTGTGTTGCAATATTCATATTTTTAGAAACTTTGTCCCAACTTTCACATGTTGCTATGGGGGTGTTTGAAGTACCTTTCAATAGGATAATTTGGAAAAACATACGGAAAAAGTTTAAATGTTCATTCATACCCTTCAAACCATCATGTCCATGCTTGGAAAATTATTTTAAGAAAATAATAAAAAATAGACACAGAAAGTAATCCACAATAATATTTCTCAGTGTTGTTTATAATACGAAAGTAAGTAAACCAAAATATTAAAAATTAAGGAGGTTGGTTAAGGACATTAGAATACAGAGATACAATGGAATAGCATATTTTAAAATAACACAGGAAATGCTTAATGATAAGAACTGTTGATGACACATTTTAAAATTTAAAATTTAAAATTTTCTCCTGTAAATAGTTTGATGGTTTCTTTCAAAACTAAAAATGAATATATAATACAATCCAGCACTGGTACCTTTGTCATTTATCCCACAGAAAGAATGTCCACATGGAACTTGCTGAATGTTCATAGCAGTTGTATTCATAATAACAAAGACTGGAAACTACCCAAATGTCCTCCAATTGGTGTCCTCCATGGAACACTACTCAGCAATAAAAAAGAACAAACTATTAATATATACAATGGCTTAGGTTAACCTCAAGGAAATCATGTTCAGTTAAAAAACTAATTTTAAAAGTATACATGCTGCATAATTCTCCACTTATGGAACATTTATGAAATAGCAGTTACAGAGATCAGTGGTTGCCAGGAGTTAGGGATGGGGAGTTAGGGAGATAGGCGTGACTGTGAAGGAATAACACAAGGGAGTCTTGTGATAGTGTGGCTGAATTTTTTGTTTGTGGTGGTTATGCAAGGCTACCCATGATTGCATAGAGCTACACACACACACACACTACATATATAACTGGTGAACTCTGAATAAGCTCTATGAACTGTACCAATGTCAGTGTCTTGGTTTTGATGTACCACAGCTGTACAAGATGTTACCATTGGAGGAGGCTGCAGGAAGGTGTAAGAGAGAGAGAAGTGTGTACATCGTAGCCTCATGTGAGCCTACAATTATTTCACAACAAACAAACAAAAACTTTTTTTCTGTGCTGGAGATTAATCTCAGGACCTCATACATACTAGGCAAGCACTCTACCACTGAGCTATACCCCAGAACCTACAGAAACTTTTAAAAACAGTTTATAAAAAACATATATTTGAAAGAAAATTATAAAGCATTACATTTGGGGTAGTCAATTTTTAATAACTCTACCTATTACAGTTAAATGATTCAGTGCTAAAATAGATTTTTAAAAGAAACCATTTAACATCCGTAATCTTTTTAAAAAGCAGGGTGCATCTGGGTGCAGTGGTGCACACCTGTAATCCCAGCAATTGGGGAGGCTGAGTCAGGAGGATTGTGAGTTCAAAGCCAACCTCAGCAAGTTGGTAAGGCCCTAAGCAACTCAGTGAGACCCTGTCTATAAATAAAATATAAAAAAGGACTGGGGAGTTATGGGTGTAGCTCAGTGGTAGAGGGTTTACCTAGCACATGTGAAGCCCTGGGTTCAATCCTCAGCACCACATAAAATAATAAATAAAAATAAATAAAGGTATTGTGTCCTTCTACAACTAAAAAAGGTTTTTATTTGTTTGTTTGTTTGTTTTGGTTTGTTTTTTTGTTTTGTTTTGTTTTGTTTTTGTGCTGGGGATTGAACCCAGGGCCTTGTGCTTGCAAGGCAAGCACTGTACCAACTAAGCTATGTCCCCAGCCCCCTAAAAAGTTTTTTTTAAAAAGTGGCTGGGGGATGTGGTTCAGTGATTAGGTGCCACTGAGTTTGATCTCTGGTACAAAAAAAAAAAAAAAAAAAAAATTCAGGATGCAAAAATAGTATATTTGGTGGGACCTCAATTTCATATACATATACACATATATATGCATGCATGTGTACACACATATGCATACACACATAGACTTACACATACACACAGGGTGTATGTTCATATATGTACATATCTGGGCATGTGTGTATGTATATATACCTGTGTGTTTCATGTACATCACGACCTATACTGCTATCAACAATGACTATCTCTGTGTAGTGTGATTATCAGTTTATCAGAGACCCCTAATTTCCCCCAAAACCATTCTGCCTCTTTTCCATAGTAATAGAATTTCAACTGGGCAAAGAACCACCTAAAAAAAGACTGCATTTCCCAGGATCCTTAGCAGGGAGAACTGACCATGTTTTCCAATGGGATGCCGTAGAAATGTATTGCTCCTTCTGAGAATCTTCCCTGGGAGAGAACTGGGATGAGTCCTTGGCCTTTCTTTCCCTTTCTCTTCCTTCCTGTATTCCTGCTCTGCCAACTGAGAAGAGGATGCAGGTCATGCTTTAGGGATGGCAGAGCAGTAAGCTGGCAGGAGCGTGGGTACTCTGAGGTCTCTAAGGAGTAGAGTTCCCATACCAGCCTGGACTGTTTGCCTTTGGACTTCATGTAGCTGAGAGCAAAATAAACTTCGGTCTCGTTAAAGCCATGGCTATTTTGGAATTTCTATCACTTGCAGCCACACCCAATCCTAACAAATTCAAGTGATTTTCATTTTTATTTGTGTACTGTTCTGCATTTTCCAAAACATCTGCAATAAACATATCTCATTTATAATCAGAAATAAAAGTTATTTGTAAGAAAAAAGAAGAAATCCTTCATCAGGAATACGGTGATGTTGACCAAATCTTCCAGATTTTTCCCAAAGTGTCCCAATTTCAAACATTCTGGATAACTGTCTTATCAAGTAAGCTTCCTGAACTCAATTTGGAGGTAAATGATTATGATGATAATTTTCAACAGGAGGGAGGGAAGCTGATCAAAATATTTGTCTCTTTCTCCCGTTCTAAAGAATCTCCTTTAGACCATAGGATCACTTCCTTTTCCTGAAGGGCTTTGACTCAACACTTGGGCATGTGAATGCACTACTGTTTTTATCCTTCTCAGATTGTTTTGGTGGATAAGTCATGTCTCTACGCAACCTGAGAACAAGTGCTATTGTCGTGGACACCTGTTGTTTTTGTCTGCCTGCACCCCCTTTCCGTTGGGAACTACCCCTCCTTGTCCCATGTGATTTGGGTGGAACTGTCAATCTCAGTGCCTCCAGATGCCCCAAGTGGCCCCTAGCCACAGACAGGCATGGCACACCACCCAGGTCTGTCCACCACCCAACTTCTACAAGTGATTGTTGGTGCAAAGCCATTCTGGACTTCACTGCAATTTGCTATATGGACTCTGAAAGAAAAGCAAGTTTCTCTCCTTTAGGTTATTTCCTATAAAGAGGTTGGCTTTGGATAGTCAGTTGCTACCTTTCCTGCCTATGGAGAGAGCTTGTCTGGCCTAGGAGAATCAGGTAACCACTCCAGAGAAGGAAGCAGAGCCAAGTCCTTAGAGTGAGAGAGAAAGCAAAAGAGCTGACAGTTTGAAAGGTGCTGATGTAGGCTTTTGGGTCCAACCATGACTGAAGGTGGAACCCCTGGGACTTCTAACAAATTCCCCTTGTGTGTTAACTTTGTGAGTTGCTTCAGTCTTGGCTAAGTTTTATCTTTATACTCCTAGAAGCCAAGCCCTATTCTCGACTGAGGTGGGAGTCCTTATTTGATTTCTTCTGCTAAACTAGAAGCTGGACTTGATCTAAATATTGGGTTTACATTTTTATGTAATCTGGCTCTATTCTTGAAATTCTCTGCCACTTGATCATGGTCAATTGCTAGAACTTTGGAAGGAAATTCTAATGACAGATGCAGATAGGGGTTCCAGGGCATGTGATTAGAAAAAAAATTCTCTGTTGTTATTGCCTACTGTGTATTTACAGTTTATCTTCATAAGTCAGCGTGTTCAATATGGAATAAATATTGAGCACCTGTATACCAAGCACCACACTGAGTACAGAAAATAGCCCTTGTACAAAGTGTACCCCCTTACATTTGAGAGGATTTTGCCTTTTGATAAAATTCTTATCTCATATTGTTTATTTCTTTGGGTGTCTACAACAGCACTATGAGGTGGACGGGTTGGGACCAAATCAGTTGTTCAACAACTGATAGGTCGGAGACTGTACCATGCACACAGGCAGACGCAAAACAAATACAGTCTGTAGTTCTGGGGAAAAAAAGTGGGGATCAAGGTCCACCAACTAGCTATTTTCTCAGCTATGGCAGCTGTGACATTGAGTGTTGAAACCATAACTTGGGCTTCAAAGTCACACAGATAACCTCAAGGCTTCCCCTCACAAACAGAGTGATCTCATCTGGGGCTAGATTTAATAGTAAGGTGACATTGATCAATTCTAATATTGATCTTCGAAGTGGTAGGTCTAGATACACACTGCAGAGGGCCTTTTTTCCCCAAAAAAATCTCCACAGAAGTTGATTCTAGAGCATTTAATGATCACCTGGTTGTAATTTCAAAGACCAGAATAATAATGCCAACTTTCATTTCAGTAACTCCTCTCTTTCAAGGACTTGTTCGTTACTGTAACCACCTGAGAAAAGTTCAGAACCACAACTCTGCATGATGGTGTTGCCCAGGCAGCACAACTGTGTCCTTGGTTCCAACAGTTTCCTGCTCCTCTTGGTGCTCAAAGAATCCTCAGTGACTGACTGGCAGCCCCCAGAGGCTCCAGACTCACTTCTCCCATCCAGCTCTCCTCTGTCCCAGGAATGGTTTCTGTCCCTGATTTGATGCCGTGACCAGGAACATACTAACAACAGACAGTCATCGTCTAACTTTGGACCATAAGTTTCCCTGCCCCACCACCCCACACTGGAAATTGAATCCAGGGGCGCTTTACCACTGAGCTGCATCCCCAGCCCTTTTTATTTTGAGGCCAAGTCTGACTAAGTTGCTGAGGCTGGCCTCAAACCTGTGTTCATCCTGCCTGTCTCCTGAGTAGCGGGATTACAGGCATGTATCACTGTGCCCAACGTGAGTGTCATTTGATGGGGTGGGGGACTACTCAAAACATGCTCCCTGAGCTACAAATTGAAATTAAAAGGTTCTTTTCAATCTCAGCTAATTTCACTTCTCTGGGTTTGTGTAATAAGAATCCCAGAGAAGCACTTTTGCTTATGAAGTATCTACGTTGTGCCAGAAATTTTACATATATGAAGCCAAGGAGGCTCAGAGAGACTAACTGTACAGGTAGCAAGGGCAGAGCATCACTTCTAACCCAGGTTGGTCTGTCTCTAGAGACTTCCATGGTGCTTCCAAGTTTTGTAGCATCTACAGCCTTCAACCTATAGTGGGAGGAATGACCTTTAGGGACCAGGCTTCTACCAGGGTCTGAGGCCTTTCATGTGTGTTGTAAGTTCTGTGTCCCTACCCTGACACATGACTAAGGAGCCAGTAGATGAGAAGAGCGGATGCTGAGGAAGTGGAGGAGCAGGCCTCCAAGAGCCGTGGTTGGCTGCTTCAGGATGCCCAGCATACACCTGGAGAGCCGGGGGAGCAGAGAGGGAAGGGCCCTGTTAGGCTCTGAATCCTGCCTACCTGCCCTTACCCGCTGAGGGGTAGATAGTGTGGACACTTCTCAGGGTCCACAGACCCTGTCTGTCAGGGGAGTGGCTCTGCAGAACTCCATGGCCAGTTGTACCCCGTGGGAAAGCCTTGGCCCTGGCCAGCCAGGGAGCCACCATGGTGCCGCCTCCTACCCACGGCTTGGCTCAGCGGGTTCCCAAGTGGCTTGACTTCCTCCCTCCTCTGCCCCCACCCTCCCTAGTCCCCAGAGAGAGGCCACTAGCAGAGTTGGCCCTGTCCTCAAGTCCCTTCCCCACACACCTCGAGCCAGGCTTCCCCAGGGGAGCCGAAGGGCAGCCTCTACCTCCTCAAAGGCACCCCTGCCTCTCTGTCTGTTTAGGGCTGGCAGGCCCCATCCCCACTCCTTCCCCTGCACTGAGGCTCCACTCTCGGCTGCAATAACAGGGCTTTGGGTATGGGCTGTTGTTTTTGCAGCTGGGCTGGGGCGGAGCAGCAGCGGGAAGGCGTCTTGGGTACTGACCGTCTGAGAAAGCCCCGAGCCCGCATTCCCACTAGGGCAGGGGCAGCCCCTTCAGGCCAGCGACTGAGATGTTCCTAGGGAGAGAGGACTGTGAGCAAGGCCAGAGATTACAGAAAAGGCAGAGGAGGCCAGCAGGCAGGGCAGAGAGAGATTAGGGGAGCCTGCAAGTGCCAAGCCTTCTGTGAGCCACCTCCTCCCCCAGCAGGCTGTGGTTCTCCCTGTTCCTAACTGCAGCTGGAGCCCTCCCAGCCCCCCACCCCACCACATCTGGGAGATGCTGGAGCAAGCTTCCTTAAAATAAACAACAAACAAAACAAAAAACCTCATTTACTAAGGGGACAATGTTGGAATAAAAAGAAGAAAGCAAAGATCACTCATAACCCTTTGCGCAAAAATATTCATTAAGAACTTTTTTTTTTTTTTGCAGTACCAAGGATGGAACCCAGGGCCTCACGCATGCTAAGCAAGTGTTCTACCACTGAGCTACATCCCCAACCCTCATTAGTTCCTTTTTGACACACTTCCCCATAACCTCTTTTTTTTTTTAATTGTGGAAAAATATACATCAAATAAAAGTTGCTATTTTATCCAAGTTGAAGAATACAGCTCAACATAACTGCATTGCTGTGCAACTATATCCAGAACTTTCTATCACTCCCAACTCAAATTCAAAACCCATTAAACAGTAACTTTCCCCAGGATTTGGAAACTACCATTTTACTTTCTGTCTCTACAAAGTTGGCTGTTCTAGGGACCTCATGAATGTATGGTACTTGTCCTTGTTTTCAGTCTGGCTTATTTCACTTAACATATCTTTAAAATTCATCTGTGTTGTAATATGTGTCAGAATTTCCTGCCTTTTTAAGACTAAATAATATTCTATTGTGTGTTACATTATTGTTTATCCATTCATAATATTTTTTTTTTGGTACTGGAAATTAAACACAGGGATGCTACTAAGCTATGTCCCCAGACCTTTCCATTTTTGAGACAGGATATCACTAAATTGTTGCAGCAGGCCTCAAACTGATTCTCTTGCCTCAGCCTCCTAGTAGCTGGGATTACAGGAATGCACCACACTTGCTCGGCTCATAATCTGTTTTTTAACTTTGTCAATAGTTAGATATCCTGATTCTTTTACTCAGGTGTTACCATGTCGTTAAATTTTTTTCCTAGACATAATTTTTAGTGTTTGCTTTTTTTTTTTTTTTTTTTTTTTTTTTGGTGTGGGAATTGAACCCAGGGGCGCTCAACTGCTGAGCCACATGCCCAGTCCTTTTTTAGAGACTTTATTTAGAGACAGGGTCTCACTGAGTTGCTTAGGGTCTTGCTAAATTACTGAACTAATGATCCTCCTGCCTCAGCCTCCTGAGCTGCTGGGATTACAGGTGTGCACCACCATGCCCTTTAATTCCGTGTGTAGACGGAAATAGGGTAACACACTTGACCAATCTCCTACTATTGGATAACAAAGTATTTTCTTTTTCTGTTTGTACTTTTTGTTGTTGTTATAAATGGCACTGAGAAGCACATCTTTGTAGACTTCTTTATGGATCCTCCTGCAATCATTTCAGATTATTTCCCAAGAGAGTACCAGGGGCAGAATTGTCCCTCAAAGTGACTCACGTTCCTCAGTCTCTTGATCAATATCACGCAAACTTTCCAGACAAATCATGCTCCTCCCATGAGCAGTGCAGGGAATCCTGAGTCTTTCCGTCCTTCACCCACACTCAGCAAGTTCATCATCCAGGAACCTGGCAACAAGGCGGTAGATCTCAGTATAGAGCCAGCCTGGAGGTAAGGAAGCAACCAGTGGGGTGAGGGTGTACATCTGCGTCCTAGATGTTCTTGGGCTTGGCCCAGGACTACTCTGCAGACCCTTTAGTGACTCCCTAGCCAACCCCATGCAGAGGAGTAGCTGTAGAAATAGTGCATTTATTTATTTATCTATTTATTTATTTATTTATTATTTTTTGCCAGGCATGGTGGCACACGCCTATATCCCAGCAGCTCAGGTGGCTGAGGCAAGAGCATCATGGGTTCAAAGTCAGCCTCAGCAACTTAATGAGGTCCTCAGCAAATCTGTCTCTAAATAAAATATAAAAAGGACTGAAAATGTGGCTTGGTGGTTAAGTACCCCTGGATTCAATCCCCAGTACCAAAAAAAAAAATCTCTATATAAATTTTATGCTGCACTAGGGATTGAGTCCTGGGCCTCGTGCATGCTGGGCAAGTGCTCTAGCACTGAACTACCTCCTCAGCTCATTTGTTGAGGGCTTAACCTATGCTGCAGCTACACACATTGACTACTTACTCAAAACGTATGCCTTAGGTACCTCTGTAGTCCCTATTTTGCTGTCAAGATTACTTGTGGGGCTGGGGAGATAGCTCAGTTGGTAGAGTGCTTGCCTTGCAAGCACAAGGCCCTGGGTTCAATCCCCAGCACTGCAAGATTACTTGTGGGCATTTCTCAGCCACATCCCTCGTGGATTAACTGCCAGAGGACAATGTTGGCAATCAATCAATTACCCATAAACTTACCTAATCAACAAACACACAAGAGCCAATACTCCTTTGAAATGAGAGGGGGCGAGACAGGTCTGGCCATACCAGCTCTGGCCTCTACAACCTGGAGTAGCCCAACTCTCCTTTATTTTATAGTCACACAGGAAAAGGGGTCTGGACCAGGAGGGGCTTCTTCTGTGATGAACAGCATGGGGTGGAGTTAGGGGAACCATTTTCTTGGGGGGACTATTGGGGAAGCAGACAGGGAACCACTCCCACAGCGCCACATACCCCCAGGGCAATCTAGGTCGAACTTTCTTATCTGCCAGTTCTGGGAAGTCAGACCTGTGTGTCCTGAAGCTCGACCTCATCTGATTCTGCTAAATAAGGATGGCGCCCCACAATTACCTAGTTCTAGCAGGGCGTGGTGGCACACACCTATAATCCCGGCAGCTCTGGAGGCTGAGGCAGGAGGATTGCAGTTTTAAAGCCAGCCTCAGCAACTTAGCAAGACTCTAAGCAACCTAGTGAGACCCTGTCTCAAAATAAAAAATAAAAAGGGCTGGGGATGTGGCTCAGTGTTTAAGTGCCCTTGAGTTCAATCCCTGGCACCAAAAAAAAAAAAAAAAAAGACTACTGAATTCTAGAGTCACTTGGTATCTTGGTCAGGGCACACAGCTGGGGTGCAGCACAGCTGGTCTCTCTGACTCTAGAGCTTGTGATCTAAATTATTCCTGTGTTCCTGCATCTTGCTTCTTCTCCCGGGGCTCTGCAGGCATCCCAAGTCTGGAAAGCAGGGAGGGAGAGCTGATGGTCTATGGGGGTGATTTGGCTCTGACTTTCTTCCCAGTCCTGCCTAGTCCTAGGCCAGAGACCTCCAACTATGGTGAATGAGGAGCACTTTATGCCCCAAAGGGATCTGGCTGGGGCAGGGATGGTGGCAACCCAGGGATAGGGGGCTGGGACCACACTGAACACAAAGGGCCCGATTGTATTACAGACTCTGCTCTTTGGGAAAGTACGTATCATGAAGTCGTCTTCTTTTGGACAATCTGGTGTCCCAGAGACCCAGCGCCAAAGAAAACATGAGCTAAGGAAGCCAAGCCAGCAATGTTGAAGACTGCAGGTGAGACCAGTCCTTCTGAGGTCAGGGATGGGAGCTGGAACCCAGGTACTGAAGGTTCCCTGGGGTTCAGTCAAAGGACAGGCCTTGGATGGGGAAATTATTCTCTATCCAGAGGGCCCTCACCATATCCAGAAAGCCCTGGGAGGGTCAGAGATCAGCAAATCCCGCGGGTTCCATTCCTGAGGCTGAGGAACAGGCTCCGAGACTGTCCAGCTGGGAGTTGGCCAGGCCTCAGGCCATCAGAGCACCCTACAAGGCAGGGGTGGGCTGCTCAGTATGCACCAAGGCGGGGAAGGCTGACCTTTTTTCCGGAACAGGATTCCCTATGGGGCACAGGCCAGAAGTCAGTGGGCTTGAGAGTCTGGGACGTGCCTGTTCGGCTGGGCTCGGGTCAAGAGGGCAGCCTGCTGGCCTGGCCTCACCAGCCAAAGCCAACACAGGAAATGCCAGGCCGACCTCAATGGCCAGCACCTCATTCGCTCTGGCTGGCAGGGAGCACCCGCCTTCCGAGCTCAGCCGCTGGCAGCCCTGCTGGAAGGAAGAATGGCATTAGTGCTCAGGGGATGCGCAGTCCCAGCCTGTCCTCTTGGGCTCAGCCTCGTGGCAGGAGGAGCCAGGCAGCCAACACAGGAGATCAGCAGGCAGCAAGAGGGAGCCAGGCGTTACCCTGGACGGCGGCCACTGGGCTGTTGCTGGGATCCAGTTTCATGCTCCTTCGAGGAGAGCCGCGAGGGGTCATCCCCTCCACGACGCCCCAGGAAGGAGACTGATGGGCAGACAGTTGTTAACGCAGAGCCGCTGCCGCCAGCGTGGTGATTAAGGCTGCAGTAATTGGCCCCGCAGCCAGGCAGGGGCCGGGCCTGACAGCCGGCAGCCGCCAGGGTCCTCAGGGCAGGGGAGGGGGCCACGGAACAGCCCTGCCACCGCTGTGTGCGCTGATCCGATTAGTTTGCGAATTGACACTCAATCCTCCTTAGTGATTTCCTTCCTGGGGCACCGCCCAGGGCCAGGACTGTGGGGCAGGGGTGGGATGAGAGTAGGGAGGAGACTTTAGCCTTCCCAGGTTCCTTATGAGCAGGGCGCTACAGGGTGGGAGTACTGGTCTCCACCCTCGGTGTGCCTAAGCTGGGCCCAAAACCACTTTGCAGCTCTCTCGGTGACCACCTGGCCAGGCCCATGTGGAGGATGAGCCCTCTCAAGGGGAACCCTCTTTCCTGTGTTCCCCGTGGCTCCCAGAACTAGCCAAGCCTTGAAGGTGGACTCTACACACCTAGTGCGCCTAGCCCAGAGAGGGTTTGGCAGGATATTGACAACTGAGTGAATCAGTGTCTTTTCCCCAGTTGACCTTGTGGGAGAATCTCTGCCATGCCTTCCAAGGTCTGGGTGGTACCTGGGGGAGCGTGTTTTCAGGCAGCCTCAGGAATAGAGAGCTCTCCAAAGACGACCCAGTCTGTGTGCCCGCCTCTAAGGGAGGCATCCTTTCTGCCATCTGCCGGGCAGCTGTCCTTCCTCTGGCTGCTCCCTTCTGCACCAGTGTGTGTACCGAGTGTGTATGTGCACACATGGACCCCGGGGCTGGGAACGCTGGGTTTTCTTTTCTGCGTATCCTTTATGTTCTCTCCACTTCGAGGTCTCCCTCCCTTGGAGGTCCCAGGCAGGGAGGAGAAGACTAGGGATCTGGTGTGAAGGCCCCTGGGTCACGACCTTCAGAGAGTCTGCCTTGTTTACATTTCAGGCTGAGACACAGGCCGAGCTGACCTCCCACTCACCTGTCGCCTCAGTTCCCTTCCTGAGGGGACACCCCAAGCCTTTGGTGTACAGGAGCTGGTTCCTTCTCCACTGTTGGATACGCTGAGGGCAGGCGGCTAGAGAGGGCAGGAAGTGCAGGACAGGAGCCCTAGTGGGGAGCACAGGCCTGTCTTGTCGGCATCAGCAGGGGCAGCAGCAGAGCCAACAGTGAACCGTTCCTCCAGGGGAAGAGTCCCTGCTTTCTTTATCTAATGAGAATGTTTCTATTATCATCAGTGGTATTAGTCTGGAGGACAGGGGAGGGGGCAGCCAAGGGAGGAACATGGATGTCCCAGGCACTCCAGAGCTGAAAGGCAGCCCTTCCTGTCCTCTTGCCAGCTTTGGCTTGAAAACCCCTCCACTGCCAACTGCCCATTCCTGCCCTGCCCAGGCCTGTAGGGCCCCAGGCCTGTGCTTGAGCTCAGCCAGCTCCTGAGCGACACGGGAGAGGATCACCCAGCATTCCAAACAGAACTTGCTCCCCTCCCTGGCTCAATGCTCCGTCCGACCTTTCTTCCAGCCCCCAGGCCCCTGTGACGCCTCCCATCCCAGCCCTCTGTCTGGGTTTTCTATCCTCTGCCCCCCGCGCATCCACCCTCCCCAGGGAAGGCACTGGAGGCTGCGGCAGGGTGAGACCAAGGTATATTTCTACCTTGATATGAGAGAACTTTGAATTTTGTTTCAACAAATACATACGTCTTTCGGTTTTGGGGGTGTTTGTTTTTGGTTCTGTGGATTGAACCTAGGGGGGCTTAACCACTGAGCCACATCACCACCCCCTTTTTGTATTTTATTTAGAGACACGATCTTGATGAGTTGCTTAGGGTCTCACTAAGTTGCTGGCTTTGAACTTGTGATCTTCCTGCCTCAGCCTCCTGAACCGCTGGGAGTACAGGTGTGGGCCACCGAGCCCGGCTTACATACTTCTGTAATAAAAAATAATAAGGATTTTATTTTACAGGGTCATTTCTACCCTAAATGTTAATGCACATCTGTTGGCTGGATGGGTGAGCAGATGGGCAGATGGTGGGTGGATCGCCCAGTGCACCCCTAGCTTGGAGGACGTGCCTCTTTTTCCTGGCAGGCTGACTCTGGCTCAGGACTTCTCTCCACCTGTCCACCTTCTTTCCCTGAAGGGATTCCACCAGCAATCCTTCCGGAGCAGAGTAAAGGTGAACTCCTGGCCGTGGCCGTGGGCTGCGGGTGGACGTGTGGAGGGGCAGGGAGGCGGCATCCCTGGTGCTGCCTCAGTTCCCAGTAGGGCCTCCCACTCTGCTCAGCCCAGACCTGCTTCCAATTATCCATGAAATCTGAGCTGGAAGAGACCTATTAAAGCCCCATTTAGTTTGATCCCCTTGGGGGCCAGGGATCTTTTCCGGCGACATCCCCCTCCTTGTCCGACTGGGACTCCAAGCCCTTTGGATGTTATCTCCTCCTGGGTCAATATTGTGACAACTCCAGCTGTGACCCAGGCCACCCTGGAGCCAGAGCTGGTCTGGGCCTGGCGTGGGGCCGTGGAGGGCCCCAAACTCAGCTCCTTCCCACCCTGGGGCTCACACAGAGGCCGAGCCACACCCCATGGCCCACTGTACTCATTTTTCTTTTTTCTAGTCATACACAGCAGCACTGCGACACTTCCAACCGGAGCCCCACCTGGCCTGCACCTCACTTTTCTGGCTGGTCTAGAGGTCACCTGACGGGTCCCAGGCCCACCTGCTCATCCCATGGGAAGCTCTTACTGGTAGGGACCATCTTTCCCACATTCCCAATTGTGCCTGGTACAAGATTGCGTGTTTCATAACACCCTGTTATATAAGAAATAATAAATAACAGTGATTAATGACCTCCTCCCCTCGTCCCTGGGCTTGCCTGGGTCAGACCTCCCAGGGAAGGCATAGTAGCTCCAGGAGGAGGCGAAAGGGAGCACAGGGTGCTCCCCTTCTCCCCAACACCTCTGCATGTCCTCCCACAGGCCGCTCTCCAAGGAGCAAAAGGAAGCCACCAGCAAAGGCCAAGCAGAGGCCCCCAAGTCCTGAAGAGAAGGGGAACCCCAGCATGAGGTAGGTGATAGTCCCCAAGGCTGCTCTGATCCTGCCCCACCAGGTGATCCTGTCCCCTGAGGATCACCCTGGTTGAGGAATGATTGCCCACTGAGGCGTCCCGCTGGCCCCAGGCCTCTGAGCAACTCTGGTGGGTGGGAGGCCCAGGCTGCACTCCAGGGACCAGGCGGGGTGGGGCGGGGCCTTTGGCGGTGGTCTGCTGGGAGAATTTGTGACTTCTTTCTCCAACTCTGGAACAGCAGGGAGGGAGTGAGAAGCCACTTAGAGGGCATGACTGGGCCCATCACTTGGAGGTGAGAGGCAATGGAGGCTCAGAAGGTTGGGAGGGAGGAGTGGAGGAAGGAGCTGGAGACCTGTGCACAGAAGCCTGGCCAATCCCTCCCAGACTCCCTGGGCCCTCTCATAGCTGCAAGGCCAAGGGACAGGGACAGGAATGCGGGGAGAGGCACTTCTTAAGGTTGTCAGGGCCCATCTCTTACTTCCAACTACCTCCCCCTGCTCTCTGGGTGAATATGGATCCTGTCATTTGGATCTTTGCAGACCCAGAATTCGTGGACTTTGTCAATGAAGAATGTCTTCCTTAGTTCTAACTTAAATCTTGCTTGCTATACTTTATTTATTCATTCATTCATTTTGTAGTACTGGGGACTAATCCTTGGATGCTCTATCACTGAGCTACATCCTCAGTCATTTTTTCTTTATTTTGAGACAGAATTTCTCTAAGTTGCTAAGGCTGGTCTCAAACTTTGGATCCTCCTACCTCAGCCTCCCGAGTCACTGGGATTACAGACATGCGACACCACCCCACCACCAGCTTTCCTTGCTATACGTTAAACCTGCGTTTCCTGTTTTGCCTGAGGTGTGTTCACCTAAACAGACCCCCCCCCACCCCCCAGCGTTAAACCACTGCTTTGTTCTTCCAAAGTTCTCTCCTCGAGTGGACACCATAGATTTGGCATTTCCTGGGGACTCTGACCATCCCTGTCTCCACTGACTGGCACAACGTCTGCAGCCCCTCGACAACCCAGGGAGGCCTCCTCTCTCCTGGAGATGAGGGCGGCACTGTTATCTCTTGCTGGACCCGTCCTGCTCCCTCCTAGTCCTGGTTTCCCACCCAGGAGGTGACAGAGGTAGAAAGGGCTGGAGGCCAAGGGCCAGGCCATCCCGGGGCCAGACCCCTGCCACTCACATCTGCTCATTGCTACAGCCTAGCAACCTCTCAGGAATGCTTCATTTGTCTCTGTCAAAGGTCAGGATGCAGCACACAGACTCCCCTCCCTCCCCTGGAGGTGGTGTGGGGTGTGGGTGGCAGGCTGACTGGCCTTGGCCTTCTCCGGTGCTCCTGGGTTGGGCAGAAGGTAGCACACCAATGCCCATACCCTGCCCCCCACGCACACAGAGATCCATCTCCACGCACAAGCATGCCCCCTCGAGGCCTCAAGGCACATGCGTCCATGTACATGCTTTGGCTCAGCTGCACGTCCACATTCCCGTGTCCACAAGCACAGACACAGGCACAGGCACCTCCAAACATATGAATAGGTCCTGTCCCCAGGCACGTGCTCACTCATATCTTCATGTGAACAGATACATATCCGTCCGTACACTGTGACATACTCCATGGACACGGGGGCGTTAATGGAAGGCTGTTAGCTACTGCTTCTTTCACATTTATGGAATAGACAGAGGGATTTGTTCAAAAGCTACTGACTGTAGAGATCCCAGTTGTGGTGGTGGGGTCTGTGGAAGAGGATCCGGGCCCCCAAGGGAGGTCTCTCCCATGCCTTTTGGAAACCATCAGCCTCCCAGGGCATCAGGAGACCCCATACCTTGCAGAGGGGGAAGTTTCAATGGGCAAGCATGGTGGTCACTCCAGGAGGAAGGGCTGTCCTCATAGGAAATGGAGATGGGAGGCCAAGTTTGGTGGAAGACATTTTACAAGGGAGGATTCTCTGGCAGAGCAAGGGTGTTGAAGCCAAAGACTGCAAAGGGTATTTTTGCTGTGGGAGCCATGATACATTTAGCAGTAGGAGAGTGTCGGAATCTGAGGACCCTCTGGGAAGCTTCAGTGCCTGTCGAACACTTTGGGCTAAGGGAGCCCAGAGAGGGAACGGAGAGGATTGGGATAGATTCACATTCAATATGGGTCTAAGAAGATGGATCATAGGTGTTCAGACAAGGAAGGACAGGAAGAATGACCCCAGCTGAACCTGGCAACTGCAGAGTGGGGGTGAGGGTGGGGGTGTGTTACTCATCCGTGTATACCCCACAGAGCCAAGCACAGGTTGTCCTGGGGAGCTGAACACAGTGCCTGCGTCAGAATGGAGGAGTCAAAGTAGCTATGACAAATTCCCCTGGGATATGCAAAAGAGAAGCCACGAATGGTGCCTGATGATACCCCAGGCCCTGCTCGCCTGACCCGAAGGAGAACAGGACTCATCTAGGAAGACACAGCGGGTTTTCAAGGCCACTGGTTGGTCTGCCAGAGGGACCCACTCAGGTCTCAGGGGACCCAGACATTTGTTTCCTCCTGGGACAGAGAACAACAGGTGGAAGTGTTCACCTGGCCCTGATCCTCTGACACACCCCATCCCTGGGAACCTCCACCAAGGACAGTCCAGCTAGCCCTGACCCCATGAGCCTGCTGAGGTGGAGTAACCAGGGCTCCAGCCCCTAGCTCTTCAGAGCGGGAAACACCACATCCCAGCTGTCTGTCCCAAATCCACCTGGAGGCCAGCCAGCTTGGCAGAAGCCCAACTTAGTTAGTGTCTCCAGACCCAGGAGACACTGCCGGGAAGAGGCAAGGACTGGAAGGAAGTGCCGGGCCAAAGACGGGCCCCTTTCTGGGGCCTGCCCTATAGGGTTCCTCCTGACACACCCATGGCTTGCCCATTGCCACATACTTCTGGACCCCTGGCTCCCTGGGTCTTGGGCTCCAGGCCTTTCTGGGCAGTCCTGAAGAGATGCCGGTTACCATGACGGCTGGGGTTGGACTCCACCCTGATCGCAAGAGGCCTGGAGGCCTGGAGGCCTGGCTGGAGCCCCACTTGTTCAGAAGGGAAGGAATCTGGTTGGGAATCAGGAGCCCTGTCTTGCAGACTTGAAATACAGAGACCCTCATTCAGAGAGCAGCTCCTTCCGTCCTCCTGCCCTCCCACCCTCCTCAACCAACAGCTGTATCATCAGCAGCAGCTGCCGCAGCCCAAGGGGCAGTGCAGGGCCACCACTAGGCGGTGGAAGGAGGGAGGAGGCTGAGGCGGTGGGGGCCTGGATGGCTCCATCCTCCCTCGTTCTGGGGAGCAGGCCCCACTCATCCTCCAGATACCAACGCCACTGCCCCCAGCCCTCAGTGGGCTCCTTTCTCCAGCGTGGCTTTATCCTCCACCCACTCAGCTCCTGGTTGAGAGACACTTTTTAGTTGCCCATGGCAACTGGGTGCCACAATGAGAGGCACCTACGGAAACTCCACTGACAGGAGGTTTGCCACATTCCACGCAAATGTCCTTTTGGCTCCTTTTACCTCCCAGAAAGAAGGGCCAGTGAAACCCAGAGTCAGGGCGGCCAAGAGCTGGATGGAGAGGTCCATCTGAGAGACTGTCCCCAAGGATAGCTGGTCAGAGGGAAGGGGATAGAAGAGGATGTGAGACAGAGGCCCAGGGCCAAGGGCTCCTGCTGAGCAGCACATCTGAGGGGCAACTTGGGTACGCCTGTCAGGGCTAGGACTGAGAAAATCTAATGGGGACAGTGGGCCTTTTCCCCTGCTGCTCTGGAAGGGTCACCTGGTGAAGATGGGGAGAGTTAAGGATGTGAGCTTTGGAGTTAGGCCCTGAGATTGTCCCTCACAGGCTGTGCAACCTCGAGCAGGTGCCTTCACTGCTCTGGGCCTCACTTTCTTCATGTGGAAAATGGAGCTACTATTGTACTTCTTATTCTCGTGAGACTCAAATAAGCTAACGTGTGAGGCATTCAGTCAGAGGTCCTGGTATCTATAGGCTGCCAACTCTAGGTTGGGCCATTATCACCCTTATTTTCTGAGCTTCGATTTCCTTGTTTGTCAAAGGGAGATAATACATGGAGTCCCATTGGCCATGGGATTGGGTGGAGTGAAACTCACAAGTGGGACATTTGGGAGATGTCAGAGCAGGGTGCTGCTCCAAGCCTGTTTGCCCACCCCACGCCCAGCTCTACTCCTTGCTCTGTAGCCGAGGCACCAGCGCCGGCCTCGTGCCCAGTCAGGCAACAGGTGGCAAGGCCAGCGGGTGCAGGTGCAGCCTTGCAGGGGATGGGGGAGTCCCTCCTGCTTCCTCCCCACGTTGTTTCCCCAGCTGTTGGCTAGGCAGGCTGTGCCTGGGAGGAAGGCCACGCAGACAGAAGCAGCAAACACAGCCACGTGCATTCGGGGGGCTGAGTAAGCACCCCACTTCCTGCTACCATCGTCAGCAGCTTTAGCAACTGTGGCCAGTGGATGGCTCACAATGCTCACTGGGGCGGGAGCTTGGAGACCGGGCAGGGTCACTTCCCTGAATTGTCCTTGCTGCCAACTCCCCACAGCACACCTGGCTGGCCTGCCTGCTGGCCTGGGGAACCACAGGGTGCCCAGCCCAGTCTGCAAGCACCCTCCTGGGTGGCAGCCGGCACCCAGGCCCACCAGGCCAGGAGGCGGAGCCTTGGCTGTGCACCGGTTCTGGGGTCTGGACTCAGTCTGAGCCTTGGCCCACGCTCCCTGGGCCTCAGCCAGGCAGCAGGATGAGCCTTGTGCAGGACTCTGTACCAGGGCTGGGCTCAGGCCACCCTCCCGGCAGCCCTCCCTGGCAACATCTCCCACTGTCTTGGTGGGCTTGGAGTACTCGAGACTCCAGCAGACACACAGCCAGTGGCCCATACTCGGGGGGAAAAATGCTCAACTGGACCACGGAAACCCAGGAAATGCATCCCCGGATCTGATGGGTAAAGATATCAAGAATGGCAGTACTGGGGACTGCCAGTGTGCCGGGCTATCTTCACTCTGTGGGTTTGTTTGTTTGCTTGTTTTTGCAGTGCGGGGAACCCAGGACCTCCTGCACACCAACAAGCACTCCACCACTGAGCCGCACCCCGGCCCTCTCGGTTTCAGACACTTCAGGAAGGGTGTAAACTGGAGCAAACTTTTTTTGTAGGACAATTTGACAATGAATATCAAAACCCTTTGAACCCAGAAGTTCTATTTCTAAGAATTTAAGGGACACGAGCAACAGATATGTATAAAAAGTCTCATCAATGCATGGTTGCAATGGAGATAACATTGGATATAACTTGAAGGCCTAATTATGGGTGGGTTTGAAAAGAAAAATTCAGCCACATAGTGGTAAATATTTCCTAGGTGTATACCATGAATATGACACCAAATGGTGGCACTGTCAGATTTTAACATGCTCAAGAATTCCCCAGGGATCTTGCTAAATTGCAGGTCTGGCTTCACCAGGTCTGGGATGGGACCTAAAAATCTGCATTTCTAATAATCTCCCAGGTGCTGCCTGTGCCCTGGTCCCTGGAACATACTTTGCACAGCAAGGCTACAGAATCTTCACTAGTAATATGAAAAAGTATTCCCAAAACAGGATAAAATGAAGAAGAGCATGCTACAAAACAATGCGCTTCTTTTTTGGTTTGGTTTTGTGTTTTTTTCTCTTTTTGGTCTTAGAGATTGAACCCAGGGCTGCTGAACCACATCCCCAGCCCTTTTTACATTTTATTTTGAGACAGGGTCTCACTAAGTTGCTTAGGGCCTCACAAAGTTTACTGAAAACACAAAGTTTGAACTTGGGATCCTCCTGCCTCAGCCTCCCGAGTCACTGGGATTACAGGTGTGCGCCTGGCTGGCCTTTGTTTCCTTGTTGCATGTCCTCCCCCTGGGAGCCCCCAGGACCAACAGGGTGGTAGCAGTGAGGATCAGGGGAAGGTGAACCGGTTCTGAAGATGGAGATGGCACTCGCAGGCTCGCTCCTGCAGAGGTTCTTCCAGTGCCAGCCTCCCAGGGTCCAAGCTTCCCCACAACAGAGAACAGGTTTCTTAACACGTGGGCACTGCATTCTCCTACTTGAGGAGGGAGTGACTCTGGAGAGGGTGCTCAAGCATTTGCTCAGGGTTGGATGGGGCCTGTTGAATGACTTGGGTGGTCCCTGTAATTCTCAGTTAGTGCTGAGATTTTGCAGCCATAATAGAAATCTTGTTTTGTGTGCTTCCCGGGGCTGTGAGCTTCAAGTGCTTAGAAAATCTCTTTGCAAATTCTGAAAGCCTAGGCCAAAATTGAGAAACCTGCCTTTCCTTTTTGTTCTTCAGAGAGAAAATGGCATGACCCTTCCATAGGGCCTTCAGTGGCTTGCCAGATATGATTCTGCTCCCCTAGACATCACATAGGCCAGACCGTAGGCTTGAAATGTTCATATTTCAATGCACTGGTTCATCTGTGAGATGCTTTGGGGTGTTGCTATGGTTTGGTCCCCAGTGTAACTGTGTTGAGAGGCAGTGGGCCCTTTATGAGGTGTTTGGGTCCTGGGAGTCCAGGAAAGGCATTAATGACATTCCTGTGAGTCTAGATTAGTTCTCACAGGAGTGAGTCAATCCTCGATCCCTAGAGGCTGGATCAGTTACTGGGAGAGTGGGTTGTGAGGAAGTGAGGTGCCCCTCGTGTTTTTGCTTGCTCCTCTGCTTTCCCATTGGCAAAAGACCCTCACCAGAAGCCAAGCAGATGCCCATGCCACAGTTCTGAAGTTCCTGGCCTCCAGAACTGTGAGCCCAAATGCATTTCTCTCCTTTATACGTCACCCAGCCTCGGGCACTCTAGGACAGCACTAGAAAACAAGCTAAGACAGGAGCATTGGAGATCATTTTAGTCCAACTCAGAAACAGACTTTAATGGCATTGGATCCTGGAACGAGAAAACTGTCCCTTCTGAATCCTCTTTTCAATCTTCTAATGCATGAAGGAGAAGGCCTCAAGTGAGGGGCCAGCATGTCTCTAAGGCCTCACAAACACTTGCTAAGTTTGCTTTTTAACAAAAAGAGAGCAGACCTCAGGCCAAGAGTCCTCACTGGCAACATTCAACTCTAATTCCACTTATTTGGACACGTCACCTTTCTATTTAAGTTAGTGATATAAAGTATCCTTTAAAAATATCTTTAAGTTGAAAACAGCAGCAACTTAATTTTGACAAACAAATATCGAGTAGGTGGTATTTGGATGTGGTAAGCAGCATCGATGTGGCATGTGTTTATTGAACATGTCCAGTCTCTGGAGAGATGGAGACACCCCTGGGGGGGTGATATCTCAAGTCTCCTCTGAGACCTCCCTCCATCACTGCTCACTGGCTCTGTGTCTTGAGGCGATTCCTCAGCATTTCTTCGGAGTTCCTCAAGGGCCAAGAGTGCATCTTAGGACTCAGAATCTCCCCCATACCCAACACAGGACCTAAAATAGAAGAGGTATCATTCCAAACGTGCCAAGAGGTCTGCGGTCTGAGGCCAGGCTCCCAGCTGCATAAGTGGCAGAGCCCTGGCAGGGAGCCAAAGACTGAGTTCAGGCTCTGACCTCCCCCCTGCTGGCTGCATGTGCCTGGGCAGGTCACTAAGCCTCTCCTAGACCCCGTTTTCTCATTCACTTGCCTCAGAACAGCATCTTCAGCACACACAGTACGTGAAAGGGACGCGACATCCGTACATCATTAGAAGGGATTATTGATACTTCTGGTTAAATCACAAATCTAGCATCATTCAAATCTCCCCAGTGCAGAGTCAGAAGCCAGCATGAGGCTGGACGAAAAGGGAGAGGAGGTGAAAAGAGCCAAGAGCAGGTGGGTGAAAGGGCCGAGGGCTGGGCCCTTCCTCTGCCGTCTGATTTCTATCTGGGCCCACCTGGAAGCTGCTGCCTGTGACCTCAGGCACAGCCCTGCCCTGAGTCCCCAGGGATGCCTCCTTACAAAACTCCTGGTTCTTTGCAGTCACATGATTAGTGTTTAAATTCCAGCTCAGCCACCTACTAGCTGGGTGACCTAAGGCAGGTTACTTAACCCGTCTGTGCCATATCAGCCTCTTTGCTAAAGTGGGGTAGATGTCAACCTCTTGGGCCTGTTGGGAGGATTGGATGAGATCACACATGTGTGCATGGGACCTGACACACAGTGCTCAGAGAACGTGGATGCCAGAGGATTCTGTAGGTTCCTGGAAGAAAACTCCGGAAGTGATTCAGGTCCATGATGTCATCTGGAGCATTCGACTCATCATTTGGGAGAAATGGGTTCCTCAAAATTTTCCTGACCTGAACCTAGCACTGGGGAGTTAGAGTAAAATCACAGATGTCCACTTCTGGACCCAACCCACCTCCATTCCTGCCCCACACCCTCCACCTACACTGGTGGGACCCAAAGTAGGCTCCGATCCTGCCCCTTAGGGCCTCCTAAGCTGCAGACTGAGGTCCCCACTCTCCAGGACCGGGGGAGCTGGAGGCACGGGAGGATCTCCAGCAAGGCAGCCAAGTGTTGGACTCCTAGAAGAGCCTGGGCCCCGAGAGGCCAGCCGGAGGTCCACTGTCTGGCTGCTGAAGTCTCTGCTAGACTTTCTGGCTCCTCCACCCCTGGGAATCCAACCATGAGAGGAACTAATCTGGCTCCCCTCTGCACCTCTTGCCCCCAACATGGTTTCCTTCCTGTGCTCTTTGGGAGAAGATGAGAACTGGAAGGGAGGGATGTGTCTGGGGAGGATGGTCCAGCTCAGCTGTGCCATGACATCTGCATCCTTAACAGTGGCCTCCCCGTTCCTGCTTCAAACTGGGAGGGGATAGGAGAGCCCTAATACTTCCCAGGAAACAGTGATCTGACTCACTCCCCGGGTTAAGCTGTGGAAGAATGCAGCACCTTTTCTATGAAACTCATCTGAACTGAGGAACTCATTTTTCTCACCTTTGGAAGGCAAAGATGTGGAACAGGATGCATTAAGAGCAAACTCCAAAATAACAGTGGCTTAAACAACATAGAAGTTTATTTTCCTTTCACATAAAGAATTTCTGGATGTAAGAAGGCCACACCAGTGGCAACTCCACAAAGTTTTCAGGAACTCAATTTCCTTCCAGCTCATTCTCATGGTCCAAGCAAGCGCTCCTACCGCCATGTTTGAGTTCCAGGCAAAGCTTGACAGATAGAGAAGAAGTAGGAAATACTCTTTCCTTTAAGGATACTTTTCAGAGATCAGATCCAACACTTCCACTTCCACCCATAACCCTAAGAAGCAGGAATTGGCTAGAACTTAGTTATAAAGCCACAGATAGCTCCAAAGAAGGCTGAGCAATGAACTCTTTAATCAGGGTGACCCTGGGACTCACCCCATCCCTTCCACAGTCAGTCTTAGCTCTACAATAACCACAGAGAGGGTCTTCCTACCTCTAGGCCAAACTCTCTACCTGTTCTCTAAAATATATCATTGGCCATGCCACTCCCCTGCTCAAGAACCTGCAATGGCTCCTGGAGTCTTTGAAATCAGCTATGAATGCTCATCATGATCTTAATCGTCTTTACAGTCTGACCCAGTCAGCCCCTCCAGCCCCTCCTGCAGATGTAGCCCCTCATCTACACTGAGCCCAAGCCAGCCCCAGCTGAGTCCTTGGCAGTCCTCGGACAATCCATGCCTTGTCAAGCCACTCTCCTTGATGACAGACCTATTTCTGCCCTTCTATTCCTGATGGACTTCGGTTCATCCTGTAAGATGCTGCATGAGCATTACTTTCTCCATGGGAAGTCTCTCTTGACCCCCTTCGTACCCTTTCTATGAACCTCTTCTCCAGAACCTTCTACCCTTCACATCATAAAGGAGATAAGAGAGAGGGCACTTGGAGGATGCAAAGTTCCTCACCCACTGCTGCCATGATTCTTCATCAGAGGCCCTGGACACTGCTTATTGTTCAAGACATTAGGCCATTCCCTCTGGACCCAAAGTCCCTTGAGGGCCATCACTGTCTTGGTGTCCCAAGCACTGAGCCCAGAGCTGGCACTGAGTAGGCTGAACGCATGAAGGTCTCACAGAAGATCCAGTTCCCTCTCTACCCCTTCATTGACTCAGACTGGCCGGCCAGAAGTCTGGACTCTCTGAAACAGGTGGCAGCTCAAAGCCTGCCAGGGAGGCCTGCAGGTCCTGCTGCTCAGCCCACCCAGTCTCCCTCTCACTGAAATACAGATGACCACAGACCGGAGGTAACACCCCAAGTGATGGCAATAAAGTGGAATAGATACAGGCCCTCACAGGGTCCTCCCCCAGAGCCATCGGTGAGCTGGTTAGTCAATACTGTCTCCACAGACCTCCAGATCCTGTACAGAAACAACATCATTCCTGACAAGATCAGAA
Source organism: Sciurus carolinensis (assembly GCF_902686445.1). Taxonomy (NCBI): domain Eukaryota; kingdom Metazoa; phylum Chordata; class Mammalia; order Rodentia; family Sciuridae; genus Sciurus; species Sciurus carolinensis. Next base: position 173,228,189 of record NC_062214.1, on the reverse strand, counting down.
GCCCCTGGTCACACCCAGGGCTCCGAGGGTCCAGGGGCGCACCGCCTGTCCTGCCAAGTGGAGATTCCAGGCACTTCATCCTGCAGCAACTCTGGTTTGCTGAGCGACAGCCTCCAGGGCCAGTCTAACTGCCTCCCCAGACTATGCAGCCTTTGACACAGAGTCCTGAGGGCCAGGTGCGCTTCCTCCATGCTGAGGACTAGTGCCCCACAGCCCTCTGCCAGTCGCCCAGGGGTGTCCTTTGATCACCACCCAGAGAACAGGCATGACTTCTTCCCTGTGGAGGAATTCCACCCAGAGACTTTGGTCATATTGCCACTTGAAGATATGGCTGGGGCATTGAGACCTCCTTCCCCAAGAAGTCCCCGGCCCTGGTTCTAGGTTCCAACTTCTTCCTCCCCTTCACGTAATCATCCAGCCAGGCTTGGGCGCCTTCCCTGGGAAGGGAGGGTCAGATTCTCAGACTGGGGAGATCCAATATTTATTTTGATCCCCCAACTCTACACATACACAGCCACGTACACACGTGTGTGCACCTGCGCAGATCCCAGCATCACCTTCCCGCCATCTACTCCCATTCGGCTTTGCCCCTTGACGGTGCTTCTTGAAGCTGAAATCTTAATTGACTGGCTGTCTGTGAACCAGGGTCATCTCTGTCTCAGGTGCCTGGCACAGAGAAGGGGCCCAGAGAACACAGGTATCCTCTTCTCTCCCCAGGTCCTTGCTCCATGGAGAAGGGGGCCTTTAAGGTTGGTTCCACCTTTGCAGGGTGGAGGAATAACCCAGAAGCCTTGATTCTTCAGGGACAGCTTCCCTGACTGGAGACCTGGGGAGGTTTGTTTGAAACTTGGTAGAGATAACCTGGTCCACCTCTTCCCTCCTCCCCCAAGATATAGTCACAATAACTAAGTTATTAAGCACTTACAGAGTACTGTCCTGTGTGGTCAACTTCTGCTTTTTTATTAAGCCACACGGTCAGCTTCTGGGATGGAAAAAAAGAAAAGGAAAGAAAGCCAGACTTGGTGGCACACACCTGTAATTCCAGCTGCTCAGGAGGCTGAGGCAGGAGGATCACAAGGCTGAAGCCATCCAATTTAGTGAGATCCTGTCTCAAAAAAAAAAAAAAAAAAAAAAAAAAAGCCAAAGAAAGCAAGCTGAAAAAACTCTCCAAGTTCACATAGCTGGTAAGAAGCAGGCTCTTGTTCCTGCTGGATGCTGCTCCTTGTTCAGCCTCAGCTGGTCCTTTTCCTTCCCTCTCACTTCTGCTATTTGCTGGCTGTGGGACCTTGCATGAGTGATCTGACCTCCTTGAACCTCCATTTTCTGGTCTGAAGCATGGTGACAATAACACTTCCCCGGAAGAGGACGGGAGGTTTCCACGTGTGGAGTATTTAAAGAGCTCAGCAGGAATAGAGCTACCACCCGCCCGGCATCTCTCAGACCTCCCAGGGGAGTTGGGGGAGGAGGGAGGGGTGACCTGCTGTCCCCATCCAGAGACTGAGGGGCAGAGCCATCCAGCTGTCATCCAGAGGCGGTGGCCCCGAGCTCTCGTGGGCTCTCAGGTTCTCCAAAGGCTCCGTTCCACATCACAGCCGATTAGTTACAAATAGCTCCCCTGCCTCGAGTATCGCTTACGCCACAGAGAAAGGGGTGATTGTTCCTGAGGAGGAAGGTCTCTGGCCCCTCTCCCCAGAGCAGCTGAGAGGCGAGGATAGGAGAAAGCTTAGGAGGGGAGGGGGGCACCCTCACAAGAAATAAGGATGTGGTGGGTCCCAGGCAGGTGGGAAGGGCCTGCTATGTCCATTTCCAGTGAGCAGCAGGGAGGAAGGGACCAAGGCACAGAAAGGGTCGTGAGGAGGGACAGCAGGAGGGAAGGTTTCCCACCATCTGATTCCTCAACGGTGGCTTTCCAGGCATCCAGACTTGGGAGGAGTAGACAGAGCATGGCAGGTGCCAGCCTCTGGATTTCACCAGAGCTTTTCACACCACTGGGATCCAAAGACCCTCCCTCAGAGCATGCCGGACAGGCAGGCCCTCCAAATCCCCAGGTTTCAGTAAAGCCCAGGTGGTCAAGGCAGCAGCCCGGAACCGCCCTGAAGGAGACGTGTATCAGGGAGCCTGTCTGGACAAGAGGTGCTGGTGGTGGCCCCAGAGCCTCCCTGAGTCCTTGGTGGTCCTTGACTTTGCAGCCACCACTAAGCAAGGCCCTCCATTAAGGCACAGGCCAAGCATGCACAGAGTCCCCCTTTGTCGTTCTTCCTAGCACAGCTGAGACCAGCTGGCATTTTCACAAAGGGCTTTACTAAACACTAAGGGAGAACAAAAGGGAAATAATTACAGAAAACATGAAAAACCCAGCCCTGGCTGCCAAGTTCCCAAAGTACAGGTTTCCATTCCTTTGGTGACAACACGTCGCCCCAGAGGCCTGGGACAAGGCTGTGGGCACCTCGCCTGGCTTCCCTTGTTCCCAGCCCTGGTGGCAGGCACCATCTTGTTTCCCACCCTGGGAACCACTTGGTCACCCATGGGCTCATCTCCTGTTCCCCTTCTCAGTTCTGCCCCACCCTAGGCCTCCCACTGGGTTCTGGTCTCTGGCTGGAGGCATGAGCCCTGTCCCCTGGGGACTGGTGGGCTGTGGTGACCAAACAGTACATGATTACACAGTAATGGGAGGTGGTTCTCCCACACTGGCCCCCATCCAGACAGGCCCACCCAAGTTGAAAGGTCTTGAGTATGGTCTGGGAGGGGGTCCTTCTGAAGAACCGAAGGGCATTTGAGCAAGGAATGGAGAGATATGGGACATTCTCCCTGTGGGGAGAGGAGGAGTCTCTGAGGATTGGTGCAACTCATCACATATGAAAGAGCTGGAGATACACAGGTGAGCAGGAGACATACCATCTGCCCCCTCAGATTTTGTACAGTCCCTGAGGCGAACAGATAAGCAATTGGGCAATTGTGATACTAAGGGTCAGACTGCCATGAAGGGCCAGTCCAACTGTCACAGGAACCTGGAAGAGGGCTGTCTTACTTAGAGTTGGAGAAGTAAGTCATGAGATGCTGCCTGAAAGTGGTGCATAGAGAAAAGAGAAGGGCTCAGATTTGAGGCATGGTGGGTCTTCAGGAAAACCCAGCTCAGGAGGCAGGAAGAAAAAGCAGAAGAAGCCAACCAAACACCTCCTCGCTGGTGACTTTGGGTAGCTGTTGGCTGTAAAGCATGACCAACCTATAAAGCAAAAAGGTCCTTGACCCAGAGCTGTTCATGGCTGCTCTCTGCCAGCCTGGAAAGGGGAGGGTTTAGTCCTTGGATAGGCCACTTTTCAGCCACCTTGGCCATACCCAGGTCTGGAGCTCAGGAACAAGGTTAGAGGTATGTATTAAGGGCCACTGAGACACCTTACAAAAAGCAGATGTCCAAATGTCATTATAGAGAAGGAAAGGTCATAGGAGGGGAAATAGTTCAGAGGGTCAAGATGGTGAAGAAGCCAGACCAAAATGGGAAAATGAGTCAGGAAGCTGAAAGCCAAGAAGTTGGGATGGGTTAGGGCAGGTGTTTCAGACAGAGAGGGTGACTAATACAAGGTGTGGGAAGCCCTGCTTTCCGGCAGCCCTGGGAGCCGGGTGGCAGAGCACGCAGACCGGGGTGCAGTTTCCACAGGCTCCTGCTCAGGTGCATTTGCTCAGCTCCCGGGAAAGCGCGGATCCTGAGATCAGGGCCTCTTCTTCCCACACAAGACCATTCAGAGTTTGTCAAGCACCCACTCTGCTCTGCAAGGGGAAGACTCAAAATAGGACGTCAGCCCTGTCCTCAAGGTGCTTGTACTCTGGCTGGGAAGAGAGCTCACACTCACCTGAAAGATCTTTGGATAAAGATTTAGGCTGGAGCCCCATTGCTACTCCTTCCTTGGTAGCTAAATGGTTAATGGCAAATTACTTACATTCTCCAGGCTTCCATTTTCCCATCTTCAAAATGGAAATAATTAAGAGGCCGGGTGTAGCTCAGTGGCAGAGTGCATGCTTTGTATGTGTGTGAGGCCCTGGGTTTGATCCCTAGAACTAGCAAAAAAAAAAAAAAAAAAAAAAAAAAAGTGGGTGAAATAATTAAAACCAACCTATCTCATGAGGCTGTGGGTGGCATTCAAGGAGTTAGGTATGTAAAGCACAAGGCATGCTGCTTTGCACATAACAGGTGTTCAGTAAATATCACTTCTCTTCCTGAAAAGGATTGTGGCAATAGAGTTAGGTGCTGAATTGTGAACACTGACTCGGCTATCTTAGCAGGTGGATCCACTCAGAGGCCCTCCACCACAGCTGGGCACTGGTCACCTGGAGCGCGATGGAGAGAATTAATGTGTGCACATGCGTGTATGTGCAAAATCTCTCCATCCTCTTGTTCCTCTGCAATTGGCAGAAGCATAAACTTCTTTATTTTCTCTCTTGTCTATGCTGTCAAGGACTCTGCTCTATAACAGTGGTATTTGCATTTCTCTAATCAGAATCATAAACTGAATTAGAAATCAGTCTGAAGTCAGGCATGGTGGCGCACAACCGTAATCCCAGTGGCTGGACTCAGGAGGCTGAGGCAGAAGGACTGTGAGTTCAAAGTCAGGCTCAGCAACTTAGTGAGATCCTGTCTCTAAATGAAATACAAAAAGGGTTGGGCATTTGGCTTAGTGGTTGAGTGCCCCTGGATTTAATCCCTGGTACCAATGAATAAAAAAATAAATAAAAAGAAACGAGGTCCTCACACAAACCTACGGAATAAGCATGTCCTTATTCTCACTCTCTAGATGGAGGGATTCAGCTTAGAAGTGAATATCCTGACTTGAGGTTATATAGCTGCTCAGCAGTGGGGCCACAATACAGGGGAGTACAGCTCCTGGTACATGCACCCTGGACTGCAAGTGAGCAAGAATAAACTACTCAGGCCATGAATCTTCTTGGCTTTTTCTGCCACCTTGCCTACCCTACCTAATTCATCTCAAAACCCAAAAGCTTGGCTTACTGTCTTTTTTTTTTTTTCCTTCTTCTTCTTCTCTTTTGTGGTACTGGGGGTGGAACCAGGGCCTTGTACATGCTGGGCAAGTGCTCTACCATTCAGTCCCAGCCCCAGCCCAGAAGCTGGGTTCAGAATGGTGTGACCTGTGGTCTAGTGTCAAGAGACTGAGGTGCACTTGTGGATTCACAGACATTTCCTAAAGTAATGAGGTCACACAGGAGTGAAGAAGGCGTGCTTCGGGATCCCCAGCCATCTGTACCATTCACACAAAAGTAAATGTTGAGGGAACAGTGGTACCACCACTGGTACCCCCAGCACCTGGGCAGGGCCTAGAGCACAGTAAGACTAAAGTAATGTATCAAATGATTAAATACATGTACATAAATGCACCCACTTCTAGATAAGCACAGTGACGGACAAATATGTTCAACACATAAGTGCTCAAAATATTCAGTAGAGACTATCATACGTGATACAGGTACTTAAATACGCACATTGGTGCATAATACACTACACACACATGCCCACACACATGAATCCAAATCCAAAAGACATGAACACATGCGCACACATACACAGATGTTATGAGCAAACGCATGATTCGGATAGCCACAACACACAGCTTCTCATCTTCATGCACATGCACAGTGGCTCTCCACGATGACCCTGAGGCTGGGAAGAAATCTGTCCACTTTAAGAGCCCTAGCATGTTAGAGCTCGTCAGAATGCTTTTTGCAGCCCCCGCTTAGCTGGCAGGTGACTGGCCCCTGGCTCCTGGACTTCCAGGCTTAGGGCTGACTGGGCAGGAAGGCAGCGTCTCTGGCAGTCCCTCGTGGGTGGGCAGGCAAGCAGCAGACCAGAGGTCACTGGGGTGAGACCCAGGACTGCCCTGGCCTCCCTGCTTCTGGCTGGAATGTGAGCTGTATGGGCCACCTCCCAGGCCCTCTCCTCCCCCACAGGCCCCCACCAGACCCAGGCCCAGACAATTTGTGACTTCAAATCTTGGCAGGTTCTTGTAGTTAGGAAGCTGGGCACAGAGGGCTGTGACGGTGGTAGTGGTAAAGAACCACTAAGGAGCAAGAAGGGATACACACAAATGCCACTGACACACATGGTCACACAGAAGCCTGTCCAGGTATTCACACACAGAGGACACACCGGGCATACAGACTCACAATCCCACAGAAATACATGTTCAGGCACATTTCCCAACATCCCTGGAGACACTGCACACACACACACACACACACACACACGCACACACACACACACACAATCACACACGCATGGAGATGCCCACAGACCCAGCCCACACGGAGTGTCATAGGACGTTCAGTAGGCACACCCCTGGACGTGTATCTTCACAGTCACACACAAATGCCTGTGCATGCGCCCGCGCACACACAGACTGGGCACTACGTCCCCGCCCCCGGCTGCACTGGAGCATTTCCTCAGCTTGGGACCAGGAGGTGCCAGGTTAGACCACTTCGCCCCTGCTGGGCTGGCCTGGCAGGGAGGGCCTACGCAGGCTCTTCCCCAGGAAGAAGCAGGGCTGGACCCCCAGCCAGGTGCCCTGAGGTGCTTCCTGTGGGCCGTCCACAGCTGGGCTGAGGGTGATAGAAAGGGTGGAGAGACGGTTCTGGAGTCACGTAGCTTGGGTTTTGTCTCTGCTAGTTCTCCGGAAACAGAGGCGCGCGCACACGCGCGCGCACACACACACACTTTTCAAGAGTGCACGTGTACGTTCAACTTTGGCAGGTGGGGCACACTCACAACCTCGGTTTCTTCATCTATAAAATGGGGTTACTAATCCTTTCACCCCCGAGGGTTGTGGGGATGACGTGAGATGGCCACGCAAGGCCAGACCAAGTTGCTGTCTTCCTAGGGATCCAGCGCTGCCGTCCCCGGAGACGCAAAGTCCCGAGCCTCGATGGCAGACTTTGGGCGCCGCACCTGGAGGCGCCGCCACAGGTGGCCGGCCCCGGAAGGCCGGGCGGGGTCGTGTGCGCGCTGGGTGGGCTGGCCTGGGGCGGGCCGGGGCCTTGGGGTCTGTGCCGCGAGCGCTCCGTCCACCAGCCGCAGGTTCTGCTCCGCTCCGCGCCGCCGCCGCCCCGCGGGTCCCGCTCTGCGCTGGGCCGCTGCCGGGGCCTCCGCGCGGGAGGCGCGGTGGGCGGGGTGACCTGGAGCCCCGCCCCGATGCACAGCCTTGAAACCGCGTCGCCGACACGCTTTGGTCCCAGAAGAGAGCTGCTGTCTGAGCAGGAAACTGCATCTTCAGACTTCTGCCCAGCCACGAGACGACTTGTGGTCGCACCGGGCCCCCGAGGACCCTCCTAAGGACTTGCCTGCCCCACGCCGCCTCGACCCACCAGGCAGCTCCTCACCAGGTACCGCAGCCACACACAGCCTTACTGCTGGCTCCTGACTCCCCGGGCTTCCAAAGGATGCTCGGGCCACCAACGGGGACCTCCGGGCAGCAGTGAGGGGGACATTCAACCCCTCACTCAACTCTTCTCCTGTGCCAGGAAATCCCCCAGGGGGACGAGCATGGTGATTTTTCCTTGGAGCCCCCTGGCTCAGGACTTCTGAGAAGATGCTAGCCCTGAGGCTGTTCACTTGCTTCCTGCAGCTCCTGGCTGGGCTGGCGCTGCCTGCTGTGCACCCCCAGGTAAGAACATCCCCCATCCCCGGCCTGACTCCCCTGGTCTTCCCCTCCCAGCTCTGGAAGCAAGGGGCTCTGAAATCACAGAATTGCTCCATGGAGCAGCACCTCCTAGGATGTCCACACATGTCCCAGGGGCCAGGCTGGACCAGTGTCCTCTGGGAAGAGATCTCAGGCTGGGCTGTCCCCAGCTCCAGGGGGCTGTCTTGGTGGGGGCAGGGAAGCCACAGGGAGAAGGGAGGTTTCCTGTCTGGCCCCTGGAGCCCTAGTGGCTTTGCTAAAAGCATCTGTCCACTAATCCCAGGCAGTTCCCTGGCCTTGTGGTCAGAGTTGAGGCCCCCGTGACCAACCAAGCGCCCCCAGGACCTCTGACCTGGCCTGGTGGGGAGGAAGCTGGCTGAAGAGGCTGTTGGTGGGGAGGATAGGCCCTGCCCCCACCAGGGCTCAGGGGTGAGCTGGGGATGAGACAAGGGGTCCCGCTATGCCCTCTCCTCTGGGTGGGTGGCTGGAGGTCCTGAGTGCAGGGCCTGGGGAAGTGAGCAGGGCCCTTTTCCCAGGAGCTGGGTGAGTCTGGCTGGGAGCCAGCTTGGGCAGTGAAATCCTGACAAAGCCAATGAACTCCCTTCCCACTGCACTGCCCTGCTGCTCTGGGAGTCCCCAGCCACAGCCCAGGAGTTGGTGGGCTGGACAGTCCCCTGCTGAGCAGCCCAGCCACCAGCCTGCCTGCTGCAGGGCTGGCCAGAGGTGTAACATTACCGGCAGCACCAGCTCATGGCGCCGCCGGCTCCAGCCCCTCAGCTCCCACCAGCTGATCACCTCCCCTGGGCTCTGGCACCCAGCCAAGGAGGGCTGTACAGGGCCCAGCAGGGTTGGCCTGGGGGCTGGGTAGAAGGGAGACCCCACAGGATTGTAAGATCTTTAGGACCCAGGAGGCCTCCACCCCCCACCCTTTTCCTAATGAGGAAACTGAGGCCAGAGAGAGGTGGGACTTACCCAGGGTCCAATTGGTTTTTAGTCTGATGTAGAAAGAGGCAGCTCTGAGACAGGGCAGAGTGTGTGCAGAGGGTGCGGACGAGCTCCGGGACTCTCCCCTCCTGCCATCACATGTGGCCCCAGAACGCAGATCCCCAAGGTGACCTCCGTCATCTCTGCACCTTTCTGTCCACAGCAGCGGGCCCTGTCTGCTGAGACCAGCTCATCAGAGGTGGAAGGTAAGCAGCCAGACTGGGGTCCACATGCTCAACCCCCTCTCCTTTCCTCCCAAGCCCAAGCAGAGGATGGGATGGGATTGGCATGCAGGGTGGGGTACAAGCTGGAAATAAGTTGGGGAGAGTCTACAAGCTACTGCTGAAGTAGTCGACAGGATCTGAGCACTCTACCCGCTGTGACCCAGCAGCATAGAGAGGTGTAGTAACTCTGGGCCAGAGTCACCCCACACTCAGGCTGGCTAGGAGCCTCTTCCCAGCTTGCGGTGAGGATGCAGATGGGGTCTTGGAGGGCAGGGTAGGCAGTGAGTGCCAGGGGCCAGACTGGGGTTCTGGGAGCTGGATGCAGTAGGCAGGCAAGCAAGAGGATGGGGTGGGGTAAAAGGCCTCCCCAGCAGCCCAGCCCTGGGGGAGCGGCGGGGATCTGACCAGGCCTTTCCATTGATTACAAACAGACAGAACATGAGTCGCGCCCTCCCTGGCCCCAACACTCCCCGCCCCGAGTTGCATCAAGAGGGAATCTTCAAAGGGCAAGGAGACATTTGCCAGAGAGACATACATGCAGAAGGCAGGAGGAGGCCCATGCCAGGCCCCTGCCTCGCTCCTCCCTTCCTGCTTCTCCAAGACGTGCAGAGTGGCCACACACCACTGCTGAGGCTTCCCACCATGCTGTGGGAGAGGGGCGTGTAGAGACGTGCACGCCACACACTAGTGTGATAGCCGTCTGTGGGCTGTGACACCCTCTGCTGGCTTGCCCGCCCAGCTACCTGCCGCCCGCCCAGCAGCCACTCTCAGGCCATACCCTGATGACTGAGACCCAGACCCGTTGGCCACTGAACATGTGGTAGAGTTAGCTGTCCTTAATGTCACTGACACCCCTTGCTATGCCCTCTGTAACTGGCACAATATTATACTCTCTGGGATTTGGGGAGGGACTCAACCCCAACCCCCACCTCTATGCCATGTCCATTTTGATACTTTAGTGCAGTCCAGGCAACAGCTACCAAACATGCCTGAGCCTCAGTTTCCTCATCTGCAAAATGGGAGCATTAGACTACATGATACTGAAGGTTCTTTCTTTTTCTAAGACTGTAGGATTCTCTGACTCATGGAGGATACACAAGGATATATGTATATCTCCCAGGATGCTGGGTGAGGAGGTTTGAAAGTATAGATTCATTAGGTTAGCTCAGTCATCATCCTAATCAATCAGGCAGCTTGTATTGTGGCTGAGGAAGCACAGTGAGCTTTGGACTCCAGTTTTCAAAATCTGAAAATGACATCACCTCCTGCTAACAACGGAGCAAGAGATATAGCATGGTCTGTCCTTGGCCATTGATTTTTCCCATCACTCTTCATGGTCATAGTGTTGGGCATTTATTGTCATTCTGTCTGACCACTGGGCTGTGAACTAGGAAAATATCCACATTGTCCATACTTTACAAATGTAGAACTGGGGTTCAGAGAGGTCCTTGGGATTGCCTAAGCCTCAGGCAGTTGTAATGTATCTGGCAGAACCGGCATGCTGAGCACCAGGCCTCCCAACTGCTGGGTGGCTGAGCAGGCACAATCAGGGTGTCCCTTGTTGCAGGCTGGCTGTGTGCCCCAGTAGTGAGGAGGACACCTGCTGGGCTCCGGCTGGTGGCCAGCAGCTCTGCCCAGCCCAGCTGCCCCTCCCCCGAGGCCTCTCCAGAAGCTCGCTTTCAGTATTAAACATGTCCCTTCTTGGGTGTCCTCTATTCTCCATAAAATAGAAAGCTAGCAACAGATGCGGACGCACCCACAGGGCTGGAGAGAGCTGAAGCCCAGGAGCGGGTCCAGGAGTAGCCCTTGGGGGACACCAGCCCTGGCCAGGTGCCTGGTGGGACCAGAGCCTCCCGTTCCTCTCACCCCAGCCCATGCTGTTCCTCCTGCACACCCAGGCAGGGGCCTTCAGAGGTGAACTGCCCTCTTGCATGGTGGCTTCCAGGTAAACCAGGCCCTGTCCTCCTGCTTTCTCTGCCCTTCCAACACAGTCTCGCTACCTGGGCCAGAAAGTGGCAGATTTCAGGATCTCGGAGCTTGGGAGCCCGGGTGCTGTGGATGCCGAGTTCCAAGATGGGTATGAGGACGAGGACAGGAAATTCCTTCCTTTCAGTCTGGGCCGAGCGGGCTTCGCTCAACCTGGCCATGGCCTCAAGAGCCCAGCTGGGTGGGAATTTGTTAGTGCGATGGGAGGGGGCTGGGGTGCTCCCTTCTCTGCTGTCGCCCCGCTCCCTAATGGCTGGTCCCAGAGCAGGAAGCGGAGCCTTCTGCTGTGTTGGGCGGCTGGCTATCCCTCTGCTCTTATTTATGTTACCCCGGCAGAGATTAAATGTTCGGAGTCGTGTAGTGCTCACGAAGGTTTTAGACTAAACACACAGCTCATGGAGCCGGCGATAGGAAGGTGCTCTCTGACCCTGTGCTGCAGAGGCAGGCTCCCCCTGAGCTGCAGGGCCGCCTACAGGGAGAGAGGACTTGTTTCCCTCTTGGGCCCAGGGGGCGTGTACAGTGGCCTGAAGAGGGGGTGTCGGGGAGCCTCGGGATCCCCTCCAGCCCCTGGTCCAGCCCAAGTGCCCCCCAGGCAGAGCAGGGGAAGATGGGGCAGCAGACACGCCAGTGAGCGGGTTTGCTGCGTTGGTGGTAGCCACGACAACTCCACCTGGCCATACTGGCTCTTGGGTATTTTCCACCAGCTCACAGCCTTTCTCAAGGGCCTCCGCTATGACTGGAGTTTATTTTTCTTCTGAGATTCATATCCTCATAGACTCAGTGGAATGGACTTTGACCCCATTTGTCTCCTGGGAAAAGCCATAAAGGAAGTGAGGGGCTGCTGGGAGAGGCCACTGCTGCAAGCCAAGGCGGCAGGGTTCCCAGGTGACCCAGCTCCCCTGTCCTCCTCCAGCAGCTGAGGATGACCGTCAGATGTGGAGCAGGATGACCGGGCCCAGGGAGGTTTCTCTGCCCGCATTCTCAAGGCTAGGCCGGGCTGGGTGCATGAAGTGAATCACAGCCTGTCAGAGCGAAGGAGGCCTTAGCAACCACCTCTTCCCAACCTTCTTTTTCCCCCAGCTGAGGAAATTGATATACCCAGAAAGGTTAGGTGACCTCCCCAAGGTTGCATCGTCAGTATAGAGCCAGGACTAGAAACTGGATGTCCTGGCTCTGTCCATTCCCAGGGAACCTCTATTTGGGTCCTGACCCCAGACCTTCCCTTAAAGGAGCAGTGTCTTTAGAAGGATTCCAGATCAGTCCCCCAAAGATCCCAGTCGCCACAACCAGGACAGTTCAGGACTCAGGGATGTGCCTGATAATCCTCAATGAACTGTCATCTAATCAGTCAGGAGTCACTTAGCTTGTGTGTAGTGCCTCTGCCTCACTCCTGTCTTCCCAGAGCTTCAATTTGGCTATAAAGGAGATAAGAGCCACCAATGATAAAGGAGAGGGGGAGAAGCCCCAGGCCAGGCTGTGCTCTGGGGAGGAGTCTAGAGAATCACTGGAAGGCAGGGAGGAGGGAAGCAGGGGCTGGGCTTTACTTGGATAGAAGTGACGGGGTGGGACTGGAGTGTAGCTCAGCAGTAGAGGACTTGCCTAGCATGCCTGAAGCCAGGGGTTCTATCCCCAGCACCACAAAGTAAAAAGAGAGGGGAGAGAGAGAGAGAAAGAAAAGGAACATCACCCTCCTCCTGCACTACCCAGCTACAGAAGTCCAGACCTGGGGAAGGACATCATGTGCCCTGGCTCAGTGTGCTGACTGCTGGCTCAGAGTGGAAAGCAGGCTGGGCCCCATTGCTCCATGTGGCCTTGGATGCAGAGGAGCTGGCACTGTGTGGGGCAGGACATGAAGGAGCCTTGGTAGGCTCTCTGGCAGAGGACTAAGGGGAAGGCCAACCCTCCCTGTGTGACTCCAGAATGGTTTTCAGCAAGCTCCCCGAGATGGAGAAAGTACCAAGTTGGGCTTGAGAAGGAGTAGAGGACTTGGCGAGCTGCCAGGCACGGTTCTCAGAGCTCCAGGGAACCAAGACACACATGGGCACCTGAGCAGAGAATAGAGCTGAGAGCTCAGGACCTTGAGCGATTTATACCCGAGCAGAGATAAGGGTCCTGCAGGCATCCCAAAGGGATCCCGTCAGAAGCTCAGAAGAACAGAGGTGACCTGACAGATGGGGCTGAGGGTTGAGGGCCTCCTGGAGGAGGACACAGTGGGCTGTTCTGGCGTCAGGCCTGGGCTTCAAGGAGCCACCCTGCTGGCCTGACCCACCCTCCTGCCTTTGTAGTGATACCCTTCCATGAGGTGTGGGGCCGCAGCTACTGCCGGGCCCTGGAGAAGCTGGTGGACATTGTGACCGAGTACCCTAGTGAGATGGAGTACATACTGAGCCCATCCTGCGTCTCCCTGAAGCGCTGCACAGGCTGCTGTGGTGACGAGGACCTGCACTGTCTGCCGGTGGAGACAACCAATGTCACCATGCAGGTAGGGGCTCTCTTCATGTGGCCGCCCACTCCATGGTTCAGCCCCTCTCCAGAAACATGCCCGCAAGAAAAGATGTGGAGAGAAAAGGTCACAGGCCAAGGCCCCGGGACTGAAGCCTGACGTCCGGGCCAGAGGCCCTCGCTGGCCTCTCCAGCACAGGGTGCTCCTTCCTGAGCCCCTGTCCCAGCTCTGAGCCCTCACCAGGCATTGGCCTTTTTCTTCCTGCAGATCCTGAAGATCCCCCCTGAGGGTCCACCGTCCTATGTGGAGTTAAAATTCTCTCAGCACGTGCGCTGCGAGTGCAGGTAGGTCCCAGGGTGGGCCTCAGGGACAGTTGGTGGCCTCAGCACAGAGGTGGAGCTGCCAGGCCCTGCGGCAGGTGGCACTTGCTGCCCCGCTTATGGGCCCAGGGCAGCTGCCTTTCATTCTCTAACCCCACCAGCCAGTTTGGCCTGGGGAGCTGATCGCAGCAGCTGGAGTACAGCTGCTGAGATGCCACAGGGGAAGGGGAAGCCTGGGTCCCTCCCAGATTTGCAGGGGCTTTAGCGCACGTTGCTCCCCTCCTCCGAGATGGGAGGCAGCTGCCACAGACCCCTGGAGGCAAAGGCATCCCAAGCCTGCACTTGGTCCTCGGCCAGGTTGCATGCCCGCAGGAAGGAGCTGGTAGGAGGAAAGGGGCGCGAGAAAGGAGGCGCTGTGGTTTCTCTAAAGTCGAAGCCCCCTGCCACCTCGCCCTTGCCCAACCCAGCCAGCACCAGCCTTGCTGCCTGAGTCCCAAGCACTGGGAACATGTGTCACCAGGACCAGCAGGCCTGGTACTGACATCCAGGTCCAGAAAGAGTGAGACAGGCTGAGATGCTGCTCTTAGTGCCACTAGGACAGAGGGTGAGGCACCAGACTGGCCAGGCCCAGAGCCCCAGTGTCAGGTGGGAAGAGGGGGCAGACAAGCTTTAATTGTGTACCTACTGTGCCCAGCCCCATATGAGGCATTTCAATGTGTTTTCTGATTTACTCATATATGTAAATTAAGTGCCTACTGTGTGCCAGGCACTGGCCTAGATACTTGGGATACAGTGACCAGCAAGGCAGACAAGGTCCCTGCTCTTGTGGCCACCCTGTCCCCCCTGTTAGATGAGGAAACCCAGGCAGATACAGCTAATGAATGTGGCAGGGTGGATTTGAACTCCAGCCTGTCCGATCTTAAGCCTCCCTTTTCCATGCTGCCTCTCTTGGGACTATTCTCCCATAGTCCCAGTACCACTTAGGCTTGGCCCTGCCTAGCGCCTGGGGCTCTGGCTGCCCCCTTGGAACCTGAGCCCAAGCTCCAGGCCCTCTTCACCATGCCAGCACTGGGGGCCCTGCCTCAACCTGTTTCTGCCCAGCCAGCTGTATAACAAAAGTTCAGTCATGAACTCTCCTGGGTACAATGCCGTATAGTGACCGTCACCTTCTACATTACCTTTGCCTTTGCAACCACTGTTCCAGGACGAGCGGATGAGGAGAGTGAGGTTCCCAGAGTGCCTCTGATCGCACTACGTGGAGCGGTGCAAGCAGGCATTCCCGAGGCAGGAGCAACCCAGGGCAGCACTCCCTCCCTGTTCGCAGCCCAGAACTGACTGTTACCACGCTGCCCCCTTTCCTCCACCCACCGTTCCCAAAGCAGACTGAGGCCCCATCCCCTTCCAACAGGCCTGGCAACAGGAACACCTTTCTTCTCACTTCTGGGCCAACAGCCACAGCCCTGGGAGGCAGAGCTGGGACATGCCTGGTGACCATGCAGCATGTGCTCACCTCCCTCCACCACCCTCACCCACTGCCCCTGCTGTTGCCAGGGAGGGGTGGGGGTTGGGCCCTGACAGGCAGCCTTAGCTGGCAGCAACCTTCGCCCCTGCCCATGATCTTGTCCATCATTTACCATCCTTGAGGAAATTCCCAGAATGCACCCTGGAAGGAAGGAGAGGAAGTGAACAGAGAAAGTGAAGAAACAGAGAATAGACTCGAAAGACCCCAGATTCAATGCCAAGAGGCTGACGCATGCAGATGAGGAGCCCCAATAGGGGGAATTTGTACCTCTTTGTTACCAGGGAGCCTAGGGTGGGAACCCAAGCCCAGAGGCCTCTGGCCATGGCTCCCTCACCAGCTCCATGCTTCCCCCTAGTGGCCACAGTGTCAAATGCAGAACCAACCCTAGGGAAGTCTGAGGGGAGATGGTGGGATGGAGGGGGCCCCCATTACTGCTCTCCTGATTCTCCCCTGCCCCTCTCCCTTTCTCCCTAGACCTCTGCGAGAGAAGATGAAGCCAGAAAGGTAAGTGGTAAGCGGCTGGGGCACAAGCTATTCTCCAACCTGCCAGCCCCTGTCCTAGCATGGGGGCCCCAGCCACTTTGTCCTGATGCTTTTGGCTTATTGCAGGAGGAGACTCAAGGGCAGGGGGAAGAGGAAGAAAGAGAAGCAGAGATCCACAGACTGCCATCAGTGAGTGTGTGGGAGCCCAGGGATGGCAAGGAGGCTGGGCCCAATGGGGGGCCCCTCCCTGCTGGCAGGGGCAGTGGTCCCCACCTGGGGAAAGGCAAGGCTCAGGGACTCTTGGGGGCCAGAATAAGGGCTGCACTTCCCCGAGGCCCAGGAAACATCAGGGAACTTCTGGTTCTTGCTCTGGCTTAGCCCGGAATCTCTGTGTGATCTTGAACAAATGATGTCACTTTTCTGAGCCTAGTTTTTCTCTGCATAAATTGATGGGGCAGGGGGTACGCAAGCCTTGGGTCATTTTACAAACTTATCCAGCACTTCCTATGTGCCAGACACATCAGCAAGCAGACAAGGGCTTATGGTTTACGTTCTAACAACACAAGAGTTAGCTAGGGTACTCCCTGCAGCCCTGGGGAGGTGCAGCCCCCACTGGCTTCCAGGTCTGTATTTCTGCCCTAGGGTCCCTTTGCTTCCTCTTCCCCTCTCCATGCCCCTTGCCTATCTTGGCTTCACATTAGGGACAACAGGCTGAAGTCCCAGTGTTGAGTGTGGCTGGGAGAGAAGGATTAGAGAAGGGAATACCTCAACTTGTGAGGTAAATAGTAAATAAACCATTTCACACGCAAAGTAAACCAGGGTTCTCCTTCAGGTCCTAGATCTCCTAGCCCCAAGACAGGACATCATTTCATGCTGCAGGAGTGGAGCTGAGCCAAGTGCTGGCCCCATGAGCCAGGTCCTTCAAGAGCAGAGATCTCTACCCCATTCTGTGAATCTAGGGATTTGGCCAGCGGCTTGGGAGGCTGAGGCAGGAGGATCCTGAGTTCAAAACCAGTCTCAACAAAAGTGAGGCGCTAAGCAATTTAGTGAGACCCTGTCTCTAAATAAAATACAAAATAGGGCTGGGGATGTGGCTCAGTGGTCAAATGCCCCCCAGTTCAATCCCCGGTACCTGCCCCCCCCAAAAATAAAAGGACAGGGATCTGGCAAAGCCAGATCCCACACATCCATGAGGGCAGAAACTGGCAGTGAAATCAATTGAGCTAGACAGTCCCAGGTACAAAGCGTCCCATCACGCCATTTCCCAGACTTCAGTTTTCAAACATTTCATTAGGGCATTTTCTGAAAGAATTTCCAAAGCTCATGTACTCTCTTGCTCTTTGTGGGTTGACCCTTTTTCATTGTGATTACAAACAGTTGCAAAGGAGGTAATTTCTGGCATACTATAAATGTTAGTGTTTTAGTGTAAATCTACCATAAGAGTGAGGAGTATAGAACTCACTCTTCAGATATATCCTATTGAAGATGCTGCCCTAAAACTCATGATCATCTAATTTTTAAAAATTGAACAGCAAAAAATATGTGCATAACCCCTCTTAATAATTACATTTTAACATTACTTCTATTTTCTTGGGACTTTGCATTTCTGTTTTTTGTTTTTCGTTTTTTGTTTTTCTTTGTTTGTTTTTGGTTGTTTTTTTTTTTTTTTTTTGGTACAGGGATTGAACCCAGTGGTGCTTAACCACTGAGCCACATCCCCAGTCCTTTTCAAAGTATTTTATTTAGAGACAGGATCTCACTGAGTTGCTAAGGGTCTCGCTAAGTTGCCGAGGCTGACTTTGAACTAGCCATCCTCCTGTCTCAGCCTCCCAAGCCTCCGGCTCATTTCGCCAATACCCAGCTCATTTCTGTTTCACTTCCCCCACAGAATTTCTGCCTAATATAACGTTACTTTTAATGCCCCAAAGTCTTTTATTGGGCTGGGGGTTTAGCTCAGTGCTGGAGAGCTTGCATAGTATATGTGAGGTACTGTGTCTGATCCCCACAGTGCAAAAAGAAGAAGAAAAAAATCATTTATCACCTTGTTATATTTGTCTGCCACAAAATGGTATGTGAGTTTCAATTATTTTTAATATCCTGTGAGCATGAAACCAAATTTTCTCCTGGAATAAATTATTAAAATAATTACTGCTAGTACCACTTGACCAAAACAGCACAAATACATCATATTTTAATAAATGTAAAACCTAAAAGTATGATCAATCTTACGGGGGATGCATCTCAGTGAGATGGATGTGGCTGCCTCTTTTCAATTAGTTAATGAACCTGTTGATGAATGTTACCTCCTGCCAGACCGAGACAGGATTCAGCATAAATTCCATTCTTGTTTATCACTCTGTAGACGAAAAGAAGGAACCAGACTCACATAAGTAAGTAAATGAGACTGGATGCCACTCAGTTACTGGAACTCCTTCCGAGTTATTTGCCAAAAACCTCAGGGTGATCTTCTAATGAAAATCACTTCTGATGCTACATCGGCCGACAGCTGGGTTAGGTTGCTCTTTGATTTTGTTCAAAGATTTAGAAATTGCCTAACTTGCTGGGTGCAGTGGCATCTGCCGGTAACTCCAGAGGCTCCGGAGGCTGGGGCAGGAGGATCGTGAGTTCAAAACCAGCCTCAGGAAGTTAGTGAGGCCCTAAGCAACTCAGTGAGACCCTGTCTCTAAATAAAATGCAAAAAAGGGCTGGAGGTGTGATGCAGGGGTTGGGTGCCCCTGGGTTCAATCCCCAGGACCAAACCAGAAATCTCCTGACTTGCCAAGGACTTGGTGACCCAGTCCTTTGAGATATTTCTGGTCTCAACACCTACACCAGAATCTCAAGTTGTCTTTTCATGTCCTCAGAATACCTCCACCTTGCTGTAAAGCACTTTAGAATGGGCCAGATGCATCCTGTCCTTTCTAAAGGGAGAAGGGTCACGAAGCAGACCTCAGTCACTTTCTCACACAACCAACCTTAAGGCCATTTACACACAAAGGCTGAAAATTGATTTCTTTAAAACCAGCATTTCTCAGGCTTCATGATCATCTCAAGGTACCTGTTCCCCTGTTTGAAGACTCCTGTCTTAGGGTAACTGGAGGCGTTATTACTTAAAGTCAGACTGAGTTCGAATGTGACTTTGTCGATCTTGGGCAAGTGTTTTAACCTCTCTGGGTCTCTCAGATGAACAACTGGGTTCCTTTAGCTCCTGGATCTCTTGGATGAGCAGCTGGGTTCCTTTTAGCTCCTTGCAGATGAGGGAACATCATCCCACAAGGGAGGCAGTTCCTTATACCTTCCTCCTGGGATGTTGTGACAGGCTTGCGTAAGGCTGGGCACCTGGGTGGCCCCCGCTGCTTGGTGGCCTGTGTGTAAGCAGGGTCCCAGGAGCACTGCACCCCCTCCGTGCACCCTGTCCAAGCTTCCCCTCCAGGTCCGCCCCCACCCTCTGCAGTGTGCTGATGCCCCCGCCTGTCTGTGTTTGGTCTCTGGCAGGTGCAGTGACGCTGTCCCTGGGACGTAACCACCCCGGAAGGAGAGAGACCCCGCCCCAGCTCGCGTATTTATTACCGTCACACTCCTGGTGACCTCCCTGCTGGTACCTGCCCTCTATTTATTAGCCAACTGCATCCCTGTTGAATGACTCCCTCCCTCCAGGACAAGGGGCAAGGAGGGACAGGACCCTCAGGAATTCAGTGCCTTAAACAGGACGTGAGAGAAAGAAAGAAGCCAGCCACAGACCTGTGGGAGCTTCGGCTTGGGAAGAAACAGGACTTGTGGCCTTGCGAGGGGCAGGCCAGGCCCAGAGGGGACCCAGAACCTGGTCCTGGGTCCAGTGTGCTCCGGGAGATCCTGGCCGAGGCAGGGGTCCGGGACATGCTCTGGCTGCCACAGCCCCAGCTGGGTGGGGAGGAGGAGGGGGAGGGAGGGGATCCAGATGCGGCCTCCTCTTCCGGCAGCAGCTCTCCACCCTGGAGACCAGGATGTGCAGGCCGTGGAACAGCACTTGCCTGGGGGCTTTTGCCACTCCTGTCCTCGAAGGTCACGCCCTCACACTTGGCCACCTGCTTATTTTGGAACATTGTTCTTTCCAGCCCAGGCACCACCACTCCGCCCCCTCCCAGGGACAGAGGCAGAGTGGGCCCCAGGCTGGACAGAGAGCAGGCTGGACAAGGAGGAGCCCAGCAAAATGGGGATGAGGTCAGCAGAGAGGGGCCTTGTGTCCTAGCCCAGCGACTGCGGAAAGTGGAGCAGATTCCCTGAGGGCCCTTGTGCCCCACCAGCTGCCCCGCAGGGCCGGCCGACTGCCAAGCCAGATTCTCTTGAATAAAGCATTCTAGAATGGAAACAGTCTGCCAGGGTTTGTGTCTGCTGGAGCAGTGGGCGAGAGGGAGGGAACACGCAGAGCACAAGGCCATCTTGGAGCCTCCGTGTCGCATCTTAGAAAACCGGCCCAGGTCGCAGCACAACCGGGAAGCTTTCTCTTTCCTCCTTTTGACAGTGGAGGAAGCAGAGGCCCAAGAAGGTGAAATGACTGATGGAGCCAGAGGACACTGAGCAGGGACTCAGAGGCCAGGGCCTTGTCTCCAACTCACCAAGTGATGCTGGTCTCCTGCCTTCCTTTTCCATCTCTAACACAAGGGCCTTAGCTAGGTGGCCCACTCATGTGGACACATTCTGACAAGGGCCCCAGGCTCCCATCTCAGTGTCCTGGATGGTCATGGGGACTTTTTCTATATTGGCCGTTCCAGGGCCGCCCTTGGGCTTGCTCAGGCCTACTCCCACAGCACCCTGAGTCCACACTTCCCCCTACAAGGAGCTCCCAGATGTAGTCTTACCTCAAAGTTGGGGAGAGACCTGGCTCTAGCCCCTCTGGACACCATAAAATTCAAGAGCGTGGTCCTTTTCTGCCCTAGAGCCATCCCACACCAGGCGCAGTGCCTGGCCCTCTAGACCCCGGTGAATGGAGCTCCCAGAGGACTCAGGCCTGGGGAGACACATCCTGACCTGACCCCAGGGCACTGAACCGCAGTAGCTCCACCTGCTCAGGCTGCTAGATGCAGGGATTTTTCTGCCAATTTCTTCTTCCTTTTACTTCCCAACTTCCTCCGCCTACCTCCTTAATACCCTGGCATGAAAAAATGTTCTGTTCTATTTTTGAGTCCAAACCACTTACATTGGACTCCCATGTGCTTCTGACCCTCCAGTTGTGTATGTCCTTCTAGGTCATTGTACTGGTCACCGGGGGTTCCCCATTCTCTCCTTCGCCTCACTTCCTCATTTGAGGCTGAAACCCACAGGACCTGCCTCAGACTGGAGGGAGGCCGTGAAGGGCCTGGCGGGGTGGAGCGACCCTTCTCAGGCAGCTGCCCTTGGCGGTCTGTTCACTGCGGCCTGGGCCCCTGGAGGACACTCTGGTCAGAATGTGCTCCTGGCTGGTGATCACAGGGAGGGTGTGGGTCAGCCCCAGGGGACACACTTAGCAGAAGAAAGGCACTTTCCTGCTTCTCTGTGCTTTCTCTGCAGCTGCTTTGGTTGCCTTTGACCAACTGAGGGCAGATCTCCAGCTCAGCCCCAGGACCCTGCCCCTGCCCCTGGGCATCTTCAAGATTCTCAGCTCCCTGGGATCACTCAGGCGGAGGGCAGCCTCCTGTAGAGTCCTAGACAGAAACCAGGGCAGCTCCTGGAGGTCAAGAGCAAAATCCCACATCCTTGGCCCAGAGTGGCAGGATCGGGTAGAAAAGGAACTGACGGGTCCTGAGATGGCAGTCCATTTCAGATCCTTTGGGTTCTAAAGGATCTTTTCATTTGCTTGTCACCCATTAGGGAGCCTCACCAGCTTGTAGTCACCCAGACACTAAGGAGCCAGTGTGGAATCAAATGCACAAGGACTAGTCCTCACAGTCACGTTCCAATGGAGGGACAGACCCGAGCATGCGTGAGGGGTATGGGTGGTGCTTTATATGCTTAAGTTGGTGAGTAGGCTCAGAGCTAAGGAAGAAAGGGCTTTCGAGTACCCCAAATTCTTTTTATTTATTTATTTATTTATTTTTGCAGTGCTGGGGACTGAACCCAGGACTTTGTGTGTGCTAAGTACGCACTCCGCCACTGAGCTACATCCCCAGCCCTAGGACCACACATTCTAAAACAAAGAAATGATTTGGAAAAAAAAAGAAAGAAAAAGGAAATGCTTTGGGACTGGACGCATTGCCTACGGGAGTTACTGAGATGGCTGAAGTGGTTCTGTTACGTGTAGTCATCACCCAGTTCTCCTTCCTCGGTCTCCACGAGCAGCAGACCAGCAAGGGGAAGGGAGAGAGGGGGACAAGGTCACTGGAGTCCTGGGCTGCAGCCCTTTTCCCTCCTCTCCCTGGGGCTGGGTTTGCCCATGTGCCATCCGAATGGGGAATCTGGGTTGTGCAGAATGGAAGAGGGACAGAGAGGGACAGCAGGAGTCTCCTGTGGGGCAGATGAACACAGCGGAAGGTGAATGTCTTTGAGCTGCTTGGCCCATGTTCTCCTGAGAAGGAGGCCCGGGGAGAAGGGACGTCACAGGTTCTAGGCTGTGGGGTTTGGATTGGGGTGGAGCTGAGTGGGGGTGTCAGACATGGAGGTGGAAGTGACCACCCACACCAGAGGACGGTGCAGCTGGGGACCTGCAGTGGGCCCACCGAGGGTTGGCCTCCCCATCATGCAGGTGTGTGCCCAGCCAAAGAAATGGCATAGCTGAGAAGGACTTCCCCCAATTCCTGCTTCCCTCTCCCCGCAAGTGTGTTAAAGAAGATAAAGGGACTAGGAAAAAGGGAAGGAGGGGTACAGGGGCAGAAAACACCCCTCATGAAACCCCTGTGCCAAATCCAGGCCCTGCCTGGGGTAGGGAAAGAGCCTTACGCTGGATGGAACAGGTGGGAGGAGCTGGATCTTCAATAAATTCAAGTGACAGAGACAGAAGTTCCGCCCAAAATGCTTTAAGGAACAGAAAAAGGAGAATCAACACAATTCACCTAGAAGCAATGATGGAATCAAAACAAAACAAAAACAAGTTTGTACCTTACTATCTGCTTAATAAACAAGTCACCCATGTGAAAAATGAGGTCACCAAAATGTGGTCGTGGCACATTAGAGATGGACTTGACACTCTAGTCCAGAGGTGATCTCTCTATTCCCTCTCTGCATCCAAGCTGCCCTATTCCCTTTGAAATGATTACGATCCTGACTTTCAAGAGCACTGGTACACCAGGCGCAGCGGCACATGCTTATAATTCCAATGATTTGGAAGGCTGAGAGAGGAGGATCACAAGTTTGAGGTCCTTAGTGAGACCCTGTCTCAAAATAAAAAGTAAAACAAAAGGGCTGGGGATGTAGCTCAATGGTAGTGTTCCTGGGTTAAATCCCCAGTACTGAGCGAGAGGGAGGTGGTGGAGGGGAGGAAGAGAGAGAAACACTGGCACTTCACCTTAGTCTCTTGAAACACAGCTATATATGCAATCAACCAGCTGACGTTGCCATGTTGGAAGGAAGCTCAAGCTGACCATATGGAGATGGGGAGAGAAAGAAAAATGCTCAGTCATTATGGCCATCTCAGTTGAGACTCGACACCTCACAGAGCAAAGCCGAGAGGTTCCCAGTGAGCTCTGATGGATTTCCTAAACCACAGAATCATGGGATACTATAGAAAATTGCTTTGAGGCAGATTGATATGCAACATAGATAACCAGAACAGAAATGCAGGGAAGGTGAAGAGATGGCATTCAGGGGAAGGTACTCCATCTCCCTGTGGAGATGACATTTTGGGCATGACGTCACCGTCATGTGATGATCAGGATAAAAGCACTCCAAAAAGAGGGCACTGTTGCTGTAAAGGCCCAGAAGGGATCTCAGTGTGGCTGGCACATGATGGGTGAGTTTGGAAGGGATATGAGCTGCCGTGAGTTTGCTGTGAAACCAATGAAGTTCTCAAGCAGGAGGATAAAGTGACATTAAGTACATTTGTGGAGAGAGTACTGGGGATTTAAACCAGGGCATTCAACCACTAAGTCACACCCCCAGGCCTTTTTTGAATTTATTTTTTGATAGACTCTCTCTCTCAGTTGCTTAGGGACTCACTAAGTTGCTGAGGCTGGTCTCAAACTTGGCAATCCACCTGCCTCAGCCTCCTGAGTCTCTTGGATTACAGTTGTACACCACTGCACCTAGTGACGCTAGGTACGTTTTTGAAGTATCACTCAAGACTGGAGGTACAAATATCACTTAGAAGGCTGTGACAAATCCAGGCAACCAATTACAGTGGATTGTTCTAGGAAGAAGGACCAGGACAGAGAAAAGTAAGGAATTCAGTGCACAGACTGGTTACACTGACCATTCATTCATTCAGGAGCATATTTTGAGTCTATTAGGACTAGGAATTTTGTAGTAGATTCATGTGTGAGGGGGAAAAATAGATTAAAATCCAAAAAGGCTTCCAGGCTTCCCTACCAACTAAAGGTAATTCCATTCTGCAAGAAATAAAGAAACAGGTCATAACTGAGAGGTTTTTGATTGACCTAAGGACTAGGAGGTAGGCCAGTGGGGAGAGGGAAATAATCGAAAGACTGGAACTAGACAAGGAGTCAGGGGTTTTACTGTGGATCCTGTGATAAGATAATGTGGGGAGAGCCAGGTGCGGTGGCGCATGCCTATCAGCCCTACACTCGGGAGCCTGAGGCAGGAGGATTGAAAGTTCAAAGCCAGCCTCAGCAAGTTAGCGAGACTCTAAATACTTTATCAAGACCTATCTCAAAATAAAAAAAATAAAAAGGGCAGGGGATCTGGCTCGGTGGTTAAGCACCCCTGGGTTTAATTACTGGTACCATAAAAAAATAAAAATAAAAATAAAAGATAATATGAGGAGTAAAAGAAGAGCTTTTGGAGAGCAACTATGCCTCTCTAAGGCTGACGGCCCTGATTTTCTTTGAAAGATGCCCACTCCATAAGTCATTTGGGGGCCCAGGTTATAGCTCAGTGGGAAAGTGCTTGTGCTTACCTCACTTGTGAAAGGCCCTGGGCTCAATCCCCAGCACCAAAAAAAAAAAAAAAAAAAAAAAAAAAAAATCAGATTGTAAGAGAAGGGAAGAGAAGTGGGTGGCATCTGAGCTGTGTCTGAAGAATACGAAGTCACCTTGGAGATGCCAGGGGAAGCCCAGTTCCAGATGGAGGTAACCCATTCACACTCAGAGGTGGGAACTCCTGCGACTGACAGGGGTCTCAGGGGTTCCGTTGGACTGGTGCCAGGGAGTTTGGGCTTTGCTAAGTAGTGGAAGGCACGGGTTTTTTCTTTATTTAAAAGAGAAGCACGACATGGTCTTGGAATTCAGGGCTGAAAGAAAATTTACACATTTTCACCTCCTCATTTTACAAGTGAAGAAGCTGAGGCCCAGGTTGTCCAACACTAGAAGCGAGCCAGAATTTTAGCGTGTGTCCATAAGAACTGAGCTGGAACTGAATCCAGCTCCACCTCTGAGGGCCAGACCATCTGTGAGGTGGGTCCGGGTGGGTCAGCAGAAAAGGCCCCTCCACACACTCTGGTGGGAAATCAAGACTCCAGACTGGGCGGCGACAGGACAGAGCCCTAGTGTGGAAAGATGGCTGTCTGTCAGCAGCGAGCCCAGCAGCTGTTTTCCTAGAGAAGCCTGACCCTTCCCTTTCCTGAGGGAAGCCCGAGCACTCCCCTCCCCCGACATTGGCTGTGACTGAGGCAGATGAGGCCCCACCTCAGGGGCTCTAGGCCAGAAAGATGGTGTGTTTCTAGTCCCCCTGGAAAGCTCCTTACCCAGGCAGGCAGAGCGGAGGTCGAGGCCCCCTCACAGAGCTGGGTGGTGGGGACAGGGTGCTGCCTCCATACTGACTTCCTCTTGCTGCTCCGGAGAATCACTCACGCTGCCAGGTCACTCCAAGCTGTCCCCGGTTGGACTCAGTGCACCCCCCATGTTCCCCCTTCCTCTCTCCTCTAAGGCCCAGCCCCCACCCCCAGCCTGGGCCACCCAAGTTACCACATCGACACCATGGTAACAGGAGCCTCAGCGCTCACAGGCCACCCAGCCCACAGTGACAGTGTTGGTGTTTATAGACGGGGATGCCTGGCGGCCCCAGCAGGGGTGTGCGGTTCAGCCCGGAGTGGTGAAACAGTCCTTTCCCCAAGGCTGTGGAGCCTTCTCACTTGCCAGACAGGCTGGGAGGAAGTTCTGAGAGGGTGAGAAATCCGCCAGAGGAATTCCCGCCCCAGCGTCCTGGAGGGGCAGGGACTGACCGCTGGCTGCCGGCCAGGTGCACACACACAGAAGCCCAGGGCTGAGGGAGGGAGGCCCGGCAGGCTCAGGTCCACATGTGGTTCACATGCGGTCACGGTGCATCAGTTCTGGGCCTGTAGGGTCATGGAGATCATGATGCAGGAGAGGTCATGATGCACTGCGGGGTCCAGCAGGTGAACCTGGAGCCACTCACCTACCCGACTCCCTGGCCCCTGGCCCCAGAGCAGCTGGAAATACAACTTCTCACCAGGAAGTTGAGGAGTGGGCAGGCCTCTGGTCATGTCCAGATCCAAATCCTGGAGGCTCTGGATGCCCACAGAATCCTTTCTTAGAGACTAGCCCTGACCAGTCCCAATGAACTCCAGCAGCAAGGGCTGCACATGGCCAATTGAGGAGCTTACATTTTTATGTGTATGTAGATTTATCTGCCACCCACCTCCCTTTCCCCTGAGAATAAAACATTCCCATCCTCTTAGGAAAGACTAATTGTTATGTAGCTATGATAACAAGTAACTCTTAGTACCTGTCATAAAACTGGTTTATATGGCCACTTGGTTAAGTAACCAGGCTCCCAAAACCACACAATCACTCACAGCCTCATGCTTCTGAAAACAACCAGCTGGCAAGAGCCTAATCCAGTGACTGTGCTCCCAGCGCCAAAGATCAAGCAACAAAAGTTGACCCATCCCTGAACTCCACACTTCCCCCAAGCCTCTACAGTAGTCCCCCTTATCTGCAGTCTTGTTTACCAAGTTTTCAGTTACTTGTAGTCATACACACAGTAAATACTAAATGGAAAACTCCAGAGATAATAATTCCTAAGTTTTAAATTGCATGCTGATCTGAGTAAAGTGATGAAATTTGCACCATTCAGCTCTGTCCCACCCAAGATGTGAATGATCCCTTTCAGTGTATCCACACTGTATATGCTACCCACCCGTTAGTTACTTAGTAGCTATTCAGCTACTTGGTTGCCAGATCCACTGCAGTGGTATCACAGGGCTGGTACATAGGGTTGGGTACTATCCAGTTTCAGGGGTCCACTAGGGGTGTTGGAAGCTATTCCCTAAGGCTAAAGGAGGACCGCTATATGAGACTAATTCTCAGCTCTGCTCAGAGATGCTGTGCCTTTCGAGTGCAGCCTTTTTGGGCTTAAGCAAGCGGTAAATGCAGCCTCTTGTTTCAGATAATGAGTGGACAAGTCTTCCTTCAATATTTCCACCCCAAATCTTTCTTTTTTTTCCTCCTGATTTTTTTCCCCAAAATCTTTCTCATAATCTTTATTACAAATTCTCCAAAAATCCAGAGAATGAGCAATTTTTGTTGTTGTTGTTGTTTGTCTTTTGTTTTTCAGCTTGGCACAGAATCGGCCCAGACGGGAGCAAGAAGTTTTCTTCCTGCTCTTTCTCTCTCTCTTAGCTCTCTCCTCTCCCCGCAGCTTCCAGCTCTATCCTGGGGGGAATGACTGAGGTGGACCCTCCTGTGCTCCCATATGAAGCAACTACAAGACCAAGAAACCTCCCTTTTGATAAAAAGGATCATGTCCCTTGGCATAAATTTTACTATGGGGCATTATGTCAAAAGATTTATCAGGATGAAAACAGGGAAGAGAAAAAAAAAAAAAGGCAGAGGAAATATCCTGCTGCATACACTTAATTTTTGGTACCTAAATGAGACACCTAAAAATACCTTTTATTTTATAATTTGCTTTTGGCGGGGGATTGAACCCAGTGTTGCCTTATCACTGAGCTGCATCCCCAGTCTATTTTATTATTTATTTTGAGATGGAATCTCATTAAGTTGCTGGTCTCCAACTTGAGATCCTCCTGTCTCAGCCTCACAAATCGCTGGGATTATAGGCATGCACCACTGTGCCTGGCTTACAAAATGAATTTTAAGTGTTGATTGCATTGCATCTTTTGGATATGCCATAGTTCGATTAATTAATCTATTATTGGATATTTAGTTTCTTCTTTTTGTTGTCATAATTACGGCGCTGTCATGAGCATCCTTGTGGCTACATCTTTGCAGAACTCTCTCCCTTCATAAAAATAGCAACAGTGGCAAAAAAATTGAAACCACCCTCAAGGGCACATTCTCCCTCCAAGTGCCTCCCTATCTCATCCTGGTCTTGCACTTCAGATTGGCACACGTTGAAAGGGACATCTAAACGTTCGGTCTCTCTCTTGGATTTTCCATGTACCTTTGTAACACAGCCCTTGCTAGTAATTTCAGGGATTTCAATGGTGCCCCGCAGCGTTTTCAGTTTTCATCTTAATCAGTGGCACACGTTACTCTTAGCATAAAGCACTCCGTCCTTGCCTCAGCCCGGAAGACTCCATGAAGTCTGACCCCTGCCCGCTCTTCAGCTCCTCTCATGCCATCCCTTTTTCTTTCTTTAATTTCATTTTTCATTTGTCTCACTTGTCTTCTCTCAGTTCCTAAAAATGTCAGTGCCCCCACCCCAGGGCCTTTGCTCATGCTGTTTCCTCTGCCAGGAAATCCCATCCCCCTCCTGCACCCAATCCCTCAGTTTTGTTGACTAACATACACGTCATCTGTAACTCAGCTAGAAGGTGCTTCCTCAGGAAAGCCTCCCCGACGCTGCGCCCTTCAACTTCCATCTGATCCCTCCTTAGAGGCTATGGAACACTGCTCTCGTGTGGCACTAATTGCCATATTACAGGTTGTGGCTCAGTAGTACAGCGCTTGCCTAGCACGTGTGAGGCCCTGGGTTCCATCTTCAGCACCACATAATAATAAATAAATTAAATAAAGGTATTACGTCCATATACAAATAAAAAAAAAAAGTAAAAAAAAAAAAATCACATTTAAAAAACATAGGTCATTGCAGGTCCTGTGAAGCTGTTTGATCTCTCCACTCTTCTCAAGAGGACCCCCCTCCCTCGGGAGCACCCCTGTTGAGGGTTCAGTGTGATCAGCCTGGTACTGCAGAGTCTGGGTTCTGGAGCCAAACTGCTAAGATTTCGCTCCTAATGCTCCCACCTCCTGGCTGGTGGGCAATTACTGGACCTTGCTGTGGCTCAGTATTGTCATCTGAAAGGTAAAGATGAATAATAGTAACGAACACTGCAGTGTTAGGATGCAAATGAGATGTTCCGGGCCAACTGCCTGGGTGAGCGCCAGGCTCATAGGAGGTGCTGAATAGATGCTAGCTTTACTGTATGTGATGGTTGATTCCAGATATTGATTAAACATCATTTCTGGGGGTATCCGTGAGGGTGCTTCTGGATGAGATCAGCATGTGAATCAGTGGAGGAAAGCAGATTGCCCTCTTCAGCGTGGGTGGGCATCATGCAACCCGCCAAGGGTCCAAGGGAAGGAGGGGGCTCTCTCTCCCTGCCTGCTGACTAGGACATCTGTCTTCTTCTGACTTTGGACCGAGACTTTGGTTCTCAGGTCTTCAGACTTGAACTAGAACTCTACCACCAGCTTTCCTGGGTCTCCACCTTGCAGATGGCAGATCATGGGACTTCTTAGCCTCTGTATAATGCATGAGCAAATTATTTATAATAAATCAATAACAAATTAGTCTTTCTCATATATATGTATATATAAATGAGATATATATATGCATGTATAATGTTCATACATTATACAGATTAATATTAACTATATATTATATATATAGAATATCTATATATCATTATCTAGATATTATATATGCATATGTTTTGTGTATATATACATGAAACACAAACACATATGTGTTCACATATATATACGTACACATGTACATGTGTATATAAAATCTGTATATTATATATGTATTATCTATGCATTATAAACAGATTTTGTATACAACACATACATACATACACAGATAGATAGGTAGATACATAGATATAGATATATAAAATCTCTTATCAGGGTTGGGGCTGTAGCTCAGTGGTAGAGTGTTTGCCTAGCATGTGTGAGGTATTGGATTCCATCCTCAGCACCACATAAAAATAAATCCATTAAAAAAAAAGATAAAAAAAACTCCTATCAATTGTTTCTCTATAGAATCCTGATCAATAACCATAAAATATAGACAATACATAAGGTTGTTTTGTATGTGTTTTAAAATATATAAATATAAATGGCATCATATTGTAGGTGGCATTTGGAAAGGATTTCACTCAAAAATATACTTTTGATATGTGTGCATGTTCACACATATAGATTTAGTTCTGCTGAATACATTGAGTAGATTGAATAGCCCTCATCTGAGATGCTTAGGACCAGAAGTGTTTCAGATTTCAGATTTTAGAGTATACATAATTAGATGTTTAGATTGAGACCCAAGTGTAATATCATTTGTTTATGTCTTATACTTATAGACTGAAGGTAATTTTATACAATATTTTAAATAATTCTGTACATGAAACAAAGTTTCATGTGTAGAACTTTCTACTTGTGGTATCGTGTCAGCTCTCAAAAGCTTTCAGATCTTGGAGCATTTAGGATTTTGAATTTTTGGATTAGGGATGCTCAACCTCTAATAATAATTCAATAGGTAAATATACCACATCTAATTAAATTACTTCCATATTGATATTATATATGATAATGAATTTGGGATTTGATATTACAAGCAATGTTTAAAGAATACCCGTATATATCCTTACGTATCTGGGGGTGTTGGTCAGCCTTCTGTCGCTGGGACAAAATACTTGAGAAAATCACCTTAGAGGAGGAAAAATTAATCTTGGTATCAGAGATTTCAGTCCATGGTGGGCTGGCTCCATTGTTTCTGGGCTTGTCCTGAGGCAGTACATCATGACGGAAGGGCTTGGTGGAGTAAAGCTGTTTACCTCATGGAAGTGGTGAGGCAGAGAGAAAAAGAAGGAGGAAGGGGCCAGAGACAAGACATACGCCTCCAGGGGCGCCCCAGTTGACCTACATCCCACAACTAGGCCCCACCTCCTACAGTTTCCACCACCTCCCAATAATTTCATCAAATTATTAATCCAACAATGGATTAATCCACTGACGAGATCAGATTCCTTCTGATCCTATAACGACCCAAAATGCCCACCTTGAACATTGCTGCATTGAGAACCCAGACTTCAACGCATGTATCTTTGGGGGACACTACATATCCAAACCGTGCCGCAGGGCAACTGTTTTT
This sequence comes from Sciurus carolinensis, assembly GCF_902686445.1. Lineage (NCBI taxonomy): Eukaryota > Metazoa > Chordata > Mammalia > Rodentia > Sciuridae > Sciurus > Sciurus carolinensis. The sequence goes on along the minus strand of NC_062214.1, from coordinate 173,197,128 downwards.
CTAGATTAAAACAGTACATAGTGTATCTAGAACTGTTTTAGATCCACTGAGAGATTCAGCGTATTTCCACTTTAAATGGTTCTATAAATCAGTCTCCCAAATGGATCAATTTACATTCACTTTTCCACCAGGGAAAGAGAAGGCACGTTTATCTGCAGATCAAATAGTATTCTTCGACACTTTCTTCTAAAACTTTAAGATTGTTCTCTTTAAAAAAAAAAAAAACAATTTAGAATTTTAAACATGGATTTATTTTTGAATCCGTCATGTAGTAGGGATTGTTTTTTTTTCCCATAAGTGAAGTGAACTGTCCTATGAAGAATTCATCCCTCCCCTGGCTCGAAATGCTTCCTTTATTCTGTGTGAAATCCCCAAAGAAGCATGATGCATTTTTGGACTCTAATCTATTCCTTCATCTGTGTATGCACCAATGCCTTCTGTTTTAAAAACTGATGCTTAATATGTCTTTAGATCTGATATGGCAAGTTCTCGACCTCACCTTTTATTCTTTTTCAAGGGGTAATTGTGGCCCATTTACATACTGTAAAATCACTATGAGATATTATATATTTATATGTTTATTTTTGTTTCTCTCCACGAAGAAGGCAAGTTTCATGAAGGCAGAAATTCTCTCTGTCCACTGTTTTTCCAGTATATGGGGCAGGTTGTTCAGATCCATAGTAGGGTCTCCATGTTTGTTTGTTTGTTTGTTTTTGCAGTACTGGGGATTGAACCCCGGATGCTCTATCCCTGAGCTACACCCCCAGCACTTTATATTTTTTGTTTTGAGACAGAGTCTCACTCACTACGTTTCGAATGCTGGCCTGGAACTTGCAATCCTCCTGCCTCAGTCTCATGCGTCTCTGGGATTACCCGTATGTGCTACCACGCCAGGTCATAAGCTTTTGTTGAATGGTTGAATGGGCGTATGAATTTTAGAAGCATCCTTCAAGTTTTATGAAGAGTTCTTTTGGTATATTGAATGAAGTTGCATTGAAGTTTTAAATTAACTCAGGGAGAATTGGTATCTTTACAATTCTTGAACATAACACTTTGTCCCATTTATTTAGTTCTCTCAGTCTGGTTTTATTTTTGCCATGAAGGTTATATACTTCTAAGTTGTTTATTCTTAAGGATTTAATAGTTCTTGTTATGGTGATGAATGGAATTCAAAATTATTGTTGTCTTTTCAAATTGTTATTGCCATCTATAGGAAAGCTATTGATTTGTTAATATTGATCTGCATCCAGCCACTTTGCTGAACCTACTGACTGCTGCTCTTGGGTTTTCCAGATGGATAATCACATCATAAACAATGGCAGTTTGTTTATGAGCTACACCCCCAAAGGCTTCTTCCTTTCCAGTCCTTGAGCCTCTTGTTTGTTTCCAATTTCTTTTCACATTCATGGCAACTCCTAATACACGGTTGAAGAGGAGAGGCGTCGTTTTGGGGTTCATTTTGGCTACAGGGGCGTGTCATTCAGGATGGGTCAGAGTACAGTGCAGTAACAAGCAATCCCAAGCAGTGGTGTAACACAACAAAAAATTATTTCTCCCTCACAAGTCATGTCCAACACAAGTCACAGGGTAGAGCAGCGAGTTCCCCTATTGCCAGAGGTCCAGGCTGATGAAGGCTGCCTGCCTCTGACAGGTGTTTCCGTGGTCACTATGGCAGGAGGAAGGGTCAAGGTGAAGGAAGCACTGGTCCTTGAAGTTTCCTTCCCGAAACGACATGTTTTGTCCATAAGCATTTCAAAGCAAGTCCTACGACTACGCTTAACTTTCAAAGAAGTTAGAGAAGGGTGACGCTACCACATGGCAGAGGACACCTGCAGGAATGCTTCCAAAGCTCTGTTACCTTTAGTGATTGCTCTGTTTCTGGTGGACAGCCACTTATCAGGTTAAGAAGTAAATTCATGACTTGTTTAGAGTTTGTTGAGCCGGTGTTTGTCTTTACCGTGAATGAGCGTTAGCTTTTATCAAATGACTTTATACCGTCCCTTTGATCTGCAAATATTATCTTCCTCCCATAATTTGTTAAAGCATTCATAAATATCTTGTCTCTACCCAGAATGTTCTCCTCCACTCCCCTCTCCAAACACTTTTCCTGGTTAATTCTTTCTTATTCTTTAGAGTTTGCTCATTCATTCAGCAAATATTTCTTGAGCAATATTATGTGCCAGATACTGTTCTTGGCACATGAGATGCAACAGCGAGCAAAGCAGACAAAACCCTTGTCCATGAGGATCTTATGCCTGGGATATAAAAAGTAAGAAAAAATAAATAAATAAATTATAGAGCATGCTACAGTGTTAAGGCCAATGGAAAAGAAGTAGAGCCAGGTATTGGTGACCCACCCCTGTAATCCCAGTGACTAGGGAACCTGAGGCAGGAGGCTCACAAGTTCAAGGCCAGCCTCAGCAACTTAATGAAATCCTGTCTCAAAATAAAAAAATAAAAAGGGCTGGGAATGTAGCTCAGGGGTAGAGGACCTCTGGGTTTAATTCCTAGTACCAAAAAAGAAGAAGGAGGACGAGGAGGAAGAGGAACTGGGGAAGAAGAGAATGACTAAGAACCTTGGAGATCATATTAGGGGTGAGTTCTTGGAGTAAAATGGGAGCCCTTTCAGTGTTTTGAGCAGATGAGGGACAGCATCTGATTTGTGCTTTGAGAGGTTCTCTCTGAGGCAGAGTCAGTCACCTTCAGGATGGCAAGGGTAGAAAGCGAAAGACAGTGGGAATCTCCTCCAGTAAGATAAATATGTTCAACCTGATTTAAACACTATGCAATTTGTACATGTATCAAAACATTACATGGTACCACCATAATATGTACAAATTTTATGTTTTTAATGTATCAGTTAAAAATTAATTAATTTTAAAATATCTTACAGTAAAAGAGGCACAAGGTATAGAAGTTTTCACCAAAGTCATAGCTATGGAGAAGGTGGGAAGTACTGGGATTTTGCATAAATTTTAGTGGATAAACCACTTATGATATTTTGTATCATATATGTGACTATATATAATATTGAAATGTTATATATGTCTTTTTGGTACTGGGAATTGAATTCATGAGCACTTTACCACTGAGCTACATCCCTGAACCTTTTTGCCTTTTTGTTTTATTTTGAAACAGGGTCTCTCTAAGTTGCTTAGGGCCTTACTAAATTGCCGAGGCTGGTTTTGAACTTGTGATCCAACTCCCTCAGCTTCCTGAGTCTCTGGAATTACATAACTGATCATCCTGACAGATGAATAATTAGGCTGAAACTGGCAGACTTCAGGTAAAGAAATTTCAAGAGAAGCTCCAGAGTTCAGATGTGTGTGTGTGTGTGTGTGTGTGTGTGTGTGTGTGTGATGCTGGGAATTGAACCCAGGGCCTCAAGCATGTTGGGCAAGTAGGCCACATCCCCCAGCCCATGTGTTTGATTTTTAAACTGAGATATAATTGAGATATCAGAAAACTTACCCTTTTAAAATATATGATTCACTGGTTCTTAGTATATTCACAAGGTTGTACAGCCATCAGCGCTATCTAATATAGAATGGTTTATGTCCCCAAGAAGGAAGCCTATTATCCATTCCCCTCTTCCTGACATGAATGGATTTGCCTATTCTGGAAACGTCATATAAATGGCACCATACAATACATGGCCTTTTGTGCCTGGCTTCTTTCATTTAGTATACTGTTTTAAAGGTCCATCCATGTTGTAGCATATATCAGTATTTCATTCTTTTATTTATTTATTTATTTTTGGTACCGGGGATTGAACTCAGGGGTACTTAACCACTGAGCCACATCCCCAGCCCTTTTTTGTATTTTATTTTGAGACAGGGTCTCACTGAGTTGCTTAGGGCCTCACTAAGTTGCTGAGGCTGGCTTCAAATTCAGGTTTTTCCTGTCTCAGCCTCCTGAGCCACTGGGATTACAGGTGTGGGCCACCATGCCCGGCTAGTATTTCATTTTTTTCATGTCCAAATAATATTCATATACATATATATATATATATATACACACACACACATGTATATATATAACATTTTATTTATCTATTCATTAGTTGATATATATTTGGGTTGTTTCCACTTTTTGACTATTACAAATGATGCAGCTATCAGCATTATGTGCTGGATTTCATGTCAACACGTGTTCAGTTCTCTTGAGTATATAACTAGGAGTGGATTGCTGCATCATATAGTAACTTTATGTTTAACTTTTTGAGGAACCGCCAAGTTGCCAAGATGCTTGCCAAAGCAGCTGCACCTCATCAGCAATGTACGAAGGTTCCAATTTCTCCGGGTCCTTGCCAACCTTCGTTATTGCATCTTTTTTATTATGGCTGCCCAGTGGGCGTGAAGTGGTCTTGCATTGTGGTTTTAATTCGCTTTCCCCTAATGACTAATAATGTTGAGCATCTTCTCTCGGGCTTATCGGTCATCTGCATATCTTCTTTAAAGAAATGCCTATTCAAATCCTTTCTCACTTTTAAACTGGATCATCTGTCTTTTTTTATTATTAAATTGTGAGAACTTCTTTATATATTCTGGATATTAGAACCTTAACTGATAAATGATTTCCATATCTTCTCTCCCATTCTATAGGTTAGGAGTTCAGTTCTGGACTTTTTGAACTCAAAATGTTTTATTAGATTATTAAATAACTAAAGAGGCAAAGAGGTGAGAGCTGAGAGATATACATATAGAATCATCCATACAGGAAAGCATAATATTTAAAATCATGAGACAAGGTACAATCAAACACAAAAAGAGGGCTGGGGCTGTAGCTCAGTGTAGAGCACTTGCCTGGCACGTGCGAAGCACTGGGTTTGACCCTCAGCACCGCAGGAAAATAAATAAATAAAACAAAGGTGTCGTGCCCATCTACAACTAAAAAAAAAATTTTTTTTTAAAAGAGTACAAAAATAGAAGGAAAGATGTTGTCAGGGACTGAGCCCTGGAACACTAGCATTCAGAAGCTGACAAGGAGAAGGAAAGCCACCAAAAGAAACTGAGGAGGGATGGCCAGGGAGATAGGAGGAAACCCAGAAAGTGTGGGCCCGGAGAGCCTGGGGCAACTGTACGGAGAGGAGGACAGGGCCACCTGGTTCAGACACTCCCGGTAGGTCAAAAACACCGGGGAATGTGAAGCATCCAGGAGGTGATCAATAACCTGACCAAGGGCAGTTGTGGAGGAATGTGGAAGAAGGTTCAAGAAAAAATGGAAGTGTACCTACTATCCCAGGGACTCTGGAAATTGAAGCCAGAGGATGGTAAGTTGGAGGCCAGCCTGGGCAACTTAGCGAGACCCTGTCTCAAAACAAAAAATAAAAAGGACTGGGATGTGTCTCAGTGGTAGAGCTCCCCTGGGTTCAATCCCTGACTAAAAAAAAAAAAAAAAAAGTGGAAATGAGAAACTGGAAACAAATACCTAGATCTCTTTCAAGGAATTTTGCTGCAAACCTATAGTGGTGATAATTAGGAATGTCACCAGAGGGGAAAGGAAGTGGAATGGCAATTTGGCTCCCAGGAGAGAAGGTCTGGGGTTCTTGACTTGCACCACTGAAAAGAATTCTTGGACCTGTGGAAAGTAAAGCACAAGTGACTAATTATTAAAGGATAAAAGGTCTACACACCCTAAAGGCAGGGTGTGGACACCCCTGCTTCTCAGAGAAGGAAAGATGAGGGACACATCCCAGGTGGAGCACTCTGGCTCCACATACAACTTTCCTGAGAAGACAAGTGCAGGTTCCCTGGCAAGCTTTCAAAAATATCAACTTCCATGTCAATCATTCAATATTGAGGATTCAGCATGTTTCTTTCTGGTTAAGCAGTTGAGCCATGAATCAGTTGTGGGCACATTGTGTAGGTCTTTGAATCCAGATTTAAGTTGACTATGTATTTGTTCTAGTTGATCTGGTACAAGCATACACTGGAAGTTTTGTTCATCTAATGAAAAAGACAAGCTTGGCTGGTCATGCTTGTAGATCTGGGTCTCTATCTAATCTCGCTGAGAGTCCACCTTCTCAGAAGTGAGGCCCAGAGTATCTTTTATTTTGTTTCTTTCTTTTTTTTTTTTTAATGAGATGAGTATTTTAGTCAGCCTTTTTGCTGCTGTGACTAAAGGATCTGACCAAAACAATTTTAGAAAGGAAAGTTTGAGGGCTCACAGCTTCAGATGTCTTAGTCTATAAAAGGCCAGCTCCATTCCTTGGGGCTCGAAGTCAGGCAGAACATCATGGTTGAAGAGTGTGGCAGAGGGAAGCAGCCCACATGGTGCTCAGGAAGCAGAGAGAGATTCCACTCTCCAGATACAAAATATATATACCCCATAGCCACACCTTCAATGAACCACCTCCTCCAGCCACACCCCACCTGCCTCCTGTTACCACTCAGTTAATCCCAACAGGGATTAATTCACCGATTAGGTCAAAGCTATAATCTGATCAATTCTCTAAATCTTCTTGCATTGTCTCACACATGAGCCTTTGGGGGACACCTCCCATCCAAACCATAACATGGGGTCTCACTGTTTGTCCAAGATGGTCCCAAACTCCTGGGATCAATCCATTCTTCTACTTTGGCCTCCCCAATTTTGCAGTTTTGCTTTTAAGAAGGGAGAGAGGGTACTGCTTATATCAGATGGGAATGAGCCAATGGGAACCAAAAAGTAATAGCATAGGAAAGGGAAGGATTGCTGGAGTGGTGTCCTTGAGCGGCGACGGCGTGGGGCTCATGGAGCATGCGCCTGCATGGGGCGTAGGGCAGATCCTCTATGGAAAGAGGTGAGGAGGTGGTGTGCACACACACCCGGCAGGTGGCGGGTAGGAATCTGTGGTCCCCTGTCTTCAAGGGAAGGAGCTCTGGCTGAGAGTGAGGATGGATGATTGGGAGTGAGGAGAGTGAAACCGTATGGAAAGGGTATCCAGAGGACGGCCGAGCAGTAGGGAAGGACAGTGTAGGTGCCCCCCACCCTCAGCATTAAGGGCTCAGGTGAGACCTGCGCTCTCAAACTGGAAGCTCAGTTCATATATCACTTTCTTCCCAAAATTTCTGACCCCCAGACTAGGTCATAGACCCTTGTGCTCCTTCTCCCTCATAATGAAACCAAATGTCAACTCTATTATTCAGGTGGTTTTTTGTTTGTTTTTTGTTTGTTTGTTTGTTTGTTTTGGTGCCAAGGATTGAACCCCAGGGTGCTTAACGACTGAGCCACATCCCCAGCTCTTTTTAATATTTTACTTAAAGACGAGGTCTTGTTGAGTTGTTTAGGGCTTCGCTAAATTGCTGAGGTTGACTTGGAACTTGAGATCCTCCTGCCTCAGTCTCTCGAGCCCCTGGGATTACAGGTGTGCACCACCGAGCCCTACATCACAGTCCTTTTTATTTTTTGAGACAGGGTCTCACTAAATTGCTGAAGGTCTCCCTAAATTGCGGAGGCTGGCCTTGAACTTGCTATTTCTCCTGCCACAGTCTCCCGAGCCGTTGGGATTACAGGCATTCGCTGCGAACGGGGTATTTTTTAGCTCTTAAATCCTGGTGTCCCTCAAGAGACTGTAAACCCCACGAAGACAAGCGCAGAGCTGTTTAGGCCCTTATTGCATCTAACCTCTCAACATCTAGCCTCTTGGGCAGAGTACACTTTCGACACATGATTAAGTAGTTGAATTAATTGAGTAAGATAATGAATGAGAAAAATCTTAGAAATGCCATGGGTGCTTTTGAGTCGACCCAGATCTCTAAAGCTGCCCCTCTCTCGTCGCTGGGTGACAACAGACTTCCTCTCCCCACGCCACCAGCTCTCTCGGCTAACCCCCAGCCTCACCCCCAGGCGCAGCACCCAGGAGCGCCGGCCTTACGACTTTAAGGGCCCGCAGAAGCCGAGCCGGGCGATGATTGGTGGTTTATTCTAACGGGTGGAGGATGAGCTCATCCGCAGCCAATGGCCGGGCCGCACCGGATAGACCCCCGCACCTGACCAGAGAGTCGCAGGCAGCGGCCAGCGGAGCGCGCTCGACGCTGGGTTGAAGGGGCGGTGGCGATCGGGAGGTCTGGCCCCGCGGACCGAGCTCCTGGCTCGGGCAGGTACGGTGTTCTCCCGGCTCCTCCATCCTCCCAGGCGAGGAGGCCCCTTCCTCCTCTTGCCTCAGCCCAGCCTTCCTCCGCCGTCCCTGCGGGACAGTGCACCCTGCGTAGGGGGACTCGCGGGCTGCACGTGCCACTTTTGGTGTCCAAGCGTGGACATGCGACTCGGAAGGCAGGACCCAGTCCGGCAGGGCCTGACCCGGGCGGCATAGCCTCGTCGGCCTTGGTACCCTCAGAGCACAGGCCTCAGAGCAGAATGTCCCCTGAGCTGGGCGGGGCGGGGAGGGTCGGGGAGGGGCGGCCGGGGGATGTGGGTTTCCTACCCACCCCTCCGCGCATCCTGTTTTGTCTCCCTCTCTGCACAGAGGCCGGAAAGACCTGGGTTTGGAAGTTCCCTGCTGGCCCTTTCCCAGTGGCACCTAAGAGAGCAAAGGTGCCAGCGAGGCTTCAGGAAGGGGCAGAGCAGCGCAGCTGTCCTCTCTCTGAGCCTCTGCCTCTTCCTCAGCCTCTGCTCTTATCCCTTTGGCCATCTGTGTCACACGTGGCTAAGGGAGGAGCTGCTGTCAGGCCCTTGGAAGCCACATGGCTCTCGTAGAGGGGCCAGGAGGTCAGAGTCATCCCGTCCATAGACTGGGTCACCCTGCCCCCCCCCCCCCGCCCTTTCTCAGCAAACTCCATCTAAAGTGTCACCAAATCTGCCCCTTAGTCATCTCACTGCCAATGGACTTCAAGGCTAGGCTCTACACCCAGCTCTCTGCTGGTTCCTGAAGGGTCCTCACTCACTGGCCATGCTGACCTCAGGACCAAGGGAAACCAAACAAAGCAGAGATAGTCCATCCTGTCCTGGGAGAGGTGCCACTGAGCTGAACCCAAAGGGCAGATGAGATTCCCACAGGGGGTGGGTGGGGGGGACAGTGTGAGGAACTGCCTTTGAGCTCAGCATGTGTGGATTCCACTTGTTTAACATGTGCTACACAGCAGATTTGTTCTGTGAAGGTCCCTTGAAGGCAGCTCTCGGTCACAGATATCCTCAACTTTCTCCAGTGCTCAACACATAGTATATGCCTAAGAAATATTTGTTGAGCTGAATTTTTTTAATATATATATTTTTTATTCCAAGTATCGAGCCCAAGGGTGCTTAACTACTGAGTCACATCCCCAGCCCTTTTTATTTTTTATTTTGCATCAGGGTCTCACTAATTTGCTGAGGCTGACTTTGAACTTGCGATCCTCCTGCCTCGGCCTCCCAAGCTGCTGGGATTACAGGTAGGTGCCACCGCACCCAGCCTGTTGAACTGAATTTGAATAGAAAGGGGGAAAAAAACTGTGTTTTCTATCATTACCAACACTTGGGAAGGATCTGGCTCTCTGAAGGGACCTTATCCACATTAGCTCTGATCCTTCTGCCTTTTGGAGGTGGACAGTCTCCCCAATATTAAGTAGAGAGAACCAGGGTACAGAGAGTAGTGTGACTCCCGGCCAGGATCTCCCCAGTGCATTTGCTCATTCCAGATCCCATCTGCAAGGCAGCCATGAGCCTGGTGACCTTTGAATGCCTGCCGGGCCCAGGTCTGGAGCCTGAGCCCTGTTCAAGAGCACGGTCCCAGGCCTCTGTATACCTAGAGCAGATTCGCAACCAGGTGGCGGTGGGAGCACCTGACATGACCAAGCGTGACTACCTGGTGGATGCAGCCACGCAGATCCGACTGGCCCTGGAGCGTGATGTTAGTGAGGACTACGAGGCAGCCTTCAACCACTACCAGAACGGGGTGGACGTGCTGCTCCGTGGCGTGCACGGTGAGGTCTGGGCAGGGACAGGGTGGGAGGGGAAGAGCCAGTACAGGGCTTCCCCTGTCACACACCTGTCCTGGCCTTTATTCCTCTACAGTGAGGTAGGGGTGCTGTTTGGCAGGGCATTATGCTAACCCTGCAGGGTATCTGTGAAGGACAATAATGACAGCTAGCATTTATTCAGCCGTTCCTATTTATTAGGCTTCCTTCTAAGGGCTCTTGTGAGTATGTAGGAGCGGTTTTCTTTCTTTTTTTTTTTGCGGTGCAGGAGATTGAACCCAGGGCCTTGTACTTGCGAGACACGTGTTCTATCAACTGAGCTATATCCCCAACCCAACAAGGAGCATTTTCTAGAAATAAAAACTCTAACTTGCATGCTGAAGAACAGCACGTGCATTGTCCAGGGGAGGCCCAAGGTGTTGCAGAGGGAGGACCTGGAGGAGAAAGGGAGACCTGCTCAGGGCACAGTGAGGCATTTCCATGCTGGGGGAGAGGCTGGTGCTGAGGCCAGTTTGAGACCCTGAGGTCCTTGTGAATAGGCCACAGACAGCAGTTGCCCTGCTAAGCCTTCCCATGCTCTTGCTAACGAGGCCCCTCCAAGCCTGGGTTTGGGCCTGTCTCAGAATTCTTTTGCCCGCTGATCTGGTCTCCACCCTGATACCCTTTCACACTGGACTTTAGAGATGGAAGAAGTAATGCTCTCCGCTCTGAATAAATGGACATGGGAATCCCCACACTGACCCTTTCCAGAGGTGGTAGGTGATGACTGTAAAGTGTAGTTGGTTAAGCGGTGACTGTGGTTCCCAGATTCCACCTGCCATCTTATTCCTCCTCTCACTTGGGGGTCTGCCATCTCTAGGGTGGAGACTCAAGAACAGATCTGGGGACAGAATCTGCTGAGGCAGTCTTAGAAATGGGAGCCATCTGCTGTGGAGGGTGAAGGGCAGGCACCTGAAGCAGGAATCTCAGTCCCAGAGTGTGGGGGAGGGCCGGTGTGGGAGACAGGCCCAGGCCCCCGTGACTCTGGTTCCCTACAGTTGATCCCAACAAGGAGCGGAGAGAGGCTGTGAAACTCAAAGTCACAAAGTACCTGCGGCGGGCTGAGGAGATCTTCAACTGCCACCTGCAGCGGACGCTGGGCAGCGGAACCAGCCCCAACACGGTGAGGAGACCCTCCCCAGGATCCTGAGCAGGAGGAGGTCTCTGCGGGGGAGAGCTGAGGCCCACCCTTGCAGTCACTGCAGGGCAGGGCGGTAGTGGAGGGCGAAGTTGCCAGGCTGTGTGCAGAGCTGCCCTCCTGTTCCCCGCTTCCTCTCTCTCCCACGCGCTCACTGCTCATTCATTCCCAGATGCTCACTGACTCATCCCCAGTCCAGTCGCGCCCACAGAGGACTTTCCACGTGTATTTGGATACGGCATCCCAGCTTGCACGCAGCTCCATATACGTGCTCACGCGTGTGCCCCCCAGCCTCCAGCCCGTTGAGCATGCCACTGGCCTTTGGAGCACACATGAACACGTGGATGTGTACATACACATATCTGCCAAGGCTCTCCCCATGTGGCTTTTGCTGACCCAGTGGGTGCTCAATCAGGGCCCAAGTTCCCGTGCCTACTTGTGTGCACAGATGTACACGTGCACCCACCTAGGCTCACTGGATCTTGCAGGCTGCCTTAACCCAAAGCAGACAGCTTGGTCTTCCAGCCATGTTCCCCTAACACACGTGTACCTGGGTTCTTTCCATCCCTTACCCTGCAGCATCTGTCTACTGTGGATGCAGCTTTGAGAACTTCTGAAGCCCTGAGAACTCTGGGGGGCCTGGAGGGCTAGGCAGAGGCTGAGCAAAAAGGCCAGCCTGGCCACCCTGGACCAGTGTGGGCCCCCAGGAGTCAAGGCCAGCTTCTCGACTCAGCCTGTCCCTGTGAGGTGGGGTCTGCCTGGACTCTGGTCCTCCTCACTGTGGTACCACTGCTCTCCCAGCAGCCAGAAGCCCTTGCCCACAGCCAAGTGAGGCAACTCAACCCTGAGCCCACTCGTGCCTGTCTCCCTCCTCCACAGGGATTCAGCAGCCTGAGGCTCCGGCCCATCCGCACACTGAGCTCTGCCCTGGAGCAGCTGAGGGGCTGCAGGGTGGTTGGGGTCATCGACAAGGTGAGTGGATGTCCAGGGTATGGGAGGCAGAGAAGGAAGGGTGTATTGCCATCAAGGGTGGCAGACGGGAGAGGCGGGTGTGACGGCAGTGGGTCTGCAGTGCTGCCTGTGCACCTGCAGGGGCTGGTGGGCACAGTCAGAGGAGAGAGCAGCTGAATCCAGGGGCCCCTCCTTTCCCACCCCTCACGCTCCAGTCGGTCCCGGAGAGGTAAACAGGGGAATGAGAAGAGGCAACCAGCACTCTCTCCACAGTGCTGTGACCCAGACACAGAAAACCAGCAGAGACCCCAGGAAGAAGCTGCCCAGGACACCCTACAAGCACTTCCTGTCCTGCCCACTCCTAGTCCTCACAGGCCCCCACCTACTCTCACTTTGCACCCCAGGGGTGCAGCCCATCGCACACAGCTGTAACTCCCTGTGACGGGAATGTGCTCGTTGCAAACCTCCCCAGCTGAGGACCAAGTGGGCCTGCATTGTCCAGGGCCTTGGCAACTCTCCCCATCCTCCCTGGCACCCCCACCCTCATCCGGAACCCATCTTGCACTCTGCCTTAATTCAGGGAAGACAGGAAGATAGGAGATGACATCTCAACCCTCACTCGGGGCATTCATTACTAAAGTGGGGAATCAGAGGGACAAACATGTCAGACGAGAGCTGAGCCAGTCAGATTCTCCCCTGTCCTCCATGCAGGGCTCCCTGAGTATCTCTAAAACAGTTTTTTTTTCCCCAGACTGGTCATTTATCAGAATCACTTAGGGAGCTTTCCCAAAATATAGATGCCTGGACTCCACCCCACATCTGTGGTGTTAGAGGCTGAACCCAGAGTTGAACCCAGGACTCTGCAATTTAAAACACTTGTTGGATGATTTGGGTGGCTCTGGAGTCCATAGAGAACAGACCAGTGTGGGTTTCCCCCACACAACAGGTCAGCATGTCTGCTGCGGGTGGGAGTGAGGGACCGGGGCCAGGGGGGAGCAGACCCCGTGCCTCGCAATGCACAAAGTGACCACAGGCAAGTCTCTCAGTGCTCTGAGCTTTGGATTCCTCGTCTGTAAAGTGGGGTGGGAATTCTCCCACAAAGGGTGATCTGGGAAGGAAAATGAAATAATTTGGGGGAAAGGCCCAGCACATGCGAATACATTCAATGCATGTTTGATGGCTCCCAGTGCAAGTGACAGGAGTGAGTGGAGAGGCACAGGCTCCCAGCCTCAGGCCTTGCTACAGCTGCTTCTCCCGGGTCCCTGGAATAGGCCCCAGACTGTCACCACGGCCCAGCCAGCTTCTATCTGCCACAGCCCCTCCCCCTATACTATCTCAGTGGATGCAGCCCCAGCCTGACCTTGACCAAGCTCAGCCGCTCCCGTGGACAGGCTGGGGAGATAACCAACACCATTTCCTGCGAAACCGTAGGTGTTATGCTGAGCAGTGTCCCAAGTTAAATTAGCTTGAGAAACAGTGAGTTAAAGTCACATTACTTTTTTTTTTTTTTAATGGTAGGAGTCTCAGGCTTTTAGGATGCAGATGTATATTTGGGGTCTCCCAGAGGGAGTTCTATGACACAGAATCCCTCAAATTTGTTTAACCCTAGTGCTACTCAGGCCTACGCAGAGGGAAAGCACAAATCAAGGCCAGACTTAACCATCCCGTCTCCAGCGCACCCTTTCTTTTGCCCCTTTTGTGTGTGGTTTATGGAGTCAGCTCCCTCATGAGTCCCTGCTTACTTCTCCTGTGTCATACCCAAGCCAGGAATGGCACTTTCCCCAAATTAGGAAAGGTGTTAGGACCACTGGGTCCATTCCATAGCTCTGCCCAGGCAGATCCGGGTGGCAAAGCAATGCCAGCCACCTGCAGTCTGCAGGCCCAGGAAGGCAGCAAGAGTACCCTGAAGGTGTCCAGTTGTTGGGCTTAACTGGGCCAGGTAGGGGGTCCCTAGGGGCTAAAGAGAAGCCGGCAGGAATAGGGGTGGCAGGGAGCAGGGAGGTGAGTGAGTCAGGCATTAGACAGATAGCCAGGACACCCACGGGTTCATCCTCAGGGAACCTGGGGACCAGGGAGATGTCACTCAAGTTTTGCTGAGCTTCTTCCAGAAGCCAGCCTCTGAGTCTGGCATGGAGAAGAAAAGGGTTATTCAAGTCACTTCTTGCTTTATTTGGCTCACACAGGGGTGTTTTTTGTTTTTAATTGTCACCAACATTTTAAAATGTGCAGATTTCAAATAAAAAGTTCAGATTTCTGGCTTCTCTTGAAAAAAGTCAAAAGATCTGGAAAGTCAGGGTTCGCATTCCCACATGACTGGAGAGGCTGAGCACTTCCAAGGGACACTCGCCCTCCTGTTCACCTCGTCCCCTTCCGTGCCCCCCACCCACACACTTTCACATACCCTGTGGGCCTTTGAGTTTGAGAACCTGTTTGAATCTTTTGGATTGTTTGCTCCATGAAAGATTCCTCCTGGGACTTAGATTTGGGCACCTTTAAAGAGAGGGTTTGTACTAGGGAGATAGCTCAGTTGGTAGAGTGCTTACCTTGCAAGCACAAAGCCCTGGGTTTGATCCCCAGCACTGCAAAAAAAAAAAAAAAAAAAAAAAAAAAAAAAAAAAAGAGGGTTTATTGTGTTTCACTGAAGCTTTAATCATCTCTGTGTCTTAGGAACTCAGTGGGTTTTTTTCTAAAAAGAAAAAAGTCACCTTTTAAGAAAGGCAAGAGCAGGCACCCTGAACTGCCTTCCATCTTTCTAATTATAAGACTCACCTGACATTCATGAGGCATGTTGTCGTTTACAGCACTGTGGCATTAGGTCCTCGTGGTTGCTGTGCAGGATAGTAGCCATTAGCCACTTAAGACTATTTACATTAGTAGTGATTAAAATCAAGTATTCTGTCTCAGTGGCACTAGGCACATTTCAAGGGCTAAATAGTCACATAAAGCTAGCAGCTTCAACACTGGACGGTGCAAAAATACAACATTTCCACCATGGCAGGAAGATCTATTGAACATGTTGCATTTTAATGATTGTCAGAGAATGAAACCAAGGTTCATGGAGGTCAAGTACTAGATAGTACTCTGTCCCTCAAGCCTCTAAGCAAAAGAAGAAGGGGATTTTTTTGTTTGATTGCTTTAATGGGAAAATGACCCCTTTGCTGCCCTTTAGAATATAATGAAAGAGAAAGGAGTTAAAACTGGAAAAAACAAACAAGTCAAAACTTACCTAACTCCAAGATAATCTCTATTAATGTTCTGGCCTAATTCTTTCTAGATGAGTAGTTAGACTTTAATGTTTTTTTTAAAACACAAATCTTTGGATGTATGGGTAAAGTGGTCTTTCTGGCTTTGCCTTCACTGCTGGATTTTTGGACATTAAATCAAGAGGGTCTTGCCCAGGACAAGGTGGTGGGGAATCCCACTTGGCATGGGATGATGGGGAATTATCCGGGGTGTTGGTACTTGTGGGAAACTCTGTTCTCTGAAATGACCCCAGCGTTTTCTGCTTTTCTTTTTCAAATATTGCACAAGTTTGGTCAAGGAGCCAAGACCAGGGCTCTTTCTCTTGCTGAAGGGGAGACCTCTAGTGGTGAAAAGACACCTCCTGGGTCAATGGGCTGGCTCTCACCTAGTCTGTGCCTTTCCTTTTCCTGATAGTGGAGAAAGTGAGGCCCAGAAGGGAAGGCACTTGCCACTGTCACCTAGTTGTGCCCCCAGTTGCAGTGAAGTCTTCAGGGCTCTGGAATCAGCCTGCCTGAGCTACTTTTTAGCAGTGGGACTGTAGGTGGGCAATATCACCTTTCTGAGTCTCAATTTCTTCATCAATAAAATGAGCCACTAATAAGCGTCACCTGGTAGAGTTGGAATAAGTAACCTGTGGCAAGTACCCAGCACAGGGTGAACTCTTCACAGCCAATGCAGATTTTTTCTACAATGCTACTGACAATTGCTGTGGATTCTGAGGGTCTGGACTTGAATCGACTGTTTTAGTCAAACCCTCCAGTGACCCTCTGAGGGAGGAACTGCTGTGAGCCCACCCTGCAGGTAAGAAGAGCAAGGTTCAGAAGCCGTGTGACTTGGCGAGTGAGATATCCACCATTCTCACAGTCTGTGCATTCATGGAGGTCTTCCCTGTGTGGCTTCGTCAAGCCCATGATGTGGAGAAGTGGCATTTGTGATTCCTGTTTGGTGCTAGAAAACGTTGCCTCACTTGCCGTTATGTAGTCGCAAGGCACTCTTCCCCACCCTGATCCTGGCGGCACCCTCACTGTCTGGCCTCAGGGTCAGCTCCCACTCCTCACTGTGGCCAGCCAAGCCTCCCTGGGAGGCCGCAGCAGGCAGTGACCAAGGAGTTGCAACACCGGGGTGCTGACTTGCCCCCACATGCCCTTTATCCTGGCTGAGCCCTCTGCCGTCCTGTCCTGATACACCCATGTTCCCCCTCCTGCCACTGGGCCCACCCACGGAGACGAGCCAATGACCCAACTCCAAACAGGGCCTGGACCCAGCAATTGGCTGACCACCGCCTATAACCAAAACCAACACCAGGAGGGGCTAATTTCTGAAGATAGTAGCCTCCAGAGAGAGATTTATTCTTTCAGACTGGCCTGGAACTTCTGGGCTTAAGCAACTCTCCTGCCTCAGCTCCTGTGTAGCTGTATTGTGCAACCACACCTGACTTAGAGAGAACTTTATTTTTAAAAAGGAGGTGCAGCAGGGCAAGGGGAGAGACCCCAAGAAGATCGCCAGGCCCAGGCATGGTTCATCCCAGTGACCTGGAGCCAAACACTCAGAGCCTCAGCTTCCTCACTTGTAAAGCAAGGATCAGAGGAAGTGAGTGACTCTGAGGTCCCTTCTAGCTGTGACACCTTCAGACCCTGCAGGATGTTGGGCTCTGGGTGAGGTCTAAGGTGAAGGGTTGATCTCCTCCTGTGGGGCCTGGCCAAGCATGGGCAAGAAGTGGGAGGGGTACTCTTCTCACATAGATGTCCCCCCAGCCCCGGCAGCTGATGCTTGGGCCACTCGCCAGGCATGTGTGAAGTACCCACTCCATCCATGTGCTGTGCATGTCTCTGGGAATACAAAGCTAGATAATGTGACCCCTGCCCTCATGGAGTTCAGAGTTCAGGGAGATAAGTAATGAGACACAGTGTGACAAGGCTTCCCTGAGGGTGAGCCCAGAATGCACTGGTAATGGATTAGGTGCCCCAGATGCTGGAGGAAGTAGCCCCAGATCTGGGACCTGCAGATCTAGCAGGGTGGAAGAACAGGACAAGGTAGATTTCAGTTTAGAAGTGGGGGACCTCCTTTCTGTGCCACCAAAGTCCGCCCTCCCTGCCCTTCCCTGGAGTGTCAGGGTGGAGGAGCCTGGTGCAGGGAGCAGAGAGCCCCAGGAATTGTCATGTGCCTTGATATGTGCCTCCTGGACTTTGGCAGGTGCAGCTGGTCCAGGACCCAGCAACCGGAGGGACCTTCGTGGTGAAGGCAGGTGCCGCCCAGCTCCTGCCATGCTGCATTCCCCTTGGACTTCCTCAGAGTTCGGGAACCCCTCCCTCAGAATGTGCATCTGGAGCCCATGCTCCCTCCAAATCCAAAAGTCGCTCATTTTGCCCCTGGACATGGCCCCTGCCTTCTAAACAGACAAACATACACACACAACCTCATCCTTGGCCAGGAGGGTGGAGGACCTGATTCCTGAGGGAAGAAGGGGAAAGCCGGGTCAGGAAATGGGGAGACCTTTGCTCCTCAGAGTGGCTCCCACTTCTCATCTGGGTGCCCCTGAAGCAAGGGCTAGGATGACCCCTAACAGTGGCAGCCTCTGGCCCATCCCAGCTGACCTGCCCACCCTGTCCCCTCCCCAGAGCCTGCCCAGGTGCCACGTGGTGAACCGGGAGCGGCTGACCATAATCCCACATGGAGTGCCCTACATGACAAAGCTGCTGCGGTACTTTGTGAGTGAGGACTCCATCTTCTTGCACTTGGAACATGTGCAAGGTAAGGGGGCCTGAGGGGCCCTGTCAGCAACGTGATCCTTTTGAGTATTGTTGACACCTACCTCCTTAAAATACTGAGCCAGGGGGAGGGCTGTGGCTTTCACTAGATGCACAGCACAAACCAGGGATCCAGTCTTTCTGGAGCTTGGTGGCAGGATCTGGTGCCAGAGGGGCCAGGAGGATGTCTGCACCTAAGCAAATGAGAGAGCATTTATGCAGCTGTCTCCTTTGAAACCATTCACTCTTGTCTTGGCACTTTTCATTTTTCTGGTTGGTGCCCATCCCTCAGAGTGGCCACACAGGATGGCGGTGACTGAAGCCGAAAGGACAGGAACTGAGTCATGTAGCTGATATTTGTTGATGATTATAGTGGTCTCTTTTAAAATAAGGTACATCCTTGAGTCATGACATAGAGCCATCATGGATTCCTGCCTGATTTTTAAATGCCATTATCTCATTCTTCCTAAAAAAGAAAAAAAAAATTAGAATATGTTGAACATTGGTGAACCCACCACACAAAACAAGGTCATTAACAATAAATGCATCGGCCTTGGGGTTCAGCATCTATGGTATACAGGCTGCAAGTCTGAGTGGTAGGCAGGGGCAGAGGTGAAGGGGTTGAACAAGGGAAGGAGCCCTGAATGTGGGGGGTCCATACCCGACATGGAGGGGAGGCGGGAGCGAGGCCACACCCAGGGTCCATGCCCTTCTCCCTTCCCACACTCACTGCTCCTTCTGCCTGGCCCAGGAGGCACTCTCTGGTCCCACCTACTCTCCCAGACGTACCCCCAACATTCTGGGCTCAGGTCTGGCTCCACCCAGGAGAAGGTGAAGGCCCAGCTCAACACCAGCCTCAGCCTCGGTCTCCTGACCCCAGCGCAGCTCCCCCCAGGCCACACCCTTGGGCAGGCCAACATCCCTCTGGAACCTCCATGGACTTCTCAGAGCCTTCCTGCTGCCAGGGAGGCCCCCTCCCTCAGACCCCAGCGAGAAGCTGAAAGTGAATCCACAGGCGAGACCAGCATTTCCTGCTCCTTGGACCTCACAATAGCCCCCAGGGGCTTGCACCTGCAAGCCAGGTGGGCTGGCCAGAGTTCAGACCCTAGGTCCCCTTGGGGGCTCCCTTGGGTTCGCAAGGGGGCTGGCCGGGTGCTTGGGGGCTGTGGCCGAGGCAGAGGTCAGAGCCACCCATCAGCGTGCAGGGCCAGCCTAGGGGGCGGTGGGGCTGTCTGGAGCGTGGAGGAGGAGAAGGTGAAGCAGTGGGCGGCTGAGATGCTGGTGGCACTGGAAGCACTACACGAGCAGGGGGTGCTGTGCCAGGACCTCAACCCCAGGAACCTGCTCCTGGACCAGGCAGGTAGGAGCCCCCATCACACTGCCCTGCCCTGCTTCTCAGGTGGGATGCCCCCAGGGCCTGGGGGACCTCTGAGGTTATGTGCCACTTCCCCTACCTCCATCCAGCCTTTCACACAGGACTCTGCTGGAGTCTGGCTGGTCTTTGTCCCCTGTGAGTCTAGGGCAGCAGCTCCCAGGAACACCCTGTGGGCCTCTGGGTCTCAGGACTGTGCTCTTAGGGAGACTGTCCAGCATGGCAACCTTTGACTCCCGCCAGGTGACTCCGTTGGGGGAAGCCCTGGAGCCACCTCCCCCATGCCAGCTGCTTGGTGATGCTGCCCTCAACTGTTGTCCCCTGTCATTTCTTCCTATACACACTGGACACGAAGGTCATATCCGGCTCACATATTTTGGCCAGTGGTCAGAGGTGGAGCCCCAGTGCTGCCGGGAGGCTGTGGACCGTCTGTACAGTGCCCCAGGCAAGAGGCGGGGGCCTTGGTCTCTGGCACTTGTGTGTGGGTTGATTCTGAGGGCTATGGGTGACAGAGGGGATGGGCAGTGTCTGGTGGGATGAGAATGGAGAGGGCCCTTTGGATGCGGCAGGGATGTGTGTTCTTGTTCCTGCAGAGGTGGGTGGGATTTCTGAGCTGACTGAAGCCTGTGACTGGTGGAGCTTTGGGTCGCTACTGTATGAACTGCTGACGGGAAAGGTGAGTAGCTGGGAGGGTGTCGTGCTCTGGTGGGTACTGCTGGGTTCAGTCATTCTGTGGGCAGAGGCCTGGCCATGGGGCTTAAAGTCCTGTCACCCCTGGGGACCACCAGAGATATAAGAAGTCACTTCCACCAGGCTGTGGGCACACAGGACCTCACCACACTAGCGGCTACAGCAGATGAAACTGTCAGCTTCTGTGAGTGTTAAGTTGGGACGGTCAGGGAAGGCTTCTGGAAGAGACACCAGGCTGAAGTTTGAAGAGAGGATGGAATTTGACACAGCTCTCCTTCCCTGGATCATCCCAAACTTCCTCTGCTGGCTCCTCCCACCCATGCCCTTGGGGGCTTCTGCCCCAGGTCTAAGTGGGAGGATGAGAGAGGGGTCTTTCATCTAGGGCAGTAGCTGCCCTGTCCTGTCTGGGTCAGCCTAGAGCTCAAGGTTCCCCTACAAGCCCTCTTGCTCAGGATGATGCCTGCCCTTTGTCCTCCACCAGGATGAGCTCAGCAGCACATCTGGGGCCAGTTAGGTTGGGAAGCAAGGGAGAGGCCAATCTGCATTTGAGCAGAAAACAGCCAGATGGATGCAGTGTGACCTGAAGTCCAGACCTGACCTCCTGGCTCCCTCCTGCTTTTGTCCCTATCTGGGGGCCTCTGAAAGTCCTGGCTGCAAATTTTTTTTTTTTTTTTTTTTTTTTTTTTTTTTTTTTTGTGGTGCTGGGGATTGAACCCAGGGCCTTGTGCTTGTGAGGTAGGCACTCTACCAACTGAGCTATCTCCCCAGCCCCTGGCTGCAAATATTCACACATCCCGAAACACCAACCCAGCTCTCCTGGTCTCCCAACCACCTCTGCAACCCAGGGTTCCTGGCCTTTGCCCTGGAGCTTCTGGAAGCTAATCCTGACCTTCAAACAGAGCCCCTCTGCTCTCCAAAGCTGCACCTTTGGGCATGGAGAGGTCTTTCTATGTTGCTACATCCTTACGTTGGCCTTGGTGGCCTGTGGAGGCTTTTTTCTGTAAGGACAAGTCCCAGTGCTGTTCCTAATAGAGTGTCTGCCCTGATCACAACCCAAGATGGGTACTTCTAGCAAGCTTGCAGCCAGAAGGACCTGGCCTCAAACCCTGAACTCGGCACAAGTCCCTTTCCCTCTGAGCCTGCTTCTTGTCTTTAATGGATAAGGTACGTCAGGGATCTAGAACACACAGATCTGGCACATAGTAGATCTAAGCAAAAGGCAACTCTCCTTTTTATCATCATCCCCATGGAATGTGACATGAGGGTGGGGATGGGTTCCTGGCTGCCACTGGAGCGTAAACTTTCCTGGGACTGCCTCCTCAGAGGCCCTCCTCTTGTCCTCCCAGGCATTGTCACAGAGCCACCCCTCAGGATTCCAGGCCCACACCCAACTCCATCTGCCTGAGTGGCTCAGTCCCCCAGCAGCCTCCCTGCTGACTGAGGTGAGGTGCAGCCTGGCCTAGAGGTGGGTGGATTTTTGGCTTACGGGCATAGGATCCTCACAACCATGTGTGACCTGCATGTGCTGATGTGGGTACTGGAGGGCAATAGGGCAATGCATAAAAATCCTATACACTGGTGGCCAACCACCCCCAGTGACTTCCCACACCCTCTGGGGAAAATGGGGTTTATAGCCAGGGCTAGTAGGGAGTGGTACCTAAGGCCAAGGTGACTGAGACCTCAGAGGTGGGGGTGGGGAAGGCCTGTCAGAGTACTGACCTCTGGCCTCTCCCAGCAGCTGCTACAGTTTGATCCCACTCGACGCCTGGGTGCTGCAGGAGGTGGAATCAGCAAACTCAAGTCCCACCCCTTTTTCAGTACTATCCAGTGGAGTAGACTAGTGGGGTAATGGGGTGAAGTGGGTGATGGTAGCAGCTGAACAAGTCTGGATGCCTGCCTGCCTGCCAGGGCTGGTCCCTCTGATCAGTGGACTGCAGGTGAAGAATGAAGGGCAGCTTTCTTTCCTGGTCAGCTCCCTGCATGGGCCTCAGAAGCAATTATCACCACTGCCCCAAAAAGGCCAGCCTCTGGAGAAGCTGCAGAGGGGCAGCAAGGCTCCCCCTGCTAAGCAGCCTGACCAGCCTTCCACCCATCAAGCCAGCAGACACCTGTTGAGTGCACACCTTGTACCCTAACACAGACCTACCACGTTAAAGGGCGCCTTCTGTGACACTGGCTTTGAACTATGGACCACCTGCTGAGCCCACCAGGAGGTTTTGTGAAATATTTCTTCATTACCGTGCTGTGCCTGACTCAGGACATCTCTGGGGACTTGTCACAGGGTACTGATCCACTGGCTGCTCAGTAGACCCAAACCAGGGCCAACCCTGGCTGTCTTCTTAGTCACACAGCAAGCTGCTACTAGTTGCTTCCATCAGAAGCATAGGGGTGGAGAACCTGGGAAGCAGGGGAGAAGGTGCAGGACTGGATGATCCACTCTTAATTCCTGTCCAGGACCCCTCTGTGGTGATTTCAGACTTAGGAAAGCAAAAGGGAGGGGAGAAACTAAGAGAGGATAAGGTAGAATAGGATGGGGGCAGGGGGTACACAGTTTTGCCATTTAGATCAAGTTTGAAAACAATGAAGAGCTTTTTTAGCTGAGCTTAGTGGCACATGCCTGTTATTCCAGTGACTCAGGAGCCTGAAGCAGGAGGATTACAAGTTCAAGACCAGGTTGGGCAACATAAGTCTCAAAAAAAGTAGGTAGGGGTGCTGGGTGGAGAGGTTGGAGATGTAGCTCGGTGGTACAGCAGCCCCTGGGTTCAATATCCAGCACAGGGGGAAAAAATTTTTTTTTCTTCCCCAGCTGCCAGCTGGCCCACCTGTCAGGGGAGCCTGCCCCAGGTTCCGAGAGGGGCTGAAGCAGCTAAGACAGGTTATGCCTGTGTGAGGATTTTCTCAGGCATTGGTTCTGTTTACCGTACTGCATTTTGGTTGTGAGGTTCTACTCAATTCACGGCCCACTGTGACTTCATCCCTGTTTGGAATAAGAAATCATGAAACACATAAAACGATTATTCACTTCTTTTAGTCAGAAGCAAGTTTCTGGTCTCCAACGAACTGGGTAAGTGGGCACCCTAAAGAACCCAGGTATGAAGGTCCCTCTCACACAAGAACCAACTTCCACTAAACCTCTGCCCCCAGCTCCTTCCTGCCAGTGTCTCCATCACCACCAGGTGGCGCCTCTGGAGGACCAACTCACTCTCAGGTCAGACTTGGTGTCCTGGTCCAAGGTTCCTCAGCTTTTCAGGACCCTGGGGCAGAGGGCAAGGAAAGCACAGCCTGTGTGTGATTCTCTGTACCCGTGCCCAGGCACTGGCCCACCCCCTAATAAAGCCTGCTCTTCCTACTGTGTCCTTGCATCATTAATGTAGTCAAAGTGCCTGCGAGAAGGGGTAGATTGGGTCCTGCTAGGAGGAGCTGCCTCAGGTCCCAGTGGAAGTGGCAGTGTGGGGAGGACTGGGCTCTGAGGAAATAAGAGGGTCATGACACCTGGCTGGTAGAGGGGACTAGTTTTCCTCAGTGACCCCCTCAGGAGATGGTAGCTCCTGAGAAAACTGAGACTCCAAGAGAGTAACAGCAGGACCTCAAAGAGTTCCCGTTCCTTCTACTACACTCCCTGGTCAGGCCAGATTACTTCCATCCACTGATTCATGAAGTGCCAAGTCACTTCTGGGCCCCCTCCTGTCAGCACACACTACACACATGGCACTGTTAGGGTCTCAGTTTAGAATACTGTCCCAGTACTAATAAGGTTTACAGTTGACCTTTCAAAAAAAAGGACTTAGGTTTACTAGAAAAATCAATAGAGCTTCTGGCACCAAGCCCTGGACTTGACAGATAATTCTAGTTTTTCATTTGATTGAACCTAATTCTTTTTTGTACCCATCAGCTCTAGTTCCACCCTCTAGGACCTACTTCCTTCCTGCAACAGACCTCCAGAGAGGGATGGCCTCGCTACAAGCAGGATCAGCAGACAAGGACTCAGTGTGGAAAGATAAGGCTGTTTAAGCATGGACTCCAGGACACCTGTCACCTGCAGTCAGTCTAGTCTATCAAATGTGTTTACTGACCCTCAAGGCCACTGCTCCACAGCAACTTCCCCTTATTTGTTCACACTGACCTTGTGCTTCTTGATACAAGTGACAAATCCAAGTAAAACTAGGAGACAGTGCCACATCCCATCCCAGAAATAATGCAGCCCCCAAAAGTGCAGCTGTCCACTGGCATTGTGAAGGGGCATCACAAATGTAGAAACTAATTTCTTGTCAAGAATCCAGCTAGTCAAGCTTACAGGGCTCCCTAGAAGCAAACTGGGGCAATAAGCGACTAGTGTGCTTCCCTGGCTGGCAGAGTTCCACTGTCCGTCACATTAGTAGTGTTAAGTCAAAAGCATGGGACATCACAGGACAGCCAAGACTTAAGTGGCTTTCAGTGCTAATGACAACAGTTGGTATAACTGTCAGTGCTGGAGACTTATCTCAGCAACCAAAAAGAGCAGAGATGCAGGAACCCTGTTTGAGAACATTTGTCCTTTAATTTTCATTCAAAATCAGTTTCTTTAAATACTTTAGATACAAGTTCTGAATGGTAAAGACAGAGTAGCAGATGCTGCAGGCACTCAGTACCGGCCCCTCCCCCCACCCTACCCCCCCCAGCCTTGCTTCTCGGCTCAAGATAAAAAAGGGCACTCTGCACTAACTAATGGCCCCGGTGTCAAGTGCCAGCAGTCTCAGGCATGGATGCAGCTGGATACAAAACCATGAAGCACAATAGCTTTCATGACAAGACACCTGCATTTAACCATGCTCCAAAGGAATTCCAATGATTGTGCCCAGACTCAAAGGGCAGTACCTTAGAGATGATAACAACCACTTCATCACTATGTACTAATACCTGGAGGCTGGCTCCCACCACAGTCCATCCTCCCCTAGATCTGTGTCCTATAGGGCAAGAGCCAAGGCCTGGCTCCCTATGGGCCACAACATGGGAAGGAAGAGCACAGCCTCCTTAGTCCACTAACTTGTATTTAAAAGCTCGAGTCAATGTGAGCAAGTCAGAGGATACCTCCCCTCTCCAGGTTCCAGTCTTCACTGTGACCAGGCACTGTCCCACTGCCATGATGCACTAGAATCTGCTCAAAATGAGGACAATGTGCTAGGATGGTTCCTAGCATCCTGGAAAGGGTTGGCCCGACCACAGCTGTGTGCTTATGCCAAAGTGGGTCTTCCTGGTCTGAACCTATGACTCAAGTGTGAGGGCAGGCCTGAGTTCTACCTCTCACTAACAATTACAACATGTTGCCTCAGGGGGTACTCTGCCTCTCCCCCGACATCCAGATCCCTGGCCTGTGTTTCCTGGAAGAGGTAGAAGAAGCCTCTTGAAGTCACTGATATCTGAGAATGGCAGTGCCATTTAAGAAGCCAACCAGCACCTCTTCGCCTGTATTCAGTACCTCCAACACAGATGGCATCAAGTGAGAATGTGCACAGCTGGGACAGAGGCTGCTCTGAGCCTAGGAGGCAGATCATCCTCCATAGGCATCTCTGGAGAATAGATTTTCCAAAGATGAAGACTTAATCACATGGTCCCAGTTGTTTCCCTATAGCATACTGGCAATGGGGAGAAGCAAAAATCATCTGTGCAGAGGCTAAATGGAAGAAAGGCAGGAATATTAATGAGCATCCATTAAGGCTCTCTCTCTCTCTTTCTCTTAAGCCTTCAAAGGCCAGAGAAGGATTTAGAGGGAGAGAGCCTGGCAGGAACACCAAGAGAAGACCTGCAACTGCTGGTTACATAGTACCCTGGCTTCCTTGCTCGAGGCCAATAGCAAGTGCCTGTCTGTCACAGGCTAACCTGGGACCCATGAGGGAATAAGGAGAAGACTGGTTTTAAGTTCCTGCATGGTCGATTTGTAGGGTGTGAGGTTTCCTCTTAAAGGTCCAGGAGGAGGACTCTGGGATCCTCTACCGCTGCCTTGATTTTGCGGAGAAAAGTCACAGCCTCTCTGCCATCAATCAGCCGATGGTCATAGGTCAGTGCCACAAACATCATAGGCCGCACCTCCACCTGTAGAGAGGAAAGGTCAACAGGTCTCCAATAGGTCAGAGAAAGCCCTGCAGAGGGAGGGAGATGGGAACGTGCAGCCCAAGGTAAGTTCCTAATTCCAGAGGCTTTCCTATTAATGTTGCCTCTGCATACTTATCATACTTTCAAAGGCCAATCTTTACCTTTAGTGTAAAGCTTCCCCACTTATAAACAAAGAATAAACAAAGAGAAAATAGTCTCCTCACAACTACCCTTAAAATAAAACAAAACAAAAAAATCTGTCTTGTCTGCCCTCCAACTCGTCGGTTGTCTACAGAAAAGCTTTCCTCCTCAGTTTGGGCTGCCTGAAACAGTGCAATTATACTTCTTTCTTTCTTCTTCTTCTTTCCCTCCAAGGTTCTGGGGATTGAATCCAGGACCTCTGAACTGCTAGGAAAGTTCTCTACCACTGACCCACACCCCCAGCCCATAGTTACAATTTAAAGAAAAAATATTTAACCTAGGGTGCACAAATTCTGACACTGCATGCAAAGTTGGGTGTACGATCATATTCCAGGCAGAAGATCCATTGCTTTCAATTCACAAAGGAGTTAATGACCCCAAAACATTCTAAACACAGGTGTCTCCAAGTTTTTTTCTACCAATACATCTTTCAAGAGCTAGCTCAAGCCCCTTTAACATGTAAGGCCTTAGAAAACTTCCAAGCCTCATCAATCCCAAAGTTCCTAAACTACTGTGCATTCTTGTCTTTGTTTCCCAAGGACAAGGTCCTCGACTCCAACTATATTTTCCACTTTCTATAGTACCTAGACAATGAAGCAGGTTAACTGGTCCTCGAGGAAGGGCATGGTTCCTCAATGGTTCTCAAATATTGTGAGGTGGAGTTAAGAATTTGCATTTCTATGGGCTGCAGTTGGAGATAGGTGGTAGGACGCTTGCCTAGCATGTGTGAGGCACTGGGTTCAATCCTCAGTACCACATAAAAAATAAAGTTATTTAAGAAAAAAAAAGAATTTGCATTTCTAACAAGTTCCCAGATGATGCTGATCCACAGACTACAATTTGATAAGGAGGGCCTTAGCTTGTTAATTATAAACTAAGAAATGAAACTTCGGCCTAAAATTATAGTGAATGCTCTATAATAAGCCTTTAATTTGATTTCCCTCTCATCATCACCTAGCTATTAGGTAGGACCTTACAAGCTATAGTTCCTACCTTGCCTCCCACAGCCACTGGCCTGTCAAAGATGGCATGCATGCCCAGGATGGCAGACTGAGGGGGATTGATAATGGGTGTTCCAAAGAGTGATCCAAAAACTCCTCCGTTACTAATGGTGAAAGTACCACCATCCATATCTTCAATGGCAAGTTCATTCTTTCGGGCCTAAAAACAGAGATTTCACAATTAAAACAGTAAGCAAACACAGGTAAAGGCTCATATCTGAGGTCAGTACTACTAGCTTCAGCATGACACTCGTTTAGCTAAGGTGACTGTGACTAGTCAGTGCTCCAGAGAAAAAGCATGATTCCATACAATTGACCTTTTCTTCCTGTAGCAGGTCTCATTACATGAGATTTCAGTTAACTAAGCACGTGAGGCTTAATCTTATGGGGCACTACTTTCCTCGGTGGCTATGCATTTCTTAGGAAATAAAGTGAGGTTCCAGCTCCTGGAGCTCTGCCAGCGGGCTCACTTCCCTCACCTGCCCAGCAGCTCTCATGCCTACTTCTTTCTACTTTTTTACCTTCTCTCCCAGTTCACTGATGGTTCGTTCAATATCTGCATAATTCATAGTTTCCACATTCCTAATGACAGGAACCACCAGTCCCTGAAAGGAGTAAAAAACTTTTCAGTTACAAATTAACAGTACCCTTTCTAGTTACAACTCCCTTGATTCAAGCCAATGTCTACCCTGCCCAGAATACTTTTTATTACTCACTGTGATTAAAAGTCTAAGATATTTAAGTTTAACATTAAAAGAATGTGACATGGTTAAAAAAAATAGGTTACTTTTACTAACTACTTCCACTCCCCACCTTCTGCCCCAACATACCCGTGGAGTGGCCACGGCAACACTGATGTCAATATAATCCCTATACACCACCTCTTTGGTTGCATCATCAATCACTATGAAAGAGAAAAAAAATGTTACATACAACTCCCCAGGCCAAGGCTAATGAGCTAATATTTATATTAAATGATAAAAATCTGCAGTGCTTAATACAGTGCAAGCTGACCAATCAACATGAAAATAATTACATTACAAATGGCAACTGGCATGCCACTTACTCCCATCCCAAGCAATATTATTTCTGAAATTCCCTAACTGAACCTAAGCGCAGTAGCACTCATTCTGTGGCAGCCCTCAGAAGGGCTCGATACACAAGTTCGCCCAAGATTAGAGCATCGAGGTCTTGTTCACTACCCCTCTTTTTTGCCTTCCTTTAGCACGGAATGGCTAGGTTCAATGAAAAAGGCCACTCAGTAAAGGAGAAGGGGCATAGGCTTCCTGCTCATTCTGCTTTCAACAAGGGGAAGAAGGAAGCTTCTCTCTAGGAAACTGAGGAGGAAGCAGTGGTCTGGCTTTTAAATATGCCAGCTTAAGACAGCAAACCAGTAGCTGAGAATTTACATCTAGCACTCATGAAAAAACAAAGGCTTGGGAATCTTCTCCACAGAAAGTAAGTCCATGCTGCATTTTATGTAGTGTACACAGGAAAAGCATGTAAAGTAAAAAAAAAGTCAAGAGAACTTTGAAAGATGCCTATAAGCATGGGTATGCATAAGAAAGCAGGGTGAGGAAAAGGAGGAGAATGCTGGTCAGGAAGGCATAAGAACAGAAGAAACAAACGAGGAACACATTTGGGCCAAAGTCCACCCTCCGAACTACCTAGAGCACAGCACTCTATGGAAGGGACAGGGCTCCTATTCCTAGATCTTTTGCTGAGGGTTGCAAAAGTGTCACTGCTTGCTCTCCAATCTTCCAGGGAAAAGAAAAGTATTTTTATAGGAAGAAGAGAACTGCTTGTTAGGTCAACACATCAATGACGTAGGTAAGTAAAAAGGAAAGAAAACAAGTACCAAGTCCATGAAAGTGAGCTTCCCAGTGAGGCCCATCAACCTGAGATCAGAGGTCAACCTGGAGGCCTACGTCAAGTGTGGAAGTCAGGCTCCAAGATAACATGGTCCATGGGGGGTGGGGGTGGGGAGCCAGAACATGAGCTACTATCCTGATACCCCAGAAAGCTGAGCTGCCCCAGAATTGCCTGCTACCATAGCACTTGCCAAGCTGTGCATTAGGAAGAGAAACTGTTCTGCTCACCTGGTGGAGAGAAGTAATCATGATGGCATTTCAGAAAGGTAAATTAAGAAATCTCTAGGGAAGATGGTCATCTATACAGTTATGAAATAAAAACCTTGGTTTACTGACCCCTAAAGTCTGTGTTCACACACCTACCTTCCAAGACGTTTGCAACACTGGCCACCAGAAACTCACCTGCATTTACAACAGGCTGCTCCTGCAAGGCAAAGGCTGAGGCCTTCACAAATGCTGACATGAAACCTAGTTTGAGATTATGTTTCTTCAGGAAAGCATCTTTGTGCCGAGCTCGCATCTCCTGGATGTTACTACAAAAACACATGACAAAAGAAACCACAAATGAAGCCTTGAATTTGACATTCAAACAGGTTTCTACCCAAGTACACAAAGAGGCAAGCTTTTCCCTTACTCTGGACCATCTTTCTATGTTTAAGGTTTGGTTTGGTTTTGTTTTTTTGAACCCAGGGTCTTGTGCTTGACAGGGAAGCACTCTACGAACTGATAAGGTGGATTTTTTGTTTTTAATATGATATTAAGGATTGAACCCCGTGCCTCAAATGTGCTAGGCAAATGCTTGATCACTAAGTCATAACCCCAGCACCCCCAATGTTTCAGTTCTGAAATAGTCTCCTAGAGGTCAACATAATAACCTTGTTCTTTCACAAAAACTGGACATAAAGGAATCAGGGTAATGTGTCTTTAAGGTGGGCTGAGCCTTTACAGGGCTTCTTCATGTCCTAGAAGTCACAGATTTCAGTGTCAGTGAATATGAATGAGAAATAACACAGCACATCATCCTTACCCTGGATGAGAAAGTATTTCTAACTAAAATAGTGAGCAATCCACCTTGGGAGGTGGGAGGTAGTGTAGAATTGTGTTTTAAAGTATAAACAAAGTCTATAAAACAAGCAATATTCTTTTCATTTGTTAGAATTATTTTCAAAAAAACCACCAAACCAAACCAGATTATAGCTTCTTTGGGACATTACTCTTATCTGATTATCAGAGAAAAATAAAAGCAAGCCAGGAGTAGTGGCACATGCCTATAATCCCAGCAACTTGGGAAGCTGAGGCAAGAGTATCACAAGTTCCAGGGTAGTCCCCAAAACTTAGCAAGACCATCTTAAAATAAAAAATGAAAAGGGCTAGGGATGTAGTTTAGTGGTAGTACTCTGGGTTCAAACTCTAGCACCATTGGGGAAAAAAAAAAAAACACCCACAGGTTTATGGGTCCCATGTGAACAAAAGTAAATGTGAAGTTCTTTCAGGATCCTGGGAAGTTCTTCATCTTCTTAGAGTTAGTAGTTCCTTCCACTTGTTCCTTGAACAGGTACTAACATGTAGCATATGTGAGAGTCAGGGCTAGGCACCAAGATACAAAGAAAAGACATTGCACTTCCTTGCCCTTAAAATTAGTTTAATGAATGTAGTTTCCTTGGTATTTAGAAAAATGGCACTGTGTAGACCGAGACCTGCCCACTTCAGTTTCAGCAGCAGGACCTTGCTTCTGAGAGGCCTTTATAACATGAACAGCCTTTGGTCTGTCAGGGCCAGTTTTTTCCCACATACATGCTGCAGAGTTAATGGGAAATGGTTTTCCCATCATTTTGCCTCAGAAATCTCCGTATTTATCGGAATAGTTGTTCACAACGGAAATTGAATTTAACTTCATCTCAGGTCCAAATGCTTTAGTTCTCCCTTTCCCCCTATAATGGCCTAATTCGACATTAGCATGAAAGATAAGATGTGATACAACTTTAAACTACCCCCTTCAGACCTTTCCTTTTTGAAAAAGGAAATTTTTCTAGGCGGCTTGATTGGGTTTAAAATGTTTGTTTTCCTGAGTCTAACCTTATTTAGTGCTAGGATTACCACCCTAAAGACATTATTGGATCCCAAGACACAAGAGTTGCAGAAGAGGGTAAGAGTAGTGATAAACATTCTGCTCTCAAACCTGCTGGAATGCCATTGTCTGTTCATTAAGTAGTTTCTATTTCAGAACTCTGCTCTTGGAGGCAGAGCTGGGACAACAGGGAAAAGGAGGAAGTCTCAGAAAGGCCTCTTATGGGTTAGCTGATGGGCACAAGAACCAAAGGGCACTCAATCTAAACCAGATTACTGACTGCAGTGAGACCCCGGGCCATTGTTAAGGGACACCTCAATTAGCCACTGAAAGGAGATCCAACTCTTATACTTACTTTCCAATTGAGGCTGTTGGGACAACTGCATCTTTCAGGGTCATAAATATTTACATGTTTTATCTTAAGAAAGTGGGTAGAATTTCAAAGTCTAATTCAATTTGTGTACAATTTGGACCTAATGTACTGAAACATAAGCTACAGCTTGTGATTACAGTTTGTGATTCATTAGGCAAGGTCCTTCCCTACACACTATAAATAGTAGAGAAATCTTTGGCTAGAATGACATCCAGTCTCTTTAGGAAGCTTCCCAATAGAATGGAGATTTCTAGAGAAATTAGCCACAGAGCCTTACCTGGTCAACAAAGCATTAGCACACTATTAATAAACCATTTCCTCCTATTTTTCAGAACTCACACAAAGGAAAACAAATTTCCCTAATGAAAAGCAAATGAACAAACTTAACACTCAAGACAAAAGCATGGAGATACCCTAAAGACTTGCTAATTTACCTCCTGATTTAATATAAATTCCTTTCTTCGCCTTCAAAACCAACCTTCTTTACCATTCTTTCCCATAGATATTCCTCAGGGCAGAAATGATCTTTGACTATTTCCTGTACTTTCTTGACTATATCATGATATATACCATTAACACTGTCTAGAATGAAAATGCTGCTTGTCAAAATACTGGTCATTCCTAAAGGTCAGTTTCCCCCAGGAAACCGTCCCTGATCCTACCCCTGCTACCTCTACCCCCAACTTCCAAAACAAATGCGTTTACTCCTTTCTCTACTCATACTCATTTTTATCCTTCTGACACTTTTTCTAGATTTTACTTTGTGTTTATCCAAAACAAACAGAGAGCTACAGGGAGGCAGGGCTTCTTTTTCACTCATTTTTATTTTATACCCCCTGAATTCCATACTTTAGTTCCTTGTGTACAATAGGCACTGAAAATTATGTTTGTTAAATTTAACTGCTTTCTCTTCCTTACTATGCTGACACTTGCATGCATCTTTTTCTTCTTTTTTTCTTTTTTTTGTGGTACTGGGGACTGAACTCAGGAGTCCTTTACCAATGAGCTACATCCTTAACCCTTTTATTTTTTATTTTGAGACAGGGTCTCACCAAGGATTTTTGAGACAAAGTATTTGAGACAAGGGTCTCTCTTGCTGAGGTTGGCCTTGAAATACAATCCTGTCTCAGCCTCCTAAGTAGCTGGGATTACAGGCATGCTTCACTATGTCAGTCACCCATTTAATTTTTTGACATAGGGTCTTACTAAGTTGCTCAGGCTGTAATCCCAAGTAGTTCAGATCACAAATATGTACAACATGCCTGGCTACACACATCAAAATCTTAAATAAAACAGGTGAGTCAAGAATTAACTCACTATAAAAATGGGTACAGTGACTCAGTTCCTTTTAAACTTCTGAGGTTTTTATATTTTTTTATTTTATTTTTTTTTTGTGGTGCTGGGAATCGAACCCACGGCCTTGTGCTTACAAGGCAAGCACTTTACCCACTGAGCTATCTCCCCAGCCCCCTGAGGTTTTTATTTTAAAACACAACTTACTTTCCATTTCACTCTCAAAACTGGGAAAGTGAGCGAGAGGGCAGGCCTCTGCCTTTTTGCTGGCCTGATTCTAAATTGCTTAGGAATATGTACAAGAAGCAGTCATTGCAGGAAAGAAGCAGGGTATGGTGCCCCTGCTCCAATATGCCCATGAGGGTTCTCCATCCAAGGGACAGTCCTGGGAATAAGTCTTGTTTGCCTGGTTGCTCATCTCTGGCAATCTGACCCTAGTCATCAGAATTTAAGACTATTACTAGCCACATTTACCACAAAATTTCAGGTATAGAAGCCTAAAAGGTTAAGTTTTTTAAGTCATAAAGGAAACAGACACAATATTAGGAGAGTCATTTAAAGGATGAAACCAAAGCAAAGAAATACCTCTTCCTCATCAAGTTAGTTTTGGAAACAGCGCTAGGTAGAGACTGGGGCAAGACCAAGGCATGGGGAGGTAGAGGGTCTAGACATCCCACCTCATGTCAATCTCGTTGAAAGTAGTCAGCATTGCACACGTATTTTGGGCTTCCTTCAGACGCTGAGCAATGCGCTGCCGCATCCTGTTCATTTTTTCCTGAAAGTGAAAGAGAACAAGTATTGACAATCTAATCTCTCTGGATCAAGTACTCCCCATGTAGGCAAAGAGAGAACTCAGATTGCTAAGAGTAGATGACAAGGACTATATTATTTAAATATAACCAGGGGAGGGGGGGGGGAAGTGCTGGGAAGTGATATTGGTCAAATTATATTGTTACGCTGTGTGCATGCACAAATATGTAACAACAAATCCTATCACTATGTACAACTATAATGCACTAATAAAAAAAATATGGAAAGAGGAAAAAATAAATATATACAGCCAGAGCTCTAGGCTTCCCCTTTCCTGTGGTAGCCTCCTTCATCTGAGTAAAAGCAACAAAAACATGGGCCAAAAGTACACACTGAGATGTGCCTGATGGTTGACCAAGAATGGAGGTCCAGGAAATGGTGTGATTTAAAAACCAAAACCAATTTATGAAAAGAAGAATGCGGTAGAGGTCTAGCCAGTCTATGAAATGTTACAGAAGGGAGATTTCTGTTGATGGAGGCTTGCATGAGAGTAGCTACTTGTGGAGCGGAAACTCATGAGCAACATACATTTGAGGCTATATTTTTAGGAACCCACACTCTTGACCATACTTCCTTGAGGTTTTATGTCTGCCCAGACAGCTGTTGTTACTATGTAGTATATCTCTTATACTACATAGGATCCTGAAGTATTAGAACAGAACTCTCACCACACCACCTGTCTGAAGTATGTGTATCATTATGGGAGGGAGGGGAGCATTACTAAGCTACCAGTCCTTGCAAATATTTTACACCCAAGGCATTTCACTGATAGCATAATAGTGGAAAAACCACTGGCCAAGTGTGCAGAAAGCTTTGGGTTCTAGAGTTCTATCATTTGATGCTTATGGGACAACAAAGTCACTTCCTATACTGTCTTATTTTTTAAATTATTTTTTTAATTGCCAATGGACCTTTATGTTTTTATTTATATGTGGTGCTGATAATCAAACCTCACACTCTGACACTGACCTACAACCCCAGTTCTACTCTCTCTTTGTCAAGGCCAAGAGAATAGACTACCAGTCATTCAAAGTTGGGCAACATCATACCCAAACTCCATTAATCAATACTGCCCCCAACCTCTTTCCTGGAAGTAGTTCTCAGAGGCTTACCCGATGTTCTGAACGCAGACCTTTGCCAGCTCCGGGCTCAGCTAGTGGAGGGGCAACAGTGGGTTTTATTGCAGACACTGAAAATGAAAAGAGACGGTACGGCTGCATCAGAGTAGGAAATATTTACTGAGCATATGCCAGTGCTTCCATACTGTACTGTCACTTAATCCTCGAGATATTCTGAGGTGTATTAGTATAATTCCCACTCCACATATGAACAATCTGCTCAGAAATGTTAAATAACTGGACTAAAGTCACAGTAAACAGAAAGCTGGGATGCAAACCCAGGTCTTCAGATACAAAATCTAGAGAACTTTCTACAAGGCAGCCAACCTGGCCTTTTCAGAGCCACAATTGGTCTCAAACTATACCTGGTGAGGGAACACGGTATTAAACAAGGTGTTCTCTCACAGAAAGACACACAGAAGTTGGAGGCTTACCTGGTTTGCTAGAAGGAGGTTGTGAAGGTGAGGGCACTGGTGGCATCTGAGTGGGTATGGGTGCTGCAGGGGTAAGAGGAGCAGTTGATGCTGCAGGCTCTGCTTTTGGGGCTGTGACAGGAGCTTCAGCTGGCTTGGCCTTAGCAGGAGCAGCTGGAAAACAAGAAGAAAAAAAAATATGCTATTGGCACTGTCTGGAACAGAAAGCAACCAAATCATAGAAATCAAGCAGAATTCAATGACAAAAGCCCTATCTCCAATCCATTAACAGATGTCTACTGGGTATTTGCTATATTCAAGTTCCTATCACACACACACACAATGACATAAGGCACTAATCTCTATTCCTCAGAGTCCCTAAATGTCCTATATCAGATAACTGCCTCAATGCAGATAACTGGCCTTTCTAATTTCACAAATATCTACTGATCATGAAATTTTGCATTTACTTCCAAAGCATCTACAAAACCCAAGAAAATAAAAACTTCCAAGCCAAAAAAAAAAAAAAAAAAAAAAACCCAGGCAATTTAAAACATTGGAACATATACATAAACATATTTCTACTTATAATAGTATGTATACTCATCTTGTACTTTAACATCACATATAAAGGACTATTCTTAACCATTAAAAAATGTTTAATCGAGGACTCATTTAAGCTTAAGAGTTCAAAGTGTTTCATCCAGGATGACTCTCAAAAATCAGTGAGGTGGGCTGGGGTTGTGGCTCAGAGGTAGAGCGCTTGCCTAGTATGTGTGAAACACTGCGTTCAATCCTCAGCACCACATGGAAATAAATAACTAAATAAAATAAAGGCATTGTGTCCATCTACAATTAAAAAATTTAAAAAATAATAATAAAATAAATGTTTATTTCAATATTTACCCATCTGAACATTCTATCTAGTTTTATATTTAAATTAAACTTTCTTATGATAGTAAAAATATGCTTTATTTGGAAGACTCATTCTTGCTTCCTAGTCTGCTATATATTTTGAGGTTCTGGTCTTGGTCTGATCAACCTCAATGATTCAATCTATCATCTTTCTGCTTGACTATTTGAACAATTAAAAAGAAACAGACTTTAGTAGTTAACAGCATTTAAGAGTCAAAAACCCAGATATTTTCTAATCTCTAATGAAATTATGAGATTCAACAGAGATTCCTTTCTTTCTCATTTCTTTTCAAGAGAAACATAACCCTTCTTAGAGATGTTATGAAAGCATAGATGTGAAAAGAAACCACATGAGCTGGGGGTAGGAGCACATGTCTATAATCCCAGATATTCAAGAGGCTGAGGCAGGCAGACTGCAAAATCAAGACCAGCCTAAGCAACTTGGTGAGGCTTGGTCTCAAAACAAAAATTGTTTTTAAAAAGGACTGGGGATGTGATTCAGTGGCAAAGTGCTTGCTTAGCATTCATGAGGCCCTGTGTTCTATCCCTAGCACCACCAAACAAACACAAAATCTTTTTCCATAACAGTCCCATGAAATAATTCTTTGTCCTCTAGCACACTGGCTCTCAGGCCTAGCTGTGTATCAAAATCACCTGGGAAGCATTAAAAAAGTAATAACTCAACTATGGCTAGGGATACAGCTCAGTGGCAGAGCGCTTGTCTAGCAATCCTCAGCATAGGAAAAATAAAAAGAAAGAAAATAATCCAACTATGATCAATAACCAGTATCTGAGAAGTCAGAATCTCTGGTGCATGTGATTCTGATGCCAGGCTGAGGAAGAGGAATCACTGTCTTTAGAATCCTCTTCATTTTCTACTAAGAAAAGGTCCAGTAAAAGAAACATCCTTGGAAAGAACAGTACTATGTGGTTTATTCTTTTTAAAAAACTACCCCTACCCTATGTACATGTATGATTACACGAATGGTATGAATCTACATCATGTACAAACACAGAAACGAAATGATGTACCCCATTTGTGTACAATGAATCAAAATGCAATCTGTAAAAAATTTTTAAAAATTAAAAAAAAACTAGCCCCCTCCCCTTTTCTTTTAGAACCTGACATTTTAAATTCCCTCTATATAAATACAAACATTGCTCTTCCTATTCCCTCAACTAAAGGCAAATGGAATGTAAGAGTCTTTGAGGTTTCAGGGAATTATTAGTACGGTATGCTCAGCCCCAATCCCAAGGGGGAACACTGGAGACCTTGACCACCAGGAGAACTTCTTTACCACCAGTTTTCCTGAGTGTGAAAAGAGGAGTGCCTCCTTCAACTTTTCCCCCATCAGGTACCAAAAGAGCTTCAATTACGCCATTTGCTGGTGATGGAACCTGCACAGATGTCTGGAAAAAGAAGAGAGATGGAAAAAGGGTTGACGTTTTTACCCAGCATTAGCAAATTAATTACACAGAATCTCTAACATGAGTTACAAAAGTTGCAACATGGTTAAACAAGACCCTGTACACAACTAAAGTCACACTTTCAGAGTAATGACAAGTCATTGCTACAGTGAAGATTCACCCTTTGTTGGAAACATTAAAGTAAAATTCAGTTAATGTGTTTCCAAGAAACACATGGGCAAACAAGTAGAAACAGCTCATGCACCACAAAGGAAAAAAAAAAAAAGCTACCAGGTTAAAAGTTAGAAAGTTACATAGTTCATAGCTATAGAACAATCTAAAATTAAAACTTTAATAAATTGCTTTTCTTTTTAATGAGCTACTCTAACACTTTTACAACTGAGATTAGAGCTAGTTAAAAATTATCTTTCAACAATAGTTAAGTCCCTGCTTCTTTTTTTAGAGTAAGAAACCCAGGGTTGGTCATGAAAAATTGTCACTAATGTAGGACAAGCCCACCTTGTCAGTTTCAATCTCACAAACCACTTCATCTTCTGCAACTGCATCTCCGACAGCTGAAAACAAAGCAAAAGCTATTTATTAGAGGGTGGCCTCCAGTAGCCACCAAAACCCTCTGGCAAATGTGATATAAGACTCCTTTTCTATAAGGCCAAAGGAAGTAGGTATATGTGGATGATAGTTCCACTGACTATCATGGGGAAAGGGGAGATTTTTTAGAAAGTATTAAAACTTAAGAAGTTGATGCCCAGTATGATGGCACATGCCTGTAATCCCAGTGACTCAGGAGGTTGAGGCAGGAGAATTGCCAGTTTGAGGTCAGCCTCAACAACTTAGCAAGGCCCTAAGCAACTGAGCAAGACCTTATCTCAAATTAAAAAATAAAAAGGGCTGTGAATGTGGTTCAGTGGTAAAATGCCCCTGGGATCAACCACTAGTACAAAAAAAACAAAATAAAAACAAAACCTTAGGTTGAGAGGAAACTAAATCCTACCTTTCTCCCACCTGACATCTCCCTCTGTGACAGATTCTGCAAAAGCTGGAGTGTTGACTGTAATCACATCATTCTCTAGGAAAAAAGCAAAAAGGAAAATCACAGGTAATAGTCCATTTTTTTCTTTTGGTTGTTGTTCTTTCCATTAAAACTCCATTCACAAGGCAGATACTTACTGCATACAGCTGTGGTTCTGAAGAAGCGAACACTGAAGACGCTACTGTTGTTAATGCTACAAAAGAAACATAAAAGTTAACTCCTTTAGCAGGTGAACTATTTACATTTAATCTAGTTTAGGTACCATGAGTCACCTTTCCTTTAAATCAGTGATTCTTGACAAGACTGCCCACGATGTCATCCAGGGGAACTCTGTCAAGGTACACATGTTCAGGTCAAAACCAAAGAGATTCTAACTCATCAGGTAGAGTCCCAGTGCCTGATGACCCAGCTGCCTTAAACAGTGCCCTGTGCTGCAATGAAATGCCAGTTCTTAAAAAAGACAGAGACTTACATTTGGTTCTCTGGAGGGAAAAAATAAACATCTTCGTCCTTCCTCTTGCAGACCCACCAAAATGACTTAGCTTCCAGATTAGGTTTCTTTCTTAACTAAACAAATCCATGTAAGATGCCCTCAGGCGTACATGTTGATGTGCCAGATATAATGGAATTTCTGTCCTTGGGATTACAAATTTAGATCAGATAAGGCAGCAAGGTAAGACAGTTACTTGCAAATAAAATGAGGCGCTCTGCCAAAAAACCCACAAGAAACCCACATGCATCTTGTATTTGTTTTCTTGCTAAGAGGCAGTATACTGGTCCATTCTGAACTTCTTCCAAAGAACCTCAAAGACAAAGGCATTTTCTCATATAGCATTTATATTAAATAGTGTAAACTAGAAAATGGTATCACCTTCTATGCACAAAACCAAGAACAGTTACCTCTGGGGAGGAGGAGACATAGATACAGAGGGTAACTAGAGTTATCTGTTATTTAACACGGTTAATTATATACAGTTTGAGAAAATGATTTGAACTGATAGAAGTTTTCACTTTTTACATTTCAGGACTGTGTATATTCTACAAGTACCTTTACAAAAAAAAAGCAAAACAGATTTAAAATTAACTTTTAAAATGCCATAATAACTTTATAAGGTCTATCTAAAAGGGAAAAAAATGTAAGTTATTTTTTAAAATACAGAATACAAAATG